>NC_082628.1:1126540-1426574 GCF_030936135.1 Gavia stellata | reverse complement strand
TGGGGGGCTCGGAGAGGGGGTGCTGCTACCGGCGGGTGTGGGATGTCACCCGGAATACGGGTGGGCCCCAGGAGGCTGGTTACAATCTCAGGGTCAAGTGGTACCCGGGATGCGGATGCTGCTCGGGATGCGGGATGCTGGGTGGTACCCGGGATGCGGGATGCTGCTCAGGATGCGGGATGCTGGGTGGTACCCAGGGATGCAGGATGCTGCTCGGATGCTGGGTGGTACCCAGGGATGCAGATGCTGCCCGGGATGCTGGGTGGTACCCAGGGATGCAGGATGCTGCCCGGGATGCGGATGCTGCGGGAGGGCGGGCGGCGCCGGCGGGGGGGGGATGCTCCGCAGCGCTCCTGCTGCCCCCTGCTCCAGTGACCGCGCTGCTGTCGCCACTGCAGCCCCGGTACCGGGTGATGGCGGGGGAGAGGCCGCCCCCCCCTGCACGCACACGCTCCCCCCGCCTCCCGCGTTAAGGTGGAGCTGCTCGCGGCTCTTAAGGTGGACGGATCTGGCTGGGGGGGGGACGCCCAGCCCTGGGAACCGGCCCCCAAAGTGCTGATTCACTGGGGGGGGGCAGGAGCCTGTCCCGGCTGGGGGGTCGGCGCAGGGCGAGTCCCCCCCCCGCTCAGCTCCCCCCCCCCCCCCCCCCCCGCGGGAAGGCAACACTCCTGACTCACGGCCCGCGGCCCGCCCCCCGGCGCTGAGGCCGGGCACACTCGTGTCCTTGGTGGCCCTGCCCAGCCCGGGGGTCCAGGCGGGGGCAGGGACGCGCAGTCAGTGGGCACCGCCCCCCCGTGACCCCCCCAAACCACGCAGGGGTGGCTCACCCCGGGGGCGCTCCCCCGGGCGGGAGTGGGCAGACCACCCGTGGAACGCAGCCCGTGTGCCACCCCCGTGGGCACCCACCTGTGTGTCCCCCGCGTGTGACGCAGCCTGAGTGTACCCCCCCGCGGGTACCCACCCGTGTGTCCCCCCCGTGTAACCCACCTCGTGTGTACCCCCCCGTGTGCACCCACCCGTGAGCACCCCCCTATGTGCCCACTCGCGCATCCCCCCTGCGGTCACCCGTGGAACCCACCCCGTGGGCACCCATCGTGTGCGCCCTCCTGCGTCCCCCCCGCGTGCAAACCCCGCGTGCCCCCACCCCTGTGCCCCCCCGTGTCTACCCTGTGCCCCCCCCACCCGTGTCCTCCCCCGTGTCTCCCCCCGGATCTCCCCCCCGGATCATCCCGGGCGCAGGCCCCGCCCACTGCTGCAGGCCCCGCCTCCTGGGGCAGGCCCCGCCCCTGACTCAGGCCCCGTCTCCTGTATCAGGCCCCGCCCCCTGCTCAGGCCCCGCCCCCTGACTCAGGCCCCGTCTCCTGTCTCAGGCCCCGCCCCCTGACTCAGGCCCCGCCCCCTGGCGCAGGCCCCGCCCCGCGCCCTCCGCTTCCTCGCCCGCCCCCCACGCTGCTCTCGCGAGACCGGCCCCGCCCTCCCCCGCCCTGCTCGGCGGTTACCGGATCGCGTTACCGACCCCCCCCCCCGTTACCGACTGCCCCCCCCGCCCCCCGATACCGCCCCCCGGCCATGGCCGACCCCAAGTACGCCGATCTGCCCGGCATCGTGAGTGCGGGACCGGGCCGGAGGGTCGGGGGGGGCCCTGTGGGTCTGGGGGGTCTGAGGGGATCGGGGGGGTCTGAGGGGGGTCTGAGGGGTCCGGGGGGGTCTGAGGAGATGGGGGGGGTCTGAGGGGGTCTGAGGGGATCGGGGGGTCTGAGGGGGTCTGAGGGGTCCGGGGGGGTCTGAGGGGATCGGGGGGGTCTGAGGGGGTCTGAGGGGATCGGGGGGGTCTGAGGGGGTCTGAGGGGATCGGGGGGGTCTGAGGAGATCGGGGGGGTCTGAGGAGATCGGGGGGGCTGAGGGGGTCTGAGGAGATCGGGGGGTCTGAGGGGGGTCTGAGGGGATCGGGGGGGTCTGAGGAGATCGGGGGGGGCTGAGGGGGTCTGAGGAGATTGGGGGGGTCTGAGGAGATCGGGGGGGCTGAGGGGGTCTGAGGAGATCAGGGTGTCTGAGGGGTGCGGGGGGGACGGGGGGGGTGTCTGAGGAGATCGGGGGGTCTGAGGGGTGCGGGGGGGTCTGAGGAGATCGGGGGGGTCTGAGGGGTGCGGGGCGGTCTGAGGAGATCAGGGGGGTCTGAGGGGATTGGGGGGGTCTGAGGAGTGCGGGGGGGTCTGGGGAGTTCTGAGGGGATTGGGGGGGACTGAGAGGTCCAGGGAGGTCTGGGGTGGTCTGAGGGGATCGGGGGGGGTCTGGGGGGATCCGGGGGGGGTCCAGGAAGATCGGGTGGGCTCTGAGGGGATCGGGGCGATCCGGGGGGGGCTGATGGGGTCGTGGGGTCTGAGGGGACTGAAGGGATCTGAGGGGTTCAGGGGGATCTGGGGGGGGTCTGAGGGGATCGGGGGGTGAAGGGAGAGTGAGGGGGGTCAGGGGGATCTGGGGGGGTCTGATGGGTCGGGGGAGGTGTGAGGAGATCCAGGGGGGTCTGAGTGAATCCAGAGGGTCTGAGGGGGTCAGGGGGGGTCTGAGGGGGTCAGGGGGGGTCTTGGGGTAGTGAGGAGTTGAAGGGGCATGAGGGGACTGAGGGGGTCTGCAGGAAGTGGGGGGGGTCTGTGGGGTCTGTGGGGATTGGTGGGGAGTGAGGGGATCGGAGGGGTTGGGGGGGTCTGAGGGGATCGGGGGTCTGTGGGTCAGTAAATGGGGAATTTGGGGAGAGTGGGGGTGTCAGGGGAGTGGCGGGTGTTAGAGGAGACCCATGGGGGGGGGGGGTCAGAGGCATTTGGGGTGTGCGGGGGGATCTGAGGAAGCTGTGGCTGTGAGTGGGGTGTTGGGGGAGCCGGGGGGTGCTGGGGCCTATCTGGGGGGGGGAACAGGGGGTTGGGAGTACTCGGGGAATGTGGGCGATTGTGGGATGTCAGGGGTACCTGTGCAGGTCCAGGGTATCTGGAGGTGTTGGGGGGCGGGGGGCAGTAAGTGGGGTGTTTGGGGGCCATCGGGGTGCCCAGAAGGCACGGGGAGTCTTTGGGGACATAAAAAGCCAAGGAGAGCTGGGGTTTCACCAGAGCCCGTTTGTGCCCCAGGCCTGGAACGAACCTGACATCTATGAGACCAGTGATGTGCCCGAGGACGACCAGGCTGAGTTCGAGGCGGGTAAGGCCTCGCCGGGGCCGTTGCCGCGGGGCGGGGGCGAGCGAGTGGGGCTGTGCCTCCATCCTGCATCCATCCGGCACAGCAGGACTGGCACCATGGCAGGGAAACGGCTGCTGTCCCCACAGGCACCCCTGCAGTGCCACGTCCCCCCACGGTGACGTGTCCCATCGACGTGCCACCCCCATCTCTCAGCCTGCCAGTGGTTTGGGGGGCCAAGAAGCGAGGGCAGGCGCAGCCCCCACCCCACGCAGGGTGGGCGTCCCCATCCCCGGCGTCCGCATCCTGCATAACGCGGCCGAGGGCAGCCCAAGTGCGCAGGGCTGGCCAGCCCCCCGTCCCCGTTGGCTTTGCGCAGGCGGTGCCCGGCGGGCAGCACACGGAGGACGAGGGGGGCCTGTTGAGGCGGGTTCACACCCATAAACCAGCTCGGAATCGTGGGCGGGGTGCCGCAGACCAGCCCCGTGCCGGAGCCCGTTGCGCCCAGGCCCCGTCTGCTCTCCGTGGGGCTGCAGCATGGTGGCTTTGACGTGGGGTAACAGTGGGGGCCTGTCCTCGAGGCCGGCATGGAACGAGGGGCGCAGCCGGGGCTGCATGGTGAACCCATCTCTGCCGGTGAGGCTGAAAGCCGACGGGTGCTCATGGATCACAGCCCAAATGGCTGCTCGGTCTCTCCCCTGGGCCCCGCTTTGCCGGTGCGGAGGCGAGAGCCGGCTTCTCCCTGCGGCGCAGCCATCGTTTGTGGGGGACACGGGCTCGGCGCGGCCCCACCACGCGTGGGCTGGTGTGGCACCGTGTGCTGCACGCGGGGCAGGGGCAGGCCGGGCACCCGGCCCCCAATTCTGAGGAGGGCAAAGAGATCCCTTGCGAGAGCCAGGGCAGCAAGACAGACTGACACGGGTTGTTTGCACGTGGAGTTGGCCCCGTCAGGCCTCAGTCACGCCGAAATGGTGCCCGAGAACAGAGCGGTGCCACACCGGTGCCACCGCCAGTGTTTTCCCGCCCGTGCGGCCCCCCTGCAGGCAGGAGGCGAAGGGTTGCCGGGGTTTTCGTTGCTGTCACGTCCTCTCCCGGGAGCCCCTGGCGCAGCTTCGTTGTGTTTCCGGGCTCTTGCGCTGAACTGACCTGAGTTTTCCCACCGCTCTTCCCCTCCCTGCTCCCCACCTTGCCTGGACACTAGTTTGCACAAGTAAGCCCCTTCGCTGCTTCTGGTGTTGCATGCCGTTTGGGGTTGATTTTTGCATGCGGTAGATGTGCACGGGGTCCCATAGCCGCTGCCTGTCGCTGCGTCGCCTGGTCCCGGCTGTGGGTCACTGCGCCGTGGGGCGGAGGGGAGGCAGCCGTCAGCAGCTGTGGTTCCCAGGGTGTGACGTGGTGCTGCCGCCGCCTCCCTGCTCTCCCTTGCCCGCTTTGCATCTGCCCTGCCTGACTGCATGCGCTGCCCTCCTTGTCCTTCAGGACCCCCAGGGACGCCCTGGCCCCCCACAGTGGGTCTCAGCCCCACCGCGCTCCTGCCCCACCGGGCTCGTGCCCCCCCAGTCAGTGCTGCTGCCTGCGCAGAGGGGTGCTGCCCAGGGCCGGTCGCTGCCATCCCGCCGCAGCCCGTCCCGCCAGGCTTTGCAGCACGCTGCGGGGCTGGGCAGGACACGGGCAGGCGAGAGGGGCCACGCTGAGCCCCCATCCCTGCTGCCAGCACCGCACAGGGCTGGCTGCTAAGGCGGGGACAGCTCGTGCCCCTGCAGGGACCGGCATCGGGGCTTTGCCCTCCCGGACGGCTGCCGATGCCTCCCTCCGATGCCTCCCCCCGTCCTGCTCCCACGCTTTCTCTGGGCACCTTGACCACTCCTCGCGGTGGCTGCGAGCAGCGCGTCCGCTACCCAGTCCAGACTGCCGCGCTCTCGCAGCCGCTGCCCGCGCCGCTGCCCTTGCCTCTGCGCTGTCGGCCCCCGCGTCCCGCATGGCTCCTGAGCCCTTGCGCAGGGCCGGCGGGGCCACCCCGGCAGCAGCCTCGGCGCAGGGACGTGGGTGACGGCGGGCCGTGCATGGGACAAACCTTCTAACGCGATTTTTGTCTCTCTCTTCCCCCCATCTCCTCCTAACCTTGCTCTGACTTTCTCACCTCTGGGAAACGCAAGGAGCTGGTAAGAGCCCGTCCGTCGGCCGCCGTAACCCTGCGCTCTGCTCGCGGGCGCTCGCCGCTGCCTCCCCCAGCCCGACGGCCCCCTCTAATGCTGCTAGTGCTGCTCCCGCTGCTCTTGCGCCTTCTTGTCCATCCGCAGCGTGCCAGGACTCCCCGAAAGCGCTTCAGGCCACGTCCGGGCGCAGGGGCTGGAGAGGGGCTGCCGTGGCCCAGGGCGGCAGATGTGGGGGTCCCTCGGGTGCCTCCCGCAGGGTCCTGCTGGGTCGGGGCCCCTCGAGCGCGTCGGGGAGTGAGGAGAGCCCAGACTCAGGGCCTGCAGCCGCCCTGCCAGGCTCCGGCCAAGGCCCCTTTGGTCTCGGAGGGGTTGTAGTCCCGCAGCCCCCCCGATGTCCCCCGGGTGGTGGGAGCCACCTCGAAACGCAGCCGTGGGGCGATTCCAGCCCTGCTGGTCTGGGAGCCGCCCCGGCTGCCCACGACACGAATGGGCTCAGCAGCAGATTTCCTGATACTGGTGTTGGGGCTGCTGAAAGGTCTCAAGCCTCGGGGTACACATGCTCCTCTGGCCGCTGCCAGGCCCTCAGGGGGGTTTTCCCGCCCACGGGGCCAGGCCAGGGGTCCGATGTCCCCGCGCCAGGCCCTGGGGACACGCCGCGTCCTGGACAGCCCCTGCTGCCCTGGCCAGACCCTTTGCTGAGTTCTGTCCCTGTGTGTCAGTCCGTGGGGGCTGTGCCCCTCTCCGGGGGAGGACGGGGCCACCTTCGTCCCCTGCCTGTTACTGTCCATCCCGTCCCCAGCGCCGGCCCCGGACGGCCGCCGGCGCTGCAGGGAGGCGGCAGCTGCGCCGAGAAAGCCTCGCGGCTGCCTCGTCCCTAACGCCGAGCGTTGTGTGCAGGAGGAGCTCACCAGCAGCAGCGTGGAGCACCTCATCATCAACCCCAACGCCGCTTACGAGAAGTTCAGGGACAAGCGCCTGGGCACCAAGGGAGTGGGTGAGCCAGGGGGTTTGGGGAGGGGTGGGCCGTGGGGAGCCCGAGCTGAGCCCAGGGAGGGCACAGCCGCCCTGGGTATTTTGGGGTGAGAGCCTGCTCTTCCTCTTGCAGATTTCTCTGACAGCATCAGCAAGAGCAGGACAACGGGCTACGAGTCGGGGGAGTATGAAATGGTGAGTCCAGAGCGCGTGGGCATGTGAGCCACCCCGGTGCCTGGTCCCTCGTCCCCACTCAGCCCGCGGTGACGTCCCTGCCCGGGGCCGCAACTCGCAGAGAGTCTCAGAAGGCTGGAGGTGGGAAGGGAGCTCTGGAGGTCATCTGGCCCAGCCCCCTGCTCAAGCAGAGCCACCTAGAGCCCAGGACCATGTCCAGCTGGCTTCTGAGTAGCTCCAAGGACGGAGAGTTTTGGTCGCCCTCACAGTCCAGAAGTGTTTGCTGCTGTTCATGGGGAACCTCCGGCGCTTCAGTTTGTGCCCGTGGCCTCTGGTCCTGGCACTGGGCAGCACTGAGAAGAGCTGGGCTCCGTCCTCTTGGCACCCGCCCTTCAGATGTTGACAAGATCCCTCCAGAGCCTTCTCCTCTGCAGGCTGCACAGTCCCAGCTCTCTCAGCCTTTCCTCACAGGAGAGATGTTCCAGGCCCGTCGGCATCTTTGTGGCCCCTTGTGGGACTCTCTCCAGCGTGTCCATGTCTGTCTTGTACCGGGGAGCCCAACATGTTTGTGCCAGAGGAGTTTCGTGGATGTGCTGACCTCTTCTGGCTGCACACCCCTCCCCACTCGTAGGGAAGCCCAGATGACTCGGAGAGGGCAATGCTGCTGCCTTCCTGGCAATACCAAAGCGAAAGAATTAATTTTTCTCCTGGCAATTGTCCCACTCCAGGAATCCCTGTAGGGATGCGCCCTGCCCGCAGGCTGTCGCCTGGGCTTTCTCTAAAGGGGGCGATTGCTGGGAGGAGCAGGGCAGCAGCAGGGCCCTGACCTGTGCATCTGCCGTCAGGCAGATCCCTCAGCCTTCGTGGGTGCATCCCATCTGTGCCCGCGCACTTGTGTACGTCCAGTTTCCTTAAGTATCCCCTGAGCCGATCCTCTTCCGGCAAGGGCGCGTTCCTTGCTGCAGCCTTTCCCCGGCCTCTGTGACCTGGGATTGCTGAAGGCCGGTGGGCCGATAGAGACGGAGGCCAAGGCGGCCTTCAGTGCCTCAGCCTCCCCCAGCTCCGGTGTCCCCAGGTCGCCCGCCTCGTTCAGCAGCGGCGAGCCCCCTTTCCCCTCGCCGTCCTTCTGTCACCTGGGTGCTCACAGGAGCCCTTCTTGTTGCCTTGGCCATCCCCGGCCAGGTGGAGTTGCTTCGGCGTTGCTGACCTCATCCCTGGCTGCTTGGGCAATGTGTCTGTCCCTCCCAGGCTCCCTGTCCCTGCTGCAGCCTCTGCCTCCTTCCTTTCCGTGCCTGGGTTTGGCCAGGAGCTCCTGTTGGCCCCGGCAGCCTCCTGGCCTCTGTGACTGCCCAGCCGTTGGGTCGGAGCGCTCTGGAGCTTGGAGGGGGCGGTCCCTGAACATGACGCATCTTTCTCGGGCCCCTCTTCCCTCCATTGCCTGATCCCAGGGGAGTGTTCCAAGCAGAGCTTGGAAGCCTGGGCCGGAGTCTGCTGTCCGGAGCCCGGGGCTGTGAGCCCCCTCCTGCCCGCCCTCAGCATGCTGAACTCGAGCATCTCGCGGGTGCTGCAGCCCAGGCTGCCTTTGAGCTTGATGTCCCCCACGAGCCCCTCCTTGGTGGTGGAGACAAGATCCAGCGGAGCCCCTCTCCTCGTTGTCTCGTCTGTCACTCGGAGGAGGACGTAGTTGTTGATGCTCTCAGGAGCCTCGTGGGCTGCTGATGTCCTGCTGCGTTGTCCCTCCAGCAGGACTCTGCGGAGTCCCCCGTGAGGCCCAGGTTCCTGTGAACATGGGGCTGCTCCTCCCTGTCTGTCGAGGGCCTCACCCGCTTGTTCTTCCTGGCCAATGCCTTTTCTTGCCTTTCTGGGCAGGTCGGGGCGGGCACCGAGGGGAGTTGGGTCCCCGCGTCCCAGCCGGCTCCCCCGCCCTGGGCGCCTGGTGCCGCAGGAGGCCGTGAGCCCCCGCCTGACCCCCCGTTGCTCTCTCTGCAGCTCGGCGAGGGTCTCGGTGCCAAAGAGACGCCGCAGCAGCGGTACCAGCGGCTGCAGCACGAGGTGCAGGAGCTGCTTAGGGAGGTGGAGCAGATCCAGGTGAGCACACCGCTGCCCTGGGGACCGGTGGGGAGGCCGTCCCGGGGGGGTGATGCGTCCACCTTTCCCCCCCGCCCCAGAACACGGTGAAGGAGTCGGCGGCGGAGGAGGAGCTGACGCCCATGGCCTTGGCCAGGCAGGTGGAGGGCCTGAAGCAGCAGCTGGTCTGCAGCCACCTGGAGAAGCTGCTGGGCCCCGCCGCAGCCGTAGACTTTGCAGACCCCGACGGCGCCCTGGCCAAGTGAGTGGGGTCCCGGGCCGCAGGCCGGGGGGCGGGGGGCGGATGCCAGCGTCCCCGCGGGGCAGTGCCGGGGCCCGTGCCCAGCTTTTCCCCCTGCCCAGGGGGCTGCTGCAGCAGCTGGAGGTGGCGAAGTGCGGCAAGGCGGCGCCGGGGAAGAGCCCCGCCAAAGCCCCGGTGCCCCCCGGGGACGGCGTCACCTTTGAGCTGTACTGGAGGCCGGAGCAGGAGCAGTTTGCCCAGACCGCCAAGGTGAGCGTGGGGCCGGGGCGGGCAGTGCGCCCCACCCCAAATGGGGTGTCCTGCCGTCTCACCCCCCTCATCTCCCCGCAGATGGCGGAGCTGGAGAAGCGGCTGGCGCAGCTGGAGGCGACGGTGCGGTGCGAGCCCGACAGCCAGGTGAGGGGCCGTGGCTCCTGCCCTGCCACTCTGCTGCCCCCCGTCCCGCCCCACTGATGGAATTTCCTTCCCCACAGAACCCGCTGTTGGTCGGGCTGAAGGGCAGCAGCCTCGTGGTGAGTCAGGCAGGGGCTGGGGGGTGTGCCGGGTCCCTGTCCCCCCACGCCGTGGCCATAGGACTTGGGGGGGATGGTCCCAGGGTGCTGCCATGTCCCCCCTCGCCCTGCTGTCCCCCCCCAGGAGACCGTGCAGGTCCTGCAGGCCAAGGTCAACATCCTGGACGTGGCCGTGCTGGACCAAGTGGAGGCCCGGCTGCAGGTGAGGGGGGGGCGGAAGGAGGGAACCGCGCGGTGGGTGTGCCGGGGCCGTGGGAGAGCCCCGGGACGGCTCTGGCCGCGTCTGTGAAACTGGGGGTGGGCACTGCTGGTTTTGGGGTCTCCCATCCGCTGCCCCCTCCCCAGAGCGTCCTGGGGAAGGTGAATGAAATTGCCAAGCACAAGGCAGCGGTGCAAGATGCCGACACGCAGAGCAAGGTAAGAGCTGGTGGGGGGGGCCCCCACAGGCAAGCCCAGCGTGGCGGGGGCTATGTGGGGCCCCCCCTGCAGACTGTGCCGGCCCCGCCCCATCCCGCAGATCCACCAGATCTATGAGACGATGCAGCGCTGGGACCCCGTGGCCAGCACCCTGCCTGATGTTGTGCAGAGGCTGGTGACCCTCAGGGACCTGCACGAGCAAGGTGAGGGGCTGGAGGGGTGTCGGGGACAGTGGCGTGGTGTGAGCGGGGGCATCTCCCGCTGGGTGGATGAGGGGATCGAGCACTCCCTCAGCAAGTTTGCAGATGACCCCAAGTTGGGCGGGAGTGTGGATCTGTTGAGGGTGGGAAGGCTCTGCAGAGGGATCTGGCCAGGCCGGATCGATGGGCCGAGGCCAATTGTATGAGGTTCAACCAGGCCAAGTGCCGGGTCCTGCGCTTGGGTCACAACAACCCCATGGAACGCTGCAGGCCTGGGGACGAGTGGCTGGAAAGCTGCCCGGCGGAAAAGGACCTGGGGGTGTTGATCGACAGCCGGCTGAGTATGAGCCAGCAGTGTGCCCAGGTGGCCAAGAAGGCCACCGGCATCCTGGCCTGTATCAGAAATGGTGTGGCCATCAGGAGCATGGAGGGGATCGTGCCCCTGTACTCGGCGCTGGTGAGGCTGCACCTCGAATGCTGTGTTGAGTTTTGGGCCCCTCACTCCAAGAAGGACATTGAGGTGCTGGAGTGTGTCCAGAGAAGGGCGACGGAGCTGGTGAGGGGTCTGGAGCACAAGTCTGATGAGGAGCGGCTGAGGGAGCTGTGGTTGTTCAGTCTGGAGAAGAGGAGGCTGAGGGGAGACCTCATCGCTCTCTACAACTACCTGAAAGGGGGTTGTGGTGAGGTGGGTGTTGGTCTCTTCTCCCAAGTGACAAGCGACAGGACAAGAGGAAACGGCCTCAAGTTGCACCAGGGGAGGTTCAGGCTGGATGTTAGGAAAAATTTCTCCACTGAGAGAGTGGTGAAGCACTGGCAGAGGCTGCCCAGGGAGGTGGTGGAGTCACCATCCCTGGAGGTGTTCAAGGAACGTGTGGACGTGGCACTGCGGGACATGGTTTAGTGGGCATGGGGGGGTTGAGTTGATGGTTGGACTTGATGATCTTACGGGTCTTTTCCAACCGTAGTGATTCTGTGATTCTGTGATCTCGGGGCGGGGAGGGGACACCGCTCCCCCCCCGGCACTGGGCTTTCTGCTCCCTCCCAGCCACGCAGTTCGGGCAGGTCCTCGTGCACTTGGACACCACGCAGCAGGAGATAGCCGGCGCTCTCAAGGACAACACGGTGCTGCTGGCAGAGGTGGGTCCCGCCAGCACCCGCTGGGGCGGAGTGGGGTCCCTGTCCTGCCCCCCCTGCTCACCCCCTTCCCCACTCCCCCCCAGGTGCAGAAGACAATGAAGGAAAACCTGGCCATCGTAGAGGACAACTTTGCGGACATCGACGCCCGCATCAAGCGGCTGCAGAAGTGAGAGCACCCGGGAGGCCCCCCCCCGCCTCTCTGCCCCCCGCCGGGCCCTGCGCCCCCCTGCGAATCCCTCCCTCCCCCCGCAGGGCCCAGCCCCCGCTTGTAAATACCCTGGCTCTGCCCCCCTGCACAGCCTGGGGGCTGGAGGGGCCTCCCCACCCCGGGGTGGGGGTCCCCGTGCCCCCCCGATTTCCCCCAATAAACAGCTCAGCTCAAAGTGCCTCCATGTCGGCATCTCCTTTGGGCTGTGGGGCAGGAGCGGGGCCCAGCTGCCGGGGTCTAAATGCATCTTTTAATGGTGCGTGGCCCCCCCAGTCCGTCGGAGATGGTGGTTGCCGGTCCGGGGGGCCGGGGAGGGGGGAAGGTGGTTTTTGGTGAGGGAGAACCTGGCACCAAAGGAAGCCTGAGCAGCCCTGGCCCCGGCGCTGCGCCACCCCCGGGGCTGAGGTAACGGGGGCGGCGGGAGCCCCCAGCGTGGGGAGGGGGTCCTGGGGACAGACCCCCGGCCGTGTCCCCTGGCACGGACGCTGTGCCCCCACCCATGTGGGGGCTTCCCCGGGGTGGGGGCCACCACGGCGGTGGCGGTTTGAGGCCTGCGGGCAGTTGCCGGCCGTGCTGCTGTTGGGATGAGGGAGCCGCGGTGGGATGGCTGCCGGGACTGGGGGACACCAGAGGGGCGGTGGTGGGGGCACCGAAGGCCGCCTTTGCTGCCGTCCCCTCCGGCTGACCATCCCCTGCGTCCGACCGTCCCCTCCGTCCGACCGTCCTTCGGGAGTGCCGGGTGAGAGAGGCTGGGAAAGGCTGGAGCAAGGCCCGTGCCCGTGGCGGGAGAGCCGCCGGCCGGGGAAGGTTAAGGAAGCGGAGGTGCGAAGCGCGTGGGCGCAGGTGACCCCCAAACCAGGCAGGGTGGTGCGCAGAGCTCACCCCGGGGGCAGCCCCCCCGTGTGACCCGGCCCCTGTGCCCCCCCGAGCCCCGCCCCGTGCCCCGCCCCGTGCCCCGCCCCGAGCCCCGCCCCGTGCCCCGCCCGGGCATCCCCGCTGTGGGCCCCGCTGACCCCCGCCCGTGTCCCCCCGCCTCTCCCCGCCCACCTGCCGCAGGACCCGCCCCCTCCACACAGGCCCCGCCCCCTGGCGCAGGCCCCGCCCCGCGCCCTCCGCTTCCTCGCCCGCCCCCCACGCTGCTCTCGCGAGACCGGCCCCGCCCTCCCCCGCCCTGCTCGGCGGTTACCGGATCGCGTTACCGACCCCCCCCCGTTACCGACTGCCCCCCCCGCCCCCCGATACCGCCCCCCGGCCATGGCCGACCCCAAGTACGCCGATCTGCCCGGCATCGTGAGTGCGGGACCGGGCCGGAGGGTCGGGGGGGGCCCTGTGGGTCTGGGGGGGTCTGAGGGGATCGGGGGGGTCTGAGGGGATCGGGGGGGTCTGAGGGGGTCTGAGGGGATCGGGGGGGTCTGAGGAGATCGGGGGGGTCTGAGGGGATCGGGGGGGTCTGAGGGGGTCTGAGGGGTCCGGGGGGGTCTGAGGGGATCGGGGGGGTCTGAGGGGGTCTGAGGGGATCGGGGGGGTCTGAGGAGATCGGGGGGGTCTGAGGGGATCGGGGGGGTCTGAGGGGGTCTGAGGGGTCCGGGGGGGTCTGAGGGGGTCTGAGGGGATCGGGGGGGTCTGAGGAGTTCGGGGGGGTCTGAGGGGGTCAGAGGGGATCGGGGGGGTCTGAGGGGGTCTGAGGGGTCCGGGGGGGTCTGAGGGGATCGAGGGGGTCTGAGGGGTCCGGGGGGGTCTGAGGAGATGGGGGGGGTCTGAGGGGGTCTGAGGGGTGCGGGGGGGTCTGAGGGGGTCTGAGGGGTCCGGGGGGGTCTGAGGGGATCGGGGGGGTCTGAGGAGTGCGGGGGGGTCTGAGGGGATCGGGGGAGTCTGAGGGGGGTCTGAGGGGTCCGGGGGGGTCTGAGGGGATCGGGGGGGACTGCGGGGGGTCTGAGGAGATCGGGGGGGTCTGAGGGGATCGGGGGGGTCTCAGGAGATCGGGGGGGGCTGAGGGGGTCTGAGGGGATCGGGGGGGGTCTGAGGGGGGTCTGAGGGGTCCGGGGGGGTCTGAGGGGATCGGGGGGGACTGGGGGGGGTCTGAGGGGATCGGGGGGGTCTGAGGAGATCGGGGGGGTCTGAGGGGGGTCTGAGGGGATCAGGGGGGTCTGAGGAGATCGGGGGGGTCTGAGGGGGTCTGAGGGGTGCGGGGGGGTCTGAGGGGATCGGGGGGGTCTGAGGGGGTCTGAGGAGATCGGGGGGGTCTGAGGGGATAGGGGGGGTCTGAGGGGATCCGGGGGACCTGGGGGGAGTCTGAGGGGATCGGGGGGGTCTGAGGGGATCGGGGGGGTCTGAGCAGATCGGGGGGGTCTGAGGAGGTCGGGGGGGTCTGAGGGGGTCTGAGGGGATCGGGGGGGTCTGAGGGGTCCGGGGGGGTCTGAGGGGATCGGGGGGATCTGAGCAGATCGGGGGGGTCTGAGGAGATCGGGGGGGTCTGAGGGGGTCTGAGGGGATCGGGGGGGTCTGAGGGGTCCGGGGGGGTCTGAGGGGATCGGGGGGGTCTGAGGAGTGCGGGGGGGGCTGAGGCGATCGGGGGAGTCTGAGGGGGGTCTGAGGGGTCCGGGGGGGTCTGAGGGGATCGGGGGGGACTGGGGGGGGTCTGAGGGGATCGGGGGGGTCTGAGGGGGTCTGAGGTGATCGGGGGGGTCTGAGGGGATCGGGGGGACCTGTGGGGGGTCTGAGGAGTGCGGGGGGGTCTGAGGGGATCGGGGGGGTCTGAGGGGAGTCTGAGGGGTCCGGTGGGGTCTGAGGGGGTCTGAGGGGATCAGGGGGGTCTGAGGGGGGTCTGAGGAGATCAGGGGGATCTGAGGAGATCGGGGGGGTCTGAGGGGGTGCGGGGGGGTCTGAGGGGGTCTGAGGGGATCGGGGGCGTCTGAGGGGATCAGAGGGGTCTGGGGTGGTCGGGGGGGACCTGGGGGGGTCTGAGGAGATCGGGGGGGTGTGAGGGGTCCGGGGGTGTGTGGGAGGATCGGGGGGCTCTGAGGGGATCGGGGGTATCTGGAGGGGGGCTGATGGGGTCGTGGGGTCTGAGGGGACTGAAGGGATCTGAGGGGTTGAGGGGGATCTGGGGGGGTCTGAGGAGATCGGGGGGTGAAGGGGAGAGTGAGGGGGATCAGGGGGATCTGGGGGGGGTCTGATGGGGTCGGGGGAGGTGTGAGGAGATCCGGGGGGCTGTGAGGGAGTCCAGAGGGTCTGAGGGGGTCAGGGGGGGTCTGAGGGGGTCAGGGGGGGTCTCGGGGTAGTGAGGAGTTGAAGGGGCATGAGGGGACTGAGGGGGTCTGCAGGAAGTGGGGGGGGTCTGTGGGGTCTGTGGGGATTGGTGGGGAGTGAGGGGATCGGAGGGGTTGGGGGGGTCTGAGGGGATCGGGGGTCCGTGGGTCAGTAAATGGGGAATTTGGGGAGAGTGGGGGTGTCAGGGGAATGGCGGGTGTTAGAGGAGACCCATGGGGGGGGGGGGTCAGAGGCATTTGGGGTGTGTGGGGGGATCTGAGGAAGCTGTGGCTGTGAGTGGGGTGTTGGGGGAGCCGGGGGGTGCTGGGGCCTGTCTGGGGGAGGAACAGGGGTTTGGGAGTACTCGGGGAATGTGGGGCGATTGTGGGAGTCAGGGTACCTGTGCAGGTCCAGGGTATCTGGAGGTGTCGGGGGGCGGGGGGCAGTAAGTGGGGTGTTTGGGGCCTTCGGGGTGCCCAGAAGGCACGGGGAGTCTTTGGGGACATAAAAAGCCAAGGAGAGCTGGGGTTTCACCAGAGCCCGTTTGTGCCCCAGGCCAGGAACGAACCTGACGTCTATGAGACCAGTGATGTGCCCGAGGACGACCAGGCTGAGTTCGAGGCGGTAAGGCCTCGCCGGGGCCGTGCCGCAGGGCGGGGGCGAGCGAGTGGGGCTGTGCCCCCATCCTGCATCCATCCGGCACAGCAGGACTGGCACCATGGCAGGGAAACGGCTGCTGTCCCCACAGGCACCCCTGCAGTGCCACGTCCCCCCACGGTGACGTGTCCCATCGACGTGCCACCCCCATCTCTCAGCCTGCCAGTGGTTTGGGGGGCCAAGAAGCGAGGGCAGGCGCAGCCCCCACCCCACGCAGGGTGGGCGTCCCCATCCCCGGCGTCCGCATCCTGCATAACGCGGCCGAGGGCAGCCCAAGTGCGCAGGGCTGGCCAGCCCCCCGTCCCCGTTGGCTTTGCGCAGGCGGTGCCCGGCGGGCAGCACACGGAGGACGAGGGGGGCCTGTTGAGGCGGGTTCACACCCATAAACCAGCTCGGAATCGTGGCGGGGTGCCGCAGACCAGCCCCGTGCCGGAGCCCGTTGCGCCCAGGCCCTGTCTGCTCTCCGTGGGGCTGCAGCATGGTGGCTTTGACGTGGGGTGACAGTGGGGGCCCGTCCTCGAGGCCGGCATGGAACGAGGGGCGCAGCCGGGGCTGCATGGTGAACCCATCTCTGCCGGTGAGGCTGAAAGCCGACGGGTGCTCATGGATCACAGCCCAAATGGCTGCTCGGTCTCCCCTGGGCCCCGCTTTGCCGGTGCGGAGGCGAGAGCCGGCTTCTCCCTGCGGCGCAGCCATCGTTTGTGGGGGACACGGGCTCGGCGCGGCCCCACCACGCGTGGGCTGGTGTGGCACCGTGTGCTGCACGCGGGGCAGGGGCAGGCCGGGCACCCGGCCCCCAATTCTGAGGAGGGCAAAGAGATCCCTTGCGAGAGCCAGGGCAGCAAGACAGACTGACACGGGTTGTTTGCACGTGGAGTTGCCCCCGTCAGGCCTCAGTCACGCCGAAATGGTGCCCGAGAACAGAGCGGTGCCGCACCGGTGCCACCGCCAGTGTTTTCCCGCCCGTGCGGCCCCCCTGCAGGCAGGAGGCGAAGGGTTGCCGGGGTTTTCGTTGCTGTCACGTCCTCTCCCGGGAGCCCCTGGCGCAGCTTCGTTGTGTTTCCGGGCTCTTGCGCTGAACTGACCTGAGTTTTCCCACCGCTCTTCCCCTCCCTGCTCCCCACCTTGCCTGGACACTAGTTTGCACAAGTAAGCCCCTTCGCTGCTTCTGGTGTTGCATGCCGTTTGGGGTTGATTTTTGCATGTGGTAGATGTGCACGGGGTCCCATAGCCGCTGCCTGTCGCTGCGTCGCCTGGTCCCGGCTGTGGGTCACTGCGCCGTGGGGCGGAGGGGAGGCAGCCGTCAGCAGCTGTGGTTCCCAGGGTGTGACGTGGTGCTGCCGCCGCCTCCCTGCTCTCCCTTGCCCGCTTTGCATCTGCCCTGCCTGACTGCATGCGCTGCCCTCCTTGTCCTTCAGGACCCCCAGGGACGCCCTGGTCCCCCACAGTGGGTCTCAGCCCCACCGCGCTCCTGCCCCACCGGGCTCGTGCCCCCCCAGTCAGTGCTGCTGCCTGCGCAGAGGGGTGCTGCCCAGGGCCGGTCGCTGCCATCCCTCCGCAGCCCGTCCCGCCAGGCTTTGCAGCACGCTGTGGGGCTGGGCAGGACACGGGCAGGCGAGAGGGGCCACGCTGAGCCCCCATCCCTGCTGCCAGCACCGCACAGGGCTGGCTGCTAAGGCGGGGACAGCTCGTGCCCCTGCAGGGACCGGCATCGGGGCTTTGCCCTCCCGGACGGCTGCCGATGCCTCCCTCCGATGCCTCCCCCCGTCCTGCTCCCACGCTTTCTCTGGGCACCTTGACCACTCCTCGCGGTGGCTGCGAGCAGCGCGTCCGCTACCCAGTCCAGACTGCCGCGCTCTCGCAGCCGCTGCCCGCGCCGCTGCCCTTGCCTCTGCGCTGTCGGCCCCCGCGTCCCGCATGGCTCCTGAGCCCTTGCGCAGGGCCGGCGGGGCCACCCCGGCAGCAGCCTCGGCGCAGGGACGTGGGTGACGGCGGGCCGTGCATGGGACAAACCTTCTAACGCGATTTTTGTCTCTCTCTTCCCCCCATCTCCTCCTAACCTTGCTCTGACTTTCTCACCTCTGGGAAACGCAAGGAGCTGGTAAGAGCCCGTCCCTCGGCCGCCATAACCCTGCGCTCTGCTCGCGGGCGCTCGCCGCTGCCTCCCCCAGCCCGACGGCCCCCTCTAATGCTGCTAGTGCTGCTCCCGCTGCTCTTGCGCCTTCTTGTCCATCCGCAGCGTGCCAGGACTCCCCGAAAGCGCTTCAGGCCACGTCTGGGCGCAGGGGCTGGAGAGGGGCTGCCGTGGCGCAGGGCGGCAGATGTGGGGGTCCCTCGGGTGCCTCCCGCAGGGTCCTGCTGGGTCGGGGCCCCTCGAGCGCGTCGGGGAGCGAGGAGAGCCCAGACTCAGGGCCTGCAGCCGCCCTGCCAGGCTCCGGCCAAGGCCCCTTTGGTCTCAGAGGGGTTGTAGTCCCGCAGCCCCCCCGATGTCCCCCGGGTGGTGGGAGCCACCTCGAAACGCAGCCATGGGGCGATTCCAGCCCTGCTGGTCTGGGAGCCGCCCCGGCTGCCCACGACACGAATGGGCTCAGCAGCAGATTTCCTGATACTGGTGTTGGGGCTGCTGAAAGGTCTCAAGCCTCGGGGTACACATGCTCCTCTGGCCGCGCTGCCAGGCCCTCAGGGGGGTTTTCCCGCCCACGGGGCCAGGCCAGGGGTCCGATGTCCCCGCGCCAGGCCCTGGGGACACGCCGCGTCCTGGACAGCCCCTGCTGCCCTGGCCAGACCCTTTGCTGAGTTCTGTCCCTGTGTGTCAGTCCGTGGGGGCTGTGCCCCTCTCCGGGGGAGGACGGGGCCACCTTCGTCCCCTGCCTGTTACTGTCCATCCCGTCCCCAGCGCCGGCCCCGGACGGCCGCCGGCGCTGCAGGGAGGCGGCATCTGCGCCGAGAAAGCCTCGCGGCTGCCTCGTCCCTAATGCCGAGCGTTGTGTGCAGGAGGAGCTCACCAGCAGCAGCGTGGAGCACCTCATCATCAACCCCAACGCCGCTTACGAGAAGTTCAGGGACAAGCGCCTGGGCACCAAGGGAGTGGGTGAGCCAGGGGGTTTGGGGAGGGGTGGGCCGTGGGGAGCCCGAGCTGAGCCCAGGGAGGGCACAGCCGCCCTGGGTATTTTGGGGTGAGAGCCTGCTCTTCCTCTTGCAGATTTCTCTGACAGCATCAGCAAGAGCAGGACAACGGGCTACGAGTCGGGGGAGTATGAAATGGTGAGTCCAGAGCGCGTGGGCATGTGAGCCACCCCGGTGCCTGGTCCCTCGTCCCCACTCAGCCCGCGGTGACGTCCCTGCCCGGGGCCGCAACTCGCAGAGAGTCTCAGAAGGCTGGAGGTGGGAAGGGAGCTCTGGAGGTCATCTGGCCCAGCCCCCTGCTCAAGCAGAGCCACCTAGAGCCCAGGACCATGTCCAGCTGGCTTCTGAGTAGCTCCAAGGACGGAGAGTTTTGGTCGCCCTCACAGTCCAGAAGTGTTTGCTGCTGTTCATGGGGAACCTCCGGCGCTTCAGTTTGTGCCCGTGGCCTCTGGTCCTGGCACTGGGCAGCACTGAGAAGAGCCGGGCTCCGTCCTCTTGGCACCCGCCCTTCAGGTGTTGACAAGATCCCTCCAGAGCCTTCTCCTCTGCAGGCTGCACAGTCCCAGCTCTCTCAGCCTTTCCTCACAGGAGAGATGTTCCAGGCCCGTCGGCATCTTTGTGGCCCCTTGTGGGACTCTCTCCAGCGTGTCCATGTCTGTCTTGTACTGGGGAGCCCAGCACCGGCCCCAGCACTCCAGCTGTGGCCTCAGCAGTGCTGAGGAGCGGGGACGGATCACCTCTCTCGACCACAACGCTGCTAACGCTGCCCGGGACAGCGTTCGCCGCCTTTGCTGGATTGTGTTTAGCTTGGTGTCCCCCAGGACCCCTGGGGCCTGTTCCACAGAGCCGCTTTCCAGCTGGGTGGCCCCCAGCGTATAGTGGTGCCGGGGGCTGTTCCTCCCCAGGAGCAGGACTCTGCACGTCCCCTTGTTGGGCTCCAAGAGGTTCCCGTGGGCCCGTCTCTCCGGCCTGTCCAGGTCCCTCTGGACAGCAGCACGACCCTCTGGCCTCTCAGCCGCTCCTCCCGGTGCGATGTCGTCTGCAAACTTGCGGAGGGTTCGCCCAGCCCCATCATCCAGACAGTTAATGAAGATGTTAAAGAGTGTCGGACGCAGCACTGGCCCCGGGGGTACACTGGTCGTTGCTGGCCTCCAGCTAGACTTCGGGCCGATGGTCACCCGCCTCTGGGCTTCGCTGTTGGGCCACTGCCAGCCCCCCTCGCTGCCTGCTCGTCCAGCCCAGACTTCAGCAGCTTCTCTTGGCGGATCTTGTGGGAGGCAGCGTCAAAGGCTTTCCTGTGGTCCGGGCAGAGAGTTCCCACTGCTCTCTCCTGGTCTACCGGGCCAGTCATTCCGTCGTCGAGGTTGATAAAGCTGGTCGCGCATGACCTCCCCTGGGCGAAGCCGTGCTGATTCCTCTGGAGGATTCTTCTGTCGTTCGTGCGCCTGGAGGTGGTTTCCAGGAGTAGCTGCTCCACCGCCTTCCCAGGGGAGGAGGTGAGGCTGCCCAGCCTGTGGTCCCCTGGGTCCTCCTTCTTGCCCTGCCTGAAGATGGGGGTGACGTTTGCTTTCCTACCGTCCTCTGGCACTTCTCCCAGTCACCGTGAGCCGTCAAAGATTATCGAGAGTGGCCTTGCGATGCCATCGGGCCGATCGCTCAGGCAGGCCCTGGCCAAGGGGTCAGTTTTGCCATTAGAATTGCAGAATTTGATAAAAGACTGTTAAAGGTCAAACACATTTGTGCCAGAGGGGTTTCGTGGATGTGCTGACCTCTTCTGGCTGCACACCCCTCCCCACTCATAGGGAAGCCCAGATGACTCGGAGAGGGCAATGCTGCCGCCTTCCTGGCAATACCAAAGCGAAAGAATTAATTTTTATCTTGGCAATTGTCCCACTCCAAGAATCCCTGTAGGGATGCGCCCTGCTCGCAGGCTGTCGCCTGGGCTTTCTCTAAAGGGGGCGATTGCTGGGAGGAGCAGGGCAGCAGCAGGGCCCTGACCTGTGCATCTGCCGTCAGGCAAATCCCTCAGCCTTCGTGGGTGCATCCCATCTGTGCCCGCGCACTTGTGTACGTCCAGTTTCCTTAAGTATCCCCTGAGCCGATCCTCTTCCGGCAAGGGCGCGTTCCTTGCTGCAGCCTTTCCCCGGCCTCTGTGACCTGGGTTTGCTGAAGGCCGGTGGGCCGGTAGAGACGGAGGCCAAGGCGGCCTTCAGTGCCTCAGCCTTCCCCAGCTCCGGTGTCCCCAGGTCGCCCGCCTCGTTCAGCAGCGGCGAGCCCCCTTTCCCCTCGCCGTCCTTCTGTCACCTGGGTGCTCACAGGAGCCCTTCTTGTTGCCTTGGCCATCCCCGGCCAGGTGGAGTTGCTTTGGCGTTGCTGACCTCATCCCTGGCTGCTTGGGCAATGTGTCTGTCCCTCCCAGGCTCCCTGTCCCTGCTGCAGCCTCTGCCTCCTTCCTTTCCGTGCCTGGGTTTGGCCAGGAGCTCCTGTTGGCCCCGGCAGCCTCCTGGCCTCTGTGACTGCCCAGCCGTTGGGTCGGAGCGCTCTGGAGCTTGGAGGGGGCGGTCCCTGAACATGAAGCATCTTTCTCGGGCCCCTCTTCCCTCCATTGCCTGATCCCAGGGGAGTGTTCCAAGCAGAGCTTGGAAGCCTGGGCCGGAGTCTGCTGTCCGGAGCCCGGGGCTGTGAGCCCCCTCCTGCCCGCCCTCAGCATGCTGAACTCGAGCATCTCGCGGGCGCTGCAGCCCAGGCTGCCTTTGAGCTTGATGTCCCCCACGAGCCCCTCCTTGGTGGTGAAGACGAGCTCCAGCGCAGCCTCTCTCCTCGTTGTCTCGTCTGTCACTCGGAGGAGGACATAGTTGTCGATGCTCTCAGGAGCCTCGTGGGCTGCTGATGTCCTGCTGCGTTGTCCCTCCAGCAGGACTCTGCGGAGTCCCCCGTGAGGCCCAGGTTCCTGTGAACATGGGGCTGCTCCTCCCTGTCTGTCGAGGGCCTCACCCGCTTGTTCTTCCTGGCCAATGCCTTTTCTTGCCTTTCTGGGCAGGTCGGGGCGGGCACCGAGGGGAGTTGGGTCCCCGCGTCCCAGCCGGCTCCCCCGCCCTGGGCGCCTGGTGCCGCAGGAGGCCGTGAGCCCCCGCCTGACCCCCCGTTGCTCTCTCTGCAGCTCGGTGAGGGTCTCGGTGCCAAAGAGACGCCGCAGCAGCGGTACCAGCGGCTGCAGCACGAGGTGCAGGAGCTGCTTAGGGAGGTGGAGCAGATCCAGGTGAGCACACCGCTGCCCTGGGGACCGGTGGGGAGGCCGTCCCGGGGGGGTGACACATGCACCTTTCCCCCCCGCCCCAGAGCACGGTGAAGGAGTCGGCGGCGGAGGAGGAGCTGACGCCCATGGCCTTGGCCAGGCAGGTGGAGGGCCTGAAGCAGCAGCTGGTCTGCAGCCACCTGGAGAAGCTGCTGGGCCCCGCCGCAGCCGTAGACTTTGCAGACCCCGACGGCGCCCTGGCCAAGTGAGTGGGGTCCCGGGCCGCAGGCCGGGGGGCGGGGGGCGGATGCCAGCGTCCCCGCGGGGCGGTGCCGGGGCCCGTGCCCAGCTTTTCCCCCTGCCCAGGCGGCTGCTGCAGCAGCTGGAGGTGGCGAAGTGCGGCAAGGCGGCGCCGGGGAAGAGCCCCGCCAAAGCCCCGGTGCCCCCCGGGGACGGCGTCACCTTTGAGCTGTACTGGAGGCCGGAGCAGGAGCAGTTTGCCCAGACCGCCAAGGTGAGCGTGGGGCCGGGGCGGGCAGTGCGCCCCACCCCAAATGGGGTGTCCTGCCGTCTCACCCCCCTCATCTCCCCGCAAATGGCGGAGCTGGAGAAGCGGCTGGCGCAGCTGGAGGCGACGGTGCGGTGCGAGCCCGACAGCCAGGTGAGGGGCCGTGGCTCCTGCCCTGCCACTCTGCTGCCCCCCGTCCCGCCCCACTGATGGAATTTCCTTCCCCACAGAACCCGCTGTTGGTCGGGCTGAAGGGCAGCAGCCTCGTGGTGAGTCAGGCAGGGGCTGGGGGGTGTGCCGGGTCCCTGTCCCCCCACGCCGTGGCCATAGGACTTGGGGGGGATGGTCCCAGGGTGCTGCCATGTCCCCCCTCGCCCTGCTGTCCCCCCCCAGGAGACCGTGCAGGTCCTGCAGGCCAAGGTCAACATCCTGGACGTGGCCGTGCTGGACCAAGTGGAGGCCCGGCTGCAGGTGAGGGGGGGGCGGAAGGAGGGAACCGCGCGGTGGGTGTGCCGGGGCCGTGGGAGAGCCCCGGGACGGCTCTGGCCGCGTCTGTGAAACTGGGGGTGGGCACTGCTGGTTTTGGGGTCTCCCATCCGCTGCCCCCTCCCCAGAGCGTCCTGGGGAAGGTGAATGAAATTGCCAAGCACAAGGCAGCGGTGCAAGATGCCGACACGCAGAGCAAGGTAAGAGCTGGTGGGGGGGGCCCCCAAAGGCAAGCCCAGCGTGGCGGGGGCTATCTGGGCCCCCCCTGCAGACTGTGCCGGCCCCGCCCCATCCCGCAGATCCACCAGATCTATGAGACGATGCAGCGCTGGGACCCCGTGGCCAGCACCCTGCCTGATGTTGTGCAGAGGCTGGTGACCCTCAGGGACCTGCACGAGCAAGGTGAGGGGCTGGAGGGGTGTCGGGGACAGTGGCGTGGTGTGAGCGGGGGCATCTCCCGCTGGGTGGATGAGGGGATCGAGCGCTCCCTCAGCAAGTTTGCAGATGACCCCAAGTTGGGCGGGAGTGTGGATCTGTTGAGGGTGGGAAGGCTCTGCAGAGGGATCTGGACAGGCCGGATCGATGGGCCGAGGCCAATTGTATGAGGTTCAACCAGGCCAAGTGCCGGGTCCTGCGCTTGGGTTGCAACAACCCCATGGAACGCTGCAGGCCTGGGGACGAGTGGCTGGAAAGCTGCCCGGCGGAAAAGGACCTGGGGGTGTTGATCGACAGCCGGCTGAGTATGAGCCAGCAGTGTGCCCAGGTGGCCAAGAAGGCCACCGGCATCCTGGCCTGTATCAGAAATGGTGTGGCCATCAGGAGCATGGAGGGGATCGTGCCCCTGTACTCGGCTCTGGTGAGGCCACACCTCGAATGCTGTGTTGAGTTTTGGGCCCCTCACTCCAAGAAGGACATTGAGGTGCTGGAGTGTGTCCAGAGAAGGGCGACGGAGCTGGTGAGGGGTCTGGAGCACAAGTCTGATGAGGAGCGGCTGAGGGAGTTGGAGTTGTTCAGTCTGGAGAAGAGGGGGCTGAGGGGAGACCTCATCGCTCTCCACAACTGCCTGAAAGGGGGTTGTGGTGAGGTGTGTGTTGGTCTCTTCTCCCAAGTGACAGCGACAGGACAAGAGGAAATGGCCTCAAGTTGCACCAGGGGAGGTTCAGGCTGGATGTTAGGAAAAATTTCTCCACTGAGAGAGTGGTGAAGCACTGGCAGAGGCTGCCCAGGGAGGTGGTGGAGTCACCATCCCTGGAGGTGTTCAAGGAACGTGTGGACGTGGCACTGCGGGACATGGTTTAGTGGGCATGGTGGGGTTGAGTTGATGGTTGGACTTGATCTTACGGGTCTTTTCCAACTGTAGTGATTCTGTGATTCTGTGATCTCGGGGCGGGGAGGGGACACCGCTCCCCCCCCGGCACTGGGCTTTCTGCTCCCTCCCAGCCACGCAGTTCGGGCAGGTCCTCGTGCACTTGGACACCACGCAGCAGGAGATAGCCGGCGCTCTCAAGGACAACACGGTGCTGCTGGCGGAGGTGGGTCCCGCCAGCACCCGCTGGGGCGGAGTGGGGTCCCTGTCCTGCCCCCCCTGCTCACCCCCTTCCCCACTCCCCCCCAGGTGCAGAAGACAATGAAGGAAAACCTGGCCATCGTAGAGGACAACTTTGCGGACATCGACGCCCGCATCAAGCGGCTGCAGAAGTGAGAGCACCCGGGAGGCCCCCCCCGCCTCTCTGCCCCCCGCCGGGCCCTGCGCCCCCCCGGGAATCCCTCCCTCCCCCCGCAGGGCCCAGCCCCCGCTTGTAAATACCCTGGCTCTGCCTCCCTGCACAGCCTGGGGGCTGGAGGGGCCTCCCCACCCCGGGGTGGGGGTCCCCGTGCCCCCCCGATTTCCCCCAATAAACAGCTCAGCTCAAAGTGCCTCCATGTCGGCATCTCCTTCGGGCTGTGGGGCAGGAGCGGGGCCCAGCTGCCGGGGTCTAAATGCATCTTTTAATGGTGCGTGGCCCCCCCAGTCCGTCGGAGATGGTGGTTGCCGGTCCGGGGGGCCGGGGAGGGGGGAAGGTGGTTTTTGGTGAGGGAGAACCTGGTGCCAAAGGAAGCCTGAGCAGCCCTGGCCCCGGCGCTGCGCCACCCCCGGGCTGAGGTAACGGGGGCGGCGGGAGCCCCCAGCGTGGGGAGGGGGCCCTGGGGACGGACCCCCGGCTGTGTCCCCTGGCACGGACGCTGTGCCCCCACCCATGTGGGGGCTTCCCCGGGGTGGGGGCCGCCGTAGCGGTGGCGGTTTGAGGCCTGCGGGCAGTTGCCGGCCGTGCTGCTGTTGGGATGAGGGAGCCGCGGTGGGATGGCTGCCGGGACTGGGGGACACCAGAGGGGCGGTGGTGGGGGCACCGAAGGCCGCCTTTGCTGCCGTCCCCTCCGGCTGACCATCCCCTGCGTCCGACCGTCCCCTCCGTCCGACCGTCCTTCGGGAGTGCCGGGTGAGAGAGGCCGGGAAAGGCTGGAGCAAGGCCCGTGCCCGTGGCGGGAGAGCCGCCAGCCGGGGAAGGTTAAGGCAGCGGAGGTGCGAAGCGCGTGGGCGCAGGTGACCCCCCAAACCAGGCAGGGTGGTGCGCAGAGCTCACCCTGGGGGCAGCCCCCCCGTGTGACCCGGCCCCTGTGCCCCCCCCAAACCCAGCCTGTTACAAGAGATCGGGGCAGGGCTGGGGGGTGTGAGGGGATCAGGGGGTGAAGGAGAGAATGAGGGGGGTCAGGGGGATCTGGGGGGGTCTGATGGGGTTAGGGGAGGTCTGAGGAGATCCGGGGGGGTCTGAGTGAATCCACAGAATCTGAGGGGATCAGGGGTCCGTGGGTCAGGAAATGGGGAATTTGGGGAGAGTGGGGGTGTCAGGGGAATGGCGGGTGTTAGAGGGGACCTGTGGGGGGGTTGGAGGCAGTTGGGGAGTGCGGGGGGATTGTGTGATTGTGGGAGTCAGGGTACCTGTAGGGGCCCAGGGTGTCTGGAGGTGTCGGGGGGCGGGGGGCAGTAAGTGGGGTGTTTGGGGCCATCGGGGTGCCCAGAAGGCACAGGGAGTCTTTGGGGAGGTGGGGGTTTTGGGGGGGCACACCCATCCCCGGCGTCCACATCCTGCATAACGCAGCGAGGACAGCCCAAGTGCACAGGGCTGGTCAGACCCCCGTCCCCGTTGGCTTTTCGTGGCCGTGCCAGCGGGCAGCACGCGGAGGTTGAGGGGGCCTGTTGAGGCGGCGTTTTGCTTCCCCGGCCTCGCCTCGGACTGCCGGCAGCCTCTCGCTCCCTCCCAGGTTCCCTCTCCCGGCTCCAGCCGCTGCCGCCTTCCTCGCCTCATGTCACAGGGCCAGGCGGAAACGGTGTGTGGAGGCTCTGTCGCGCGGCTGCTCCCCCCGCTGAGGGGCAGGTGTGGACGGGGGGGGCCGTGGGGCCTATGGAGGGTCCGGGAGGAGTGTGTGGGGCCGTATAGGGTTGTGGGGGGGCTCTGGGGAGCGTGTGGGGAGGGCAACCCCTGTCTGTGGGGTCCTGAGAGAGGCCTTAAGGGGCCTGGGGCTGTGGGGCTGGTGGGAGACACCTTGTGCGGCTGTATGGGGCGGGGGGCTGTGGGGGCTGTGCCGTGGGGATGTATGGGGCAGGGCCGGGGAGGGGGATACTGTGGAGGGAATGTATAGGTCAGAAGGGGGATATAGGGCGAGGCTGGGGGGATACTGCAGGGGGGGTTATGGGGCAGGGGCACGGGAATGTATAGGGCAGGGCTGTGAGGGTACTGGAGGTGGGGGGAGCTGCTCGGTGGGGAGGGGGCTGCCTGGGGCAGGCGGGTGACGGGGGATCAGTGGGGGCCGACGAAGCCTGAGGCGCCTTTTGGGGTGAGCTGGGGGCGGCTGACTGGGGGGACACCTTCCCCCAGGAGCCCCCACCCACCCGCAGACCCACTGACCCCCACTCTTCCCCCTCCCCGCAGGACCTCCGCAGCCCCCCCCAACCCCGGTGATGCCGGTGATCTCCCCTCCGCCATGCTCCTCGCCTCCTACGCCGCCTGCGCCCTCCTCCTGGCCGCCTGCCTGGCGCTGGAGCTGGCCGCCTGCCGCTCCCACCCCCCCCCGCCGCCCCCCACCACGCCAACCCGGCCTTCCGCCGCTTCCAGCGCGGCTACTACTGCGTCTACCTGCCGGCACTGGCCGCCGACTGGCTGCAGGGACCCTTCCTCTACAAACTCTACCAGCACTACCAATTCCTGGAGGGACGCATCGCCATCCTCTACGTCTGCGGTTTTGCCTCCAGCGTCCTTTTCCGGTTGGTTTCCTCTTCTTTAGTAGCTCGATTGGGTCGGAAAAAATCCTGCGTCCTTTTTTCCTTGACCTACTTGATTTGTTGTTTGGCCAAACTCTCCCGGGATTATCTGGTGCTGGCGGAAGGGAGGGTTTTAGGGGGCTTGTCCACGGCATTGCTCTTCTCTGCCTTTGAGGCGTAGTACGTCCAGGAGCACGTGGAGCGGTACGATTTTCCGACTGAGTGGATCACCATCACCTTTTCCCAAGTGGCATTTTGGAACAACGTCATCGCCGTGGGGGCCGGGGGGGTGGCCAATTTCTTCGCCGAGTGGTTGGGGTTGGGCCCGGTGGCCCCGTTCATGGTCTCCATCCCCCTCCTGGTGCTGTCGGGGGTCTTGGCCGTGAAAAATTGGGATGAAAACTACGGGAAGAAACGAGCTTTCTCCAAAACCTGCGGCGACGGTTTGAAGTGCCTCCTCTCCGACCAGCAGCATCCAGGCTCTGTTTGAAAGCATCACCTACATCTTCATCTTCCTCTGGACACCCATCCTGGATCCCCACAGCGCTCCCTTGGGCATCGTCTTCTCTGGCTTCATGGCCGCCAGCATGCTGGGCTCCTCGCTCTACCGCCTGGCCGTCTCCAAGAGGTACCACCTCCAGCCCGTCCAACTCCTCCCCCTCACCGTCCTCCTGGTTTTCTTCTCCCTCTTCATGCTCACCTTCTCCACCAGCCCCGGCCAGGAGAGCCCCACTGCGTCCTTCCTCGCCTTCCTCCTCATCGAACTCTCCTGCGGGCTCTACTTCCCGGCCATGGGTTTCCTCCGACGGAAAGTGGTGCCGGAGAAGGATCGCCTGGGGGTCATGAACTGGTTTCGCCTCCCCCTGAACTTACTGGCCTATCTGGGCTTACTGGTTCTCCATGACAGCAACCGTCAGACGGGCACCTGGAGCATGTTTGGCATCTGCGCGGGCGTCGCGCTGCTGGCGCTGCTGGCCTTCGGCCGCCTCTTCACCCTCAGCCGCCACGATGCCGAGCTCCGCCTGCCTGCGCTGCTGGGACAGGCCGATGCTGCCCCCGAGCTGTGACGGGGTCCCGCGACGGGTGTCACCCCCTGAGGGACTGTGGAGGGGACGTGGGGACACCCTGACCTGCTGCTACAGGGTGAGTGGCCCCCCACGGGTGGCTGATGACCCCCAAAATGGCCTCATCCCCACCACCTCCGTGGTGGAAGGAGGGTCGCAAGCATGCGGGGAGGTGTGTTCTCTCTTTTCTAAAAAACAAACCAAAATGAAGTGTGTTTCTGCAGATCCCCATCCTCCCCCCAGGGTTTTTTGGGGGAACCTGCTCCAGATCTGCCCCCCTGCCCGCCATGGGGGTCTGCGCGCATGCAAGTTGCACACTGGAACATTGTTCTGAGCAGCGTTGTGCGGAGCCACGCTTGCAGAACTGTTCCTGGTGCGCGGGGGAGTTTCTGCATCCGCCAGCATTTCTGTTGCACCAACATGTGGCCGTCCTGCTCGACACAGAGCCGTCTCCCAGCGCCTCGTTGCACGCCGATCCGCACGCACCCCCTCGCACGCTTCCCCTGTGCGCCAGCGCTGCAGTGGGCAGTGATCCCAGCACCTCGCTGCACACCGGCAGCCTTGTTGCGCGCCGGTCCTGCACTCCTGGGGCGCAGGCGTCCTTGCACGCCCAATCCCCATTGCACGGGCGCCCTTGCACGCCGTAAAGCTGTTGTGCGCTGGTCCCTGGGCACCAGCACCCGTCGTACGCTCCCTGCAGGCACACCACCAGCCCCCCGTTGCACGGGGGTCCCTGCACATCCACGCCTGTTACACGGGGGCCCTTGCACACCCATGCCCGTTGCAGGGGGAGGTCCCTGCACGCTGTTAGGGATTTACCCACGCCGGCCACCCTAACAGGGGCCGACCCTGGGATCCCGCTGAGAAGGCAGAGTCCCAGGGAAGGTTTCCCATCCCTCTTTGAGGAGTTCTCGGGTGACAGCTCGAGCTGGCTGCCTCCGGAGAGGGACCCCTACCCCCACTCATGCCCCCCAATTATACCTGTACCACCCAGCACCCCATCCCCAGGTCCAACCTGGAGGCCGAGCCCTTAATTCTCCCAGAGGGACATCACCTTCCCTTGGCTTCCAGCTCCGGCCTGGGGCTCTTCCCCAGCCTCTCCCTCCACTTACTCCAAACCCCACCCTCAGCACAGCCCCACACACACTCCCTTCCTCCTTCCTCTGACCTCTCTCTTCCTTAATCCTTTCCTCACCTCCAGCACACTATACAGAGGGAGCCAGACGCACCACCTCCTCCACTGACTTCCCTGGCCAGGCGGGGACACGGTTGGAAAAATACTTTGGAATACCCGGAGCTGCTCAGCTCTTGCGGCCTAAGGCTTCAACTCCTTCAGCTGCTTCTGCCTCCCTTTTCTCGGGAACCGCTCCCGCGGCGCTGCAGGACAGCAGCTGTCCCCTCCGACAGTCACCATGCCACGCTGGCAAAAGTCAACCTACAGCTTGCAAAACCCCATCCCGTAAAAGCCGTCTGATTTTGGCCCTGCTTGGGGATGTACCCCTTTCTTCCTTACAGAGCAATTCTGTAGTTTCTTTTCCCCACCCGTTTGCAAGGAGCAACAACTTGCCCTTGGCATTTGGGGTTGGCTTCATGCACGAACAGGCTCCCGCAGAGGATGGGACAAGCCGATGGCAGGAGGGCTCGTGCACCCGTCCCAGCTGGGCACGAGGCACCAGTTGCAGACGCCGAGAGCCTGGAGCACGTGCTGAGGAGCCCACAGCAAGATGCAGGGCTGCAAGGGGACCTTTTCTTCTGGCTTGTCCTCTCCTCCCAGGCTCCACGGCCAGCCGACTCGACCGCATCTGCCTGAGGTGACACCACAGCCCAACGACCCCCCGCCCCAAAACCTCAAGAGAGCACGAGAGCCATCTCTGCTTCACAGCTTCTTCCTGCATAGCGGCAGGGGAAGGGAGAAGCAAAAGGCATCTTGCCGCTTTCCTCCCGGCTCATCCCACCCTGGGAGGGAAGAGACTTTGCAAGGACAGGGGAGAAGAAAAAACTACAGAGTGCCAGGGAGGTAAAAGGAAGGAAAACAGCACTGAATGATAAAGCGGCAACAGTCCCTCTACCACTACAAACCCACACCACCACACGCACGTACACACGGGAACTTCACGACACCGAACTCCCATTGACTGGCACGTACACCTCAGTTTGCTGGTCTAGAGATACTGAATGCCTGAAGCACACCAAGGAGAACTGAAAACATCGACATGGCTTTAATGGGAATCCTCCAACTGGAAAACAGCGGTATCTCCCCGTCTCTGCGTTGGCACGTCCCTGAGTCACGTTCTCACTCCTCCCCTTCAAAGCCGAGGCTCCTAAATAGCAAAACTGGGGGGAAAAAAGACAAAAAGAGGGAGAGCACCATCAGTGGAAGACCTGCCGGCTGCTGCTGGTTCAACCCTGTTCGTGGGACCACCCTGGCAGTGACGAGCTGGTTTGCATGCCACGGTCCTCGCTGCCTGTTCCCAGGGACGGGCCGTTTGCTCGGTACTGCCTGCCGAAGCACGGGAAAACTGTAGGCATGCGCCGTTGCTTGCAGAGGAGCACGGTCACGTTCACATGCAATCCTTTACCTCTTTCCTCCCCGGATTCAGACTGTTTCTGTGTTCATAGTGAGAGCCTTCCACACGCTCGTTTTCAACACTTCCTCCGAGATATTAATCTCGCAAGGATCAGTCCTGCAATAAATATTTTACAGAGCAATCCGTGACTATGGGAACTGATGCCACCAAGTGCGTTAGCATCAGCAAGAGGAACAGCGGCGCCCCGAGAATCTAAGCTCAGCATAAGCCCAGCAGGTTTTGCTGGATGAGGAGTTTTGCGAGGCAAGCCTGAGAGCTGCAGAGCTACAGCTCCGTGCAAAGGCTCTTGCAGGCGTTTAGCCCTGGAGTGGGCTCCTAAGCCACTGCTGGTACAGATCATGCCTGCAACCCCTCGTTTTTACGTATGAGGATCTCCAGCTACCCTAAAGTCACTGAGGATGCGACTTTTTGGGGTCAGATGGGAGTTGTGCAGCCACTCTGCTTGGAGGCAGAGCCCTGCGATCCCCTCCTGCAGCCCTGCCCGTAGATGTGATTTTCCCACCAAGCTGACTGCTGCTTTCTATGGGACGCTCAAGAAAGATGCAAGTGGAAAAAATTGTGCCAAACACCTTCCAACTAATCTTGCCGGGGGTCCTGGCACTTGGTGGGGCTTTACCTGTCCCTGCTTTGCTTTGGTGTATCCAAGTTGCTGGTCTTGCCCAGTTTCAGCAGAACTGAACCGGCAGCAGCAGCAGCTTCCATCATTTTCGGGGACTCCTGATGGAAAAAAGGGACAAATCAAGTTCTCTGTCTTGGATCCAAGTGGAAAAAACCTGAACACCCAGCAAAAACATTGCATGCTGCCCTCTCCTTCTGACTCGTGGCACCTTTAGCTATTAGCGCAGCAGGGTAAAGACCTTTCACTCTGAATTTTTTGGGGGGGGTGGGGGGTTAAAAACACTGTTACGAGCCAATCTTTCCATCATCATCATCATCATCTGTTATTATAAATGACTCATTTAAAAAATTATACCTCTATTCAAGTGTTAAGCTCACTGCTCATTCAGGGAAAAAAAAGGTTAAGATGTGGGATCCAGGCTATTAGGATCTGTTTCTTTTGAGTTCTGATCTTGCCCCAACATGTAAAGACAAGCTGTGCTAGAAACAGGCAATCTCACAGCCCAAGGGAGATGTCCAGCCCCGAGCGCCCAGCAAGCGTTACCTCTTCTTCATTGGCTTCGTTTTTGGCACCGTCCAACTTCTTCTTCTTGCTCTCTGGCATAAGGTCATCCAGGAAGCTGAGCTCTCGCTTTGAGAAGCAGAAATCCATGGCTTTCCGGACAAATACAAGAGCCAAAACCTGCACGAATAAGAGGGAAGATGAGGTGAGGCCAGAGGTGGTGCTACATCTCACTCCAACGTGGCAAACATCCCTGTGCCGAGCGGCACCGCCTCTTACCATCATGGGAAAGACGATGGCGGCACGGGACACCTTGATGGCCCAGAGCAGGACGAGGCAGATCAGCTGGATCACGGTGAAGAAGTGCACCTTTCGCAAGGGGACGTGCCGCAGGTAGATGAAATCCGGCTGGTGTTTCGCCGGCATCCAAAACAGCTTCAAGCGATCGAAGAACTGCAAAATCGAAGTGGAAAAGTTGCCACCTTGGGACTGCGGAAAGCTTCTGGCCCTCTTGAGACGTGGAGGGAGTTTTCAGGATCTCGCTCGCCATGAGAAACCGTGGATCCCACTATGCTCCTCCTGGGAGCAGCACCCATTTTCCCTTCGCTCCAGCTAGAAACCAGCTTGCCCGTGAGAGCTGCCCACCCACGTGCAATTATGCCACGTTATTCTATGATTAGCTTGTCTTGGCCCACTGAATCCCCCAGCAAGGATTTCCACCAGTGGTAGAAATTGCCTTCCCTGTGCACTCAACTCCCCCATTTTCACCTAACCAAACACTGGCCTGCCCTAACCTGTGTTTAAACAGGGAGCGCTCAACGTGCCCGGTCCTCCCAGCCCTATAGACCTCCTGTGCCTCCTCCAATCTTTTTCGTACACAAAATATTTTCATTGCTTGCTTTCCGAGAGGTTTTTTTCCCATGCCGCTGCTTTTTTCCTGCTTCTACGGAGATGAAATACCAGGCAGCGGACATGCTGCACGCTGTAAAAAAGTCCGTACCTGAATTTCTCCGAGCGACGACACGCCCATGTAGAGAAAGACGCCGTAAAGCACAGGCATTGGTATAAACTGAAAGAAAGAATGCAATCATTTATTTTTTTAAATTGCATTTTCAGTAGTACCACTCTCTTCTACAGGCACTGCCTCAAATTGCCTACAGCTTTCCAGTTTCCACAGGGTTAGAGACGTGTCGGATTTTAACCAGCAGAGCTTTTGTGCCTGCGAGTGAGCTAACGCTCTGCTTTAGGCTGACCGTTGGAGTTATCTTTCATCAGCAGAATCCTATCTTCCAGAAAGGTTGGAGGAAAACAGGCGACCATGCTACCATATGCCACGTTCTGTGACGGTAGAAAAACCTTTCTCCTTATTCTTGTAGCAACAAGCAAAAGCGACGTGCCTCCTCTTAGCCTAGCGAGGAGATTATCTTGTGGGAGGAACACGCAAGGAAGCCCATGGAGATGATTTCAGTGTGTTTAGCTACTGGAACGGCTGTGCTGAGGCATTTGGGGGAGCAAATTGCCATCGATAACGTGCTGAACGGCTGGAAAGCGTAAGCGAGGAGGCTGCTTCCCGCTGTGGGTCAAGCCCCAAGGTTTGGGATCACCTCCTCCTCCACTCCACAGCTGCTCGGGCCTGGAGAGAGGGGACTGGTTTTGGGTAACCTCCAAAAAGCTCGTGGCTGTTGGGTGTTTTGCATTTTCCTCTTACCTTTAACACAGAAGTGAAGAAGACAGAGCAGCCCATGAGCACAAAGATCATGGAGCCAGTGACTCTCTGCTCTCGTATCCCCAGAAACTTGGGTTGTTCTCCTGGAGCTGCGCACTCAGACTCGACTTTGAGGCTATTCACGTGGGTGATGGACAGGACGGTGGCAGCCACAAACCAGGGCAGCCCCATCACGGAGCACACCCCGAGCATCACGGCCACCATGAAAAGGTCCAGGTGGTACCCACATCCTTTCTGCGGGAAGCAAAACAAGGAGATGAGCGTCCCACAGCACAAGAGCAAGGACAACGTCGCAAGTCAGGCTCAAACCCCGCTAGAGCGCAAGTCAACTTCTTGAGAATTTAAAACACGCCTCGGAAACAAATAAGGAGGTATCTGCTCTTTGTGCAAGCCCCTTGCATGAAAAGGTGGCAGGAGTTCAGACAAAGTGGATTTGGTTGTGCGATAGCTACTTCTCAAAAGAAAAAAAGAGACCGGGTTTTTTCCTTTATAAAGAAATTTCCACCACTTGCAAGTAGGATGTGACTCTGAGTTATCCCTGGCAGCGCGTCAACACAATTCGATCCCCCATCCACTGCTGACATTTTAAAACAAAACCACGCTTCTCTATTGCTCCAAGATTAATTTGCTCCTCTGAAAGGCTGCTCATCTGAACTCCCTGTCGTTTGCTCCCTGTGTCATCATTAATGCAGGAGAGCATCCTGCCACGCAGCCTGACGTTTTCCCAAACCAATGCCTTCCCAAAGCATTTGGAATAGGAGCTTCTCCCCGTGCCTGCAGCCCGGAGTGGGTTGGGGATGGGCTCATCTCTTGCAGCCCCTTACCTTCAGCCTGTGCTCCTTCCTGTTCACAATAACAGCAGTGATCTGCTGGTCCATGAAGATCAAGATGGTGCAGAGCAGAGCTGGGATGAGCGCAGCCAACACCGTCCACCAAGGGTTGGGTCCTACGGGGCTGATGAACCACCCGCGGTCGTCTCTGGTAGGCTGCAACAAAGCACACACATCAGCATCATCTCCCAGCCCAGCCACCTCACTGGCTTTGCTTTTCCCCTCCATTCCCATGTCAGAGCACCTCCCAGCCCTGGCTTCACGTCACCCTGGGGTTCAGCACTGCCGCTGCCCTCTTTGCAAGCACCTACAGATACTTCTCCTGGAGGTATCTAGTTTTGGGGCTGTCTTCTCCTTTCCCGAAGGAAACAATGCGCTTGGAGGCAGAAGAGGAGATGGTCGCACCACCAGCATCTCCTCCGGACTCAGCCCTGTCCTGCCCCGGCATCACCTTGTGGCATCCCCAAGGGCTGAAACCAGCTCCCTGCCAAAACACCCCGTTACCTTGAACATATGGGGGACGTGGAGCTTCGGTGATGGGATCCCAATCATGAAGTCCATGAGCACCATGACGACGATGGTGAGGAAAACAGCAAAGTCGCTTACTGTGGACCGTACCTGGGGCAAGAAACCAGAGCTGAAGGGGGCGTCGCAAAGGGGGCCACAACATGACATGGAAAAGTGAGGGACGTCAACGCCATTAAGACCGGTTAACAAAACCCCTCCATGCTGAGGACATGCAGCCCAATCCCTTGGTTAGATACCGTTGCTGTGTTTGTGCCTGTGAGATCTGGTGCCAGGCAATACAAAATGTTTAATTAGGTGGAAAAGGGTTGTCTTAATTGAAACCTTAAAAAAAAAAATAAAATTACAAAAGAAGGAAGCAGATGTCTGCCACGACAGCCACGCTCACAGCTAAAACGGGAATAAGGCACTGAGGCATCATTTGCTCCTCAAAAGGAAGAAATAGTGTCGTTTGCTATGGCAGCTCCTCAGCTGAATCAGCCTTCCCCTTGAGCACATAATGCACAGAAGGTGAAAAAAAGTAACTGTGGAAGACCTGATTTCCCACTGCCTGAGCAAGAGATGGCTCCAGGACAGGTCGCCAGGCAGGTGGGAAATGCTACGATCCTTTTGCGCTCATGGAAATGAGTGAGGGACGTCCACGCTGATGGAGAGCTTGGCCTTCAAGGTCAACGTTTCCCAGCTCGACCGAGTGGTGGCAAATACTGCTTAGTGCTCCAGGAAAGCCATTTTGGGAAATGAGCGTGGAGACTGCTGCTGGCCACCGTCTTCTACCTACTCTGGTTGGGAAGTATCGGCTGGTCTTAAACTTCTTCAGTAAGCTCGACAGCACAAAGGTGGAGAAGAAGAGGATGCAGCACCAGAAGAGGACGTCAGGCGTGTAGGGGCCATTGGGTCCACAGGCAGGTCCTTGAAACTCTCCATGCAAATACCGACATTCCTGGAGAAACAGAGCATCAGGACACAAAGGCAGTGCACGTGCGGCAAGGAAACCTTGCATAACGAGGGGGTTATTTCTGCTGCCGGTCAGAAATATTGTCCTGCCACCGCGTTGAGGAGGCGGACAGTTATTACCCACGATGTTGGGCACAAGGTGGACTGGACAAGGTGGACTCTCCTTCCCAGGACCAAGCGGGTTAAAACCACCCATTAGATGTAAGCAATGACTTTTCAGAGCAGCACTAGCACAGCTGGAAGCCCATCACCACCTGAAGGGCTCCGACTTGTGCACCACGCGAATGCCCCTGGACCCCGTGGCCGTGGCACGAGGAAGCAGTGGCTCGGGGCACTTACGGTCACCGTGAGGTTTTCCCAGGCGATGCCAGACACGTTGATCTTGTTGCTCTCCCAGAAACGCAGGGTTTCATTGCTGGGATGCGTCGGTGCCTCACACTTACAGCTGGGAGGAGAGAAGCCAAGACACGGGTAAGGGAGAGGCGATGCAGGTGCAGCCCTGAGCTCCTGCCAAGGGGCAGGGGCGTTTTAGGAGGAAAAAACCCACTAGTCGATGGTGAGGAAGTCGAGCTGGCTGTGCATGTGCACAGGGTAGGTCTCCCGCAGGTGACTCAGCTTCTCTAGAGCCTCGTAGATGAAGATGAGGCAGATGAGGGAGGCGAAGGCTTCTTCGGTGAAGCGGGTGATGTAGCACACCAAAGAGCTGGCGTCGGTGGCCACCAGCACGATGCAGAAGAAGGCGGTCCACAGCCCGATGCATGCCCGCAGAGAGAGATAGGAGAGCGTGTACTCCCTGGGAAACCAAAATAAAACCAAGGGTGGAAAGGCCAGCAAGAGGCTCCAAGTTGGGGCTTAATGATAAATTTAAATTGCAATAAGGGTGGTTCATCTCACATCGAAGTCATCACAGCAGAAGGACTGTCATGGAAAACACCCATTTCACATGAAAAACTCCTACTTTTTCAATGAAATCATCCAAACTCACAACATTTCAGCAGTAGACTATTTGGCTACTTGAGCAAACTGTATTTCCACTTCCAGCAACAATCAGGCTAAGAAGTGCCTTGTTTTGTACTCAGAGGGAAGCAAATCTTCCCCCATTCCCAAACCAGAGTGATTTGTCTCCTCTTCCTTGTGCAGCCCATCTTGGGCATCCACATCCTTGTGGTTTCTCCTCCTCCAGCTGCTTCGCTTTAAGCCTAAAACCCCCAAATGACCCCATCCATCCTTCAGAGAGCCAGGGCTCTCGCACCATCACATACTAAAGCAGCAGCGTGCAGCATCTGTGACACACAAGACAACTTCAATCGAACAACTGCCGCTGAGAGAAATGAAAGACAAACATCTTTTCTCCATCCCCGCTGCCTTCTGAAGGCTCTCACAGCACCCGGCCGCAGCAACCAGCCTTACTTGCAGAATTTGTAGAGGATCTTCTCAAAGACGAGCACGGGTCCGGTGCTGCCGAGGATGGTGAGAGGTTGGCCAGCAAAGAGGGAAAACACCACGCCGGTCATGGAGGCGCCCAGCAGCGACTCCATGGCACTCTGTCCGGGGAAGAGAGGCAGCAGTGAGTACAGAAAGCATTAGGGGGAAAAAAAACCCAGAGCAAACTCACTGCAGCAAGGACTTTTGCATGAGTTTTATCCTCCCCCGTGCCACCCAACAGAGAGAGCTGCTCACTATGTGGCCATCGGTCGCCTCCCCCAGCAGTCCCCCGAAGGTGATGACAGGGGACATGCAGGCACAGTAGAGGAAGAGGAAGGACGCCAGACACTGCAGCCTCAGACCATCCCGAAAGTCGCTCCAGAACCACGGGGCTTTTCGCTTCACATCCAGGATCAAACCTCCAAAGAGCCTGGAAGAAGGACAAAATAGAGACTGTTCTCCTGCAAGACCACATGGACTTTTCTTGGCTGCAGAAGGGCAATCACAAGCATGGAGTAATTTTCAGTGCTGAAAAGAAGCCGTCTCCTTCTCCCTTTTTACACCCACTAGAAGCTGAGGCACGCCAAAATGCCCTCCAACAACAAAAATAAAAAGAAGAAAAAAGAAAAAACAAGACCTAACCTGAGAGCCCATCCCCTCTTACTGCAACACTCCCTTGCTCTGAGAAGCAGCAGAGCTCTACCTGGAGGTATTTGCACATCTGCTTCCACCCCAAATCAAGAAAACCTGTGTGCACTGATGCTGTGGCTGAGCCCAGCTGCCCACATCTCCCACCTGCCCAGCCCAGGGACCCAGATGGGCATGTGGAGCCCCTTCACTGAACCAACTAACCCCAAAAACCTGCTCAAAGGCAAGGTGCATGCTCAGATTTGGGAGGCAAGCAGAAAAAAAACACCCCAAACTATCAAAGCTTGCACCTTCCCGTCCGCTCCAGTTCAGGACCGCTGTGCTTCTCCGGCTCACTGTCAGAAGCACTGTCATCGAGAGCTCCTGGCATCTTCCTTTTTTCCTGTTCAAATGGAAATAAGAAAGACAGCTATTTGTAACCACTGGCTTGTTTTGCTTCTGGTCTGGCCATGTGACTGTGTCAAACAGGGACCTGGTGAATCTGGAGCCCTGAACAGCATCCCCAGCTGCCTGCCGTCCTGCCCGTCCCCCTCGCACCTCCCTCCACCGCAGCACCCACCTGCGAAGGGACGTTTTTCGGGGGCTCGATTCGGATCGATGGATCCCACTCTCCAGGCGGCAAGACCGTGACCTGATCCAGAAACTCATCGATGCCGGCCACGAGGTCAGCCCGGTTCTTGGCTTTATAGGCGACGTCATGGAAAACCTGCCCGTAGGAGACAACCTGCTCAGAGGACAACCCATCTCGCATGCCCTAAGCAGTGCAATAAGCACTTGGCTAAATGCAAGATAATTCCCCCCAAATTTCCTGCTGGCAATGGCAGGAAGTATTCCCCCAAAAGGAAAAATCTGTCCATCGTGTTCCTTGTAATCCTCTCCTCCACGAGGCCCCCCATCCCCCATGGCACACCGCAGCCTGTTGCTTAGAGAGGACAAGTTTTACTGGCCCTGGCAATGCCACCACTGGGGACAGCATGCTGGGGACCCCGGGGAGAAGGACGAGGTGCAGGATGCACCCCGGGTGGGATTTCAGCCTCCAGGATGTGGGGGGATGCAAACGTGCGTGTTTGCTTTGGGGTGCGAACGAAGGGTGGGCTATTTGGAGAGCTGCCGGCAGCGGGGACAGCAAACACTCTTCCTCACTACTACAGAGACAGGGAGAGGTGAAGAAAGCCAAAAATGACCCAGAGATATCCCTTCTCACGTCGCACCTCATCCGTCATGATAGTAGCCATGGACCTGCCGATCTCATGGTACTGATGGGCTTTTCCTTCTGGTCCAAGCAAAACAAACAGGAACCTGGGCAAGACAAACAAAAGGAGAGAGACGAACGTGTCATGGCTCAAAGAGCACCCAAGGAAATCCCTGGCAGCTCCCAGCCCAGAGCACGGCTCGAGAGGGGACACGGAGGCTCACCGACTCCGGTGATGAATTGGAAATTCATCAAAACCCATCGCAAATTTCATTTTGGGGCCAACTCTCATTCACGTTGGCCAATGGGTTTAAAAGCTACAGCAGGGAAGGGGGAAATGAAGGCAAGGAGACGTGGCTGGCAGAAACGTGCTGGCTCCCGCTGGCCTTGTTCCCTTGGGATGCCAAACTGATGCATGCCATCTGATGTTTTGTTGGGGGGGTTTGAAATAAAAACTTTGTGCTTCTCGTTCAGACCTTGTTGGGATGGGAACTTCCGTCATGCCTGAGAGGAGGACAGCCGGGGTCAGGCGGACAAATGCCACGATGGGCTGGCGAAGGAAATCCAGCTCTCCTACGAGCACGTTGGACGCTTCAGCCCCGCTGGGAATTTTCTTCATGAAGTGCAGCTCCGCCTGGGCACAACAAGCCATTTTCAGGCAATTACCCCAAAAGCAAAGCCCACAGCACCCTGCAGCTCCCTCTGCAGCCAAGGTTGCAACAGCAAATTCGGCCCTGAAGGCCTAAGAAAGCTATGAGTGTCTCACCTTGCTTAAATCCGTTGTGCTGGTCTCATGGTTCACCCCATTTTTAGCTTCCACAGTGGTGGGAGAAGGATGAGGGGTAAGTGTTTGAGCTGGTAGAAAAAAGAAAGACACTCAGAAAGACGGACAAGGAGCAATTGGGATGCTTCTCCTTTGCTAGGACAAACCTAATGGGGCCAAAGCCCTGCAGAAACCCTCATCTGCTGCCAAAGCCCTGCAGAAACCTTCACCGGGTGCCAAAGCCCTGCAGGAACCCTCACCTGGCTTGTCGAGGAGGTGCAGGTCCGACCCCTTCTTGCTCACATCAGCAAACGAGCGGAGAAGGTTGTTTCTTTTCTTCTCGTTCTGATGGTGGTGCTTCTTCAAAAGAACTTCTCCAATTTTTGCCCGCGTGCGCTCGTCAAACTCCGTGAGCTGTTCTTGCTGGCCCAGGATCAGATCTGAGCATGGCACAGGAAAATGAGGCAGGGTTTGATCTGGGAAGGAAGGGCACAGCGGCGAGCCAAGCTCGGCCGTTCCCGGAGGGACGCGGCACCCACAGTACCTGCGATCTCTTCGATGCTGTTGGCACTAATGTCCAGCAGCACCGTGCCATTGATGATGCAGCTCCTCAGCTCAAAGAGGCTGTGCAAGGACAGCGTGGCCACATAGGGCTTGCTCCAGCGCTCGCCGCCGTCTTCCACATCCTCCTCAAACTTCAGCCACCTGTGGACATCAGGTGTGGTCAGCCCCATTGCAAGGAAACAGCCCCAGCTCTCCAACCCCTTTAACAGAGCTACAGGTAGCAAGGGGAGACGGCTCCTCGCATCAGCACCTGCAGCTGCAAAAGCTTCGCGTCCTGAGGAGTGGAAAACAGAGCCCGCGGGCTCTGCCGGCGCGCAGGAACTCCTCTCCCACTGCAGCCAGCAGCAGGGATTTACCTTGCCGTTTCCTTCCACTCGGCATCTTCGCCCTCTTTCACGCAGATCTCATCCAGCTCGGTGAACAAGGCGTGAGGGACATGCTGCTCGTCCTCCTTGGTCCTGAGGATGAACTGCACCCGCTGGGACGGGGTGCCTGGGGGCAGAACACAGAGACCCGTCCCGTTACCACGCTCGAATATGGCCCATCACGCTCACGTGCAAAGCGGGCATCAGATCGGCACCAGTTCAGCCACAAATATTGGGCCGGCCCCTCTCCCCTGGCTCTGTTGGGGCTTGCACAGAGCCACGGAGAAGGAGAAGCATCTATTCCACCCCTGCACAAGGATGGGCAGCTTTCCTTCCCCACATTTCCATTTTTAAAGCAGGCATCCTGCTAAGGAAGACGAGCCTAAATCCATTATACATTTAACTACCTCAAAAAAAAAAAGATGAAAGTTTTGAAAAAGAGGGTCTTGTTAAATAATGCCACTTTCCCTCGGAAGAACAGCAAGTCACTCAAACTAGCCACATGGACCTGTTTGCAGAAGACCCCAGCGCCCATGTAGCCCCAAGGAGTTTAGTGAACGGGGTGGCGGGACTTACAGTGGTAGCCCCGCTCCGTCGGGGCACAGTCCTCCTCCTGTTCCCGATGCTTCTGCTTGTGGGGTCGGTGATGCCGGTGGCATTGCCCCACCAGCGGCATCTGCACGCCGGCGTACAGGGTCCGGTGGCCTGCAAAAAAGCAGCATTTGCATCGCTCGCGATATTGGGGAGATGGATGACGCAGACACCACGGTTAAATCAGTGCAGCCGTCCCAGGAGGAAACACCAATTTTGTTTTCACTGGATCCCTGAATGTCACAGACCTCTCCTTTTTTCCAAGCCTGTTTTACTCGAACTTTGCAACAACAGAGCAACAACAAGTGATGGCTCCCCCAAAAGTGCCCTGAAAGCATCCAACCTCTTCTCAAATTCCAGCTTGGGCTGGCCAACACTCAGCCTTGCTCATTAAGCAGTGACAGAAGGGAATTCTTTTTAAAATCTTTGTATGGCACAAGGCGACAAGAGAAGATCCAATCAGTCCCATGATAAGGAACTCCAGAAGAAAAGAAGAAAAGCACAGCCTCGCGCCTGCAGCTGTCCAATTATTCTCCAGACCTCTCCAAGCCAGGAGCAGCCTCTGCGAGTAAACAAGCCGTGAATTATCCAGCCCCATGGCTAAAGCTCACACCGTGACCTCCGCGGGGGCTTTTTCCCTCTGTTGAAAAGCCGTAATATTAAAACACGTGAAAATAACTGTGCTGCTTTATTAAGAAGCACGGCACGTTTTGCTGCACATGATGTCACACCGAGTGAGGGACGTTGTAGGGACTTTGTGCAACGGGAAAAGGCGCCGGGCTGGTGGCCCCTCTACCAGCATCTCAGCAGAGACTCACCTTCCAACTCCTCCTTCTCATAGTGAATCTTGGCACCGTTGCTCCTTCTCCCCTGGTCAATCAGTGCCTCCTCGTCATGCCTCTGTTTAGCAATGAGAAGAAGGTAAAAGTTGGGGCTGGGCGTCTAGAGCTCCCTTGCGTCCTGCCGGCAAGTCTCCTTCTCTCTTAGACACCGTTTTGCCTCCGTGCTGCGACCAGGGACGCTAAACCTGCCCCTGGCAGCCCTCCCCAGTGCAAAGCATCTCCCCCTGCCCATCCTTCTGCCCTCCAGGGAAATGCCAATGGGATTTCGGGGAGAGTTTTCCCCCTGTTTGGGGGATGCTCAGCCCTTCGGCTGTGCTACCTGTAACTCTTCCAGAAGTGTCATTTTGTAAGCCCCGTTCTGGTTCATCCTCACGTCGGTCACCGGTTTGGGGGGATAATTGAACCTCCAGATCAATCAGGGGGCCAGAGTCCCCCGGGACACCTGGACAGCTCTCACCGAGAGGAGCTCAGTGGCACCCAGTGTGCACCAACTCCAGAGACACAACAAGTGACCGTTTATGGCATCACAATCGGTGATGCGTATCCAGGCAGTTATTTAAAGCCACGCACCCCAGGACTCTTCCCGCTTGGAAAACTTAGTGGATGGGGAGAAACCAGCTCTGTTTTGGGCAAAAACTAGCCGGAATAGAGAAAAGGGGTGTAAATGCCGCATCCTGCTGGGCCAAAAGGCATAAGCAGCGTTTGGGTGTATTTAAAAGCACAAGCTGCCAAAATACGAGAGAGGTGCAAAGCCTTGGGGAAAATACGCCTTACGGGGCAAAATACGCATTAGGAGGAAACATAGGAGGAAACAGGACAAGTGAGCACCTCCGTCTCTGCGGCAAGATGCTCTCAGCGTCCCATGGCCCTTCTGTTGCAGCATCCTCGAAATCGCGGCAAGCCTTGCGCGGAGATGCCACCGAAGGAAAGGGCCCCGCTCAGAACTCACTCGGTCCCGGTTAGGCCACTCAAATGGACTCGGAGCGCTTATTTTGTTGAGGAAATTGCTGGAGGAGTTAAGGGTTTCGTAGAGCTGTGGGGTTGCGGACCTGTGGCCTTGGGATGGGATGGAGCAGGAAGGGGAGAAGCCTCCGGAAAGCAGTTTATCCCATCCCAGCATGGGCACCAGCACTTGCAAACGCTTTGCCTTCCCTCTCTGTCCTTCTCCGCTGCTGACAGGTGCCTGCAAAACATCACATTGTCAAAACTGGGCTGGGCAAGGGGATGCCGAGCTTTGCATCGCTCACTTTGGAGTTTTGGAGCAGCCAGAGTTGTTCCGCTTAGCACTATTTCCTAAGCACAAAGCTCCGGTTGGCTGCTTCGAAGCTGCTTTTGTTGGGAGGCTGAAAGCAGTAATTGCTTGTAAAACTGAAATCGGAAATCACTGGAGCAAAGGAGGAAGGTCCGACTTTTCGGGGAACGGTTCTCTTTGCAGAAGGTGAGTGCCTTTTCCTCCCTTCTGTACTACCAACCTCTGAAGAAATCAAACCAGAGTAATGAGTGCTTGCTGACAGGCACCCAGCAGTCTGGTTTTCAGCAAATAAAGGGTGACGATTGGGCAGCCTCACTATTACAATGTGCCTCGTTCTTCTGTATTTGTCCAGACGAGCTCCCTTCTGGCTCTCTACCAGCCCACGCAGGGACATTGCCATGTCCCCCCCAGGATTTCTCGGCTGTCTCAGCCCAGAGACGGGCTGCACGGGGACGTGGCGGGGCAGAGTCAGGAGGGGGCCATGCTTCGGGCACGGTGCTGAGCCCCACTCCACGCTGGCGGCTGCGTGGCAGGAAAAGCCTTTGGGGACCTTCTGCCGTGAACCTCAACATCAGCTCTCCATCCTGGAGCTGGAGGAGGTTGAGCGAAACCTCGGGGCAGCACCACGCTCCCTCCCAGGAGCAGCAAGCAGGGACCAGGGCGGAGGCACGAACCCACCGCAGCCGAGCAAGACGTCGGGCAAATGATATGGGACGGGATAGTGCATATACCTGATGTCAGGAACAAGCCTGGCCGGGCTTGGCAGACCCCCTGAAACCCAAAATTATTTCTATGGATTTATTACGGCTTTTCTGGAGGATGCTCCACACAGTGAAGTACTTTGCAGGACACAGCCCCTGCCCTGGCCACCTCCTGCAGGGAGGCTGCCAGATGCCACCATGTGCATTAAACCACCTTTTCTCCCCCCATCCTTCCCTCCTGAGCAGATGGCAGTCGTACGAATCCCAAAGCACCCAAAGCTTCGCCTCCAACACCAAGCGGCACTCGGAAGGCACCTTCACCACTCTTAGGGATTTACCCACGCCGGCCACCCTAACAGGGGCCGACCCTGGGATCCCGCTGAGAAGGCAGAGTCCCAGGGAAGGTTTCCCATCCCTCTTTGAGGAGTTCTCGGGTGACAGCTCGAGCTGGCTGCCTCCGGAGAGGGACCCCTACCCCCACTCATGCCCCCCAATTATACCTGTACCACCCAGCACCCCATCCCCAGGTCCAACCTGGAGGCCGAGCCCTTAATTCTCCCAGAGGGACATCACCTTCCCTTGGCTTCCAGCTCCGGCCTGGGGCTCTTCCCCAGCCTCTCCCTCCACTTACTCCAAACCCCACCCTCAGCACAGCCCCACACACACTCCCCTCCTCCTTCCTCTGACCTCTCTCTTCCTTAATCCTTTCCTCACCTCCAGCACACTATACAGAGGGAGCCAGACGCACCACCTCCTCCACTGACTTCCCTGGCCAGGCGGGGACACGGTTGGAAAAATACTTTGGAATACCCGGAGCTGCTCAGCTCTTGCGGCCTAAGGCTTCAACTCCTTCAGCTGCTTCCGCCTCCCTTTTCTCGGGAACCGCTCCCGCGGCGCTGCAGGACAGCAGCTGTCCCCTCCGACAGTCACCATGCCACGCTGGCAAAAGTCAACCTACAGCTTGCAAAACCCCATCCCGTAAAAGCCGTCTGATTTTGGCCCTGCTTGGGGATGTACCCCTTTCTTCCTTACAGAGCAATTCTGTAGTTTCTTTTCCCCACCCGTTTGCAAGGAGCAACAACTTGCCCTTGGCATTTGGGGTTGGCTTCATGCACGAACAGGCTCCCGCAGAGGATGGGACAAGCCGATGGCAGGAGGGCTCGTGCACCTGTCCCAGCTGGGCACGAGGCACCAGTTGCAGACGCCGAGAGCCTGGAGCACGTGCTGAGGAGCCCACAGCAAGATGCAGGGCTCCAAGGGGACCTTTTCTTCTGGCTTGTCCTCTCCTCCCAGGCTCCACGGCCAGCCGACTCGACCGCATGTGCCTGAGGTGACACCACAGCCCAACGACCCCCCGCCCCAAAACCTCAAGAGAGCACGAGAGCCATCTCTGCTTCACAGCTTCTTCCTGCATAGCGGCAGGGGAAGGGAGAAGCAAAAGGCATCTTGCCGCTTTCCTCCCGGCTCATCCCACCCTGGGAGAGAAGAGACTTTGCAAGGACAGGGGAGAAGAAAAAACTACAGAGTGCCAGGGAGGTAAAAGGAAGGAAAACAGCACTGAATGATAAAGCGGCAGCAGTCCCTCTACCACTACAAACCCACACCACCACACGCACGTACACACGGGAACTTCACGACACCGAACTCCCATTGACTGGCACGTACACCTCAGTTTGCTGGTCTAGAGATACTGAATGCCTGAAGCACACCAAGGAGAACTGAAAACATCGACATGGCTTTAATGGGAATCCTCCAACTGGAAAACAGCGGTATCTCCCCGTCTCTGCGTTGGCACGTCCCTGAGTCACGTTCTCACTCCTCCCCTTCAAAGCCGAGGCTCCTAAATAGCAAAACTGGGGGGAAAAAAGACAAAAAGAGGGAGAGCACCATCAGTGGAAGACCTGCCGGCTGCTGCTGGTTCAACCCTGTTCGTGGGACCACCCTGGCAGTGACAAGCTGGTTTGCATGCCACGGTCCTCGCTGCCTGTTCCCAGGGACGGGCCGTTTGCTCGGTACTGCCTGCCGAAGCACGGGAAAACTGTAGGCATGCGCCGTCGCTTGCAGAGGAGCACGGTCACGTTCACATGCAATCCTTTACCTCTTTCCTCCCCGGATTCAGACTGTTTCTGTGTTCATAGTGAGAGCCTTCCACACGCTCGTTTTCAACACTTCCTCCGAGATATTAATCTCGCAAGGATCAGTCCTGCAATAAATATTTTACAGAGCAATCCGTGACTACGGGAACTGATGCCACCAAGTGCGTTAGCATCAGCAAGAGGAACAGCGGGGCCCCGAGAATCAAAGCTCAGCATAAGCACGGCAGGTTTTGCTGGATGAGGAGTTTTGCGAGGCAAGCCTGAGAGCTGCAGAGCTACAGCTCCGTGCAAAGGCTCTTGCGGGCGTTTAGCCTTGGAGTGGGCTCCTAAGCCACTGCTGGTACAGATCATGCCTGCAACTCCTCGTTTTTACGTATGAGGATCTCCAGCTACCCTAAAGTCACTGAGGATGCGACTTTTTGGGGTCAGATGGGAGTTGTGCAGCCACTCTGCTTGGAGGCAGAGCCCTGCGATCCCCTCCTGCAGCCCTGCCCGTAGATGTGATTTTCCCACCAAGCTGACTGCTGCTTTCTATGGGACGCTCAAGAAAGATGCAAGTGGAAAAAATTGTGCCAAACACCTTCCAACTAATCTTGCCGGGGGTCCTGGCACTTGGTGGGGCTTTACCTGTCCCTGCTTTGCTTTGGGATATCCAAGTTGCTGGTCTTGCCCAGTTTCAGCAGAACTGAACCGGCAGCAGCAGCAGCTTCCATCATTTTCGGGGACTCCTGATGGAAAAAAGGGACAAATCAAGTTCTCTGTCTTGGATCCAAGTGGAAAAAACCTGAACACCCAGCAAAAACATTGCATGCTGCCCTCTCCTTCTGACTCGTGGCACCTTTAGCTATTAGCGCAGCAGGGTAAAGACCTTTCACTCTGAATTTTTTTGGGGGGGGGCGTTAAAAACACTGTTACGAGCCAATCTTTCCATCATCATCATCATCATCATCATCTGTTATTATAAATGACTCATTTAAAAAATTATACCTCTATTCAAGTGTTAAGCTCACTGCTCATTCAGGGAAAAAAAAGGTTAAGATGTGGGATCCAGGCTATTAGGATCTGTTTCTTTTGAGTTCTGATCTTGCCCCAACATGTAAAGACAAGCTGTGCTAGAAACAGGCAATCTCACAGCCCGAGGGAGATGTCCAGCCCCGAGCGCCCAGCAAGCGTTACCTCTTCTTCATTGGCTTCGTTTTTGGCACCGTCCAACTTCTTCTGCTTGCTCTCTGGCATAAGGTCATCCAGGAAGCTGAGCTCTCGCTTTGAGAAGCAGAAATCCATGGCTTTCCGGACAAATACAAGAGCCAAAACCTGCACGAAATAGAGGGAAGATGCGGTGAGGCCAGAGGTGGTGCTACATCTCACTCCAACGTGGCAAACATCCCTGTGCCGAGCGGCACCGCCTCTTACCATCATGGGAAAGACGATGGCGGCACGGGACACCTTGATGGCCCAGAGCAGGACGAGGCAGATCAGCTGGATCACGGTGAAGAAGTGCACCTTTCGCAAGGGGACGTGCCGCAGGTAGATGAAATCCGGCTGGTGTTTCGCCGGCATCCAAAACAGCTTCAAGCGATCGAAGAACTGCAAAATCGAAGTGGAAAAGTTGCCACCTTGGGACTGCGGAAAGCTTCTGGCCCTCTTGAGACGTGGAGGGAGTTTTCAGGATCTCGCTCGCCATGAGAAACCGTGGATCCCACTATGCTCCTCCTGGGAGCAGCACCCATTTTCCCTTCGCTCCAGCTAGAAACCAGCTTGCCCGTGAGAGCTGCCCACCCACGTGCAATTATGCCACGTTATTCTATGATTAGCTTGTCTTGGCCCACTGAATCCCCCAGCAAGGATTTCCACCAGTGGTAGAAATTGCCTTCCCTGTGCACTCAACTCCCCCATTTTCACCTAACCAAACACTGGCCTGCCCTAACCTGTGTTTAAACAGGGAGCGCTCAACTTGCCCGGTCCTCCCAGCCCTATAGACCTCCTGTGCCTCCTCCAATCTTTTTCGTACACAAAATATTTTCATTGCTTGCTTTCCGAGAGGTTTTTTTCCCATGCCGCTGCTTTTTTCCTGCTTCTACGGAGATGAAATACCAGGCAGCGGACATGCTGCACGCTGTAAAAAAGTCCGTACCTGAATTTCTCCGAGCGACGACACGCCCATGTAGAGAAAGACGCCGTAAAGCACAGGCATTGGTATAAACTGAAAGAAAGAATGCAATCATTTATTTTTTTAAATTGCATTTTCAGTAGTACCACTCTCTTCTACAGGCACTGCCTCAAATTGCCTACAGCTTTCCAGTTTCCACAGGGTTAGAGACGTGTCGGATTTTAACCAGCAGAGCTTTTGTGCCTGCGAGTGAGCTAACGCTCTGCTTTAGGCTGACCGTTGGAGTTATCTTTCATCAGCAGAATCCTATCTTCCAGAAAGGTTGGAGGAAAACAGGCGACCATGCTACCATATGCCACGTTCTGTGACGGTAGAAAAACCTTTCTCCTTATTCTTGTAGCAACAAGCAAAAGCGACGTGCCTCCTCTTAGCCTAGCGAGGAGATTATCTTGTGGGAGGAACACGCAAGGAAGCCCATGGAGATGATTTCAGTGTGTTTAGCTACTGGAACGGCTGTGCTGAGGCATTTGGGGGAGCAAATTGCCATCGATAACGTGCTGAACGGCTGGAAAGCGTAAGCGAGGAGGCTGCTTCCCACTGTGGGTCAAGCCCCAAGGTTTGGGATCACCTCCTCCTCCACTCCACAGCTGCTCGGGCCTGGAGAGAGGGGACTGGTTTTGGGTAACCTCCAAAAAGCTCATGGCTGTTGGGTGTTTTGCATTTTCCTCTTACCTTTAACACAGAAGTGAAGAAGACAGAGCAGCCCATGAGCACAAAGATCATGGAGCCAGTGACTCTCTGCTCTCGTATCCCCAGAAACTTGGGTTGTTCTCCTGGAGCTGCGCACTCAGACTCGACTTTGAGGCTATTCACGTGGGTGATGGACAGGACGGTGGCAGCCACAAACCAGGGCAGCCCCATCACGGAGCACACCCCGAGCATCACGGCCACCATGAAAAGGTCCAGGTGGTACCCACATCCTTTCTGCGGGAAGCAAAACAAGGAGATGAGCGTCCCACAGCACAAGAGCAAGGACAACGTCGCAAGTCAGGCTCAAACCCCGCTAGAGCGCAAGTCAACTTCTTGAGAATTTAAAACACGCCTTGGAAACAAATAAGGAGGTATCTGCTCTTTGTGCAAGCCCCTTGCATGAAAAGGTGGCAGGAGTTCAGACAAAGTGGATTTGGTTGTGCGATAGCTACTTCTCAAAAGAAAAAAAGAGACCGGGTTTTTTCCTTTATAAAGAAATTTCCACCACTTGCAAGTAGGATGTGACTCTGAGTTATCCCTGGCAGCGCGTCAACACAATTCGATCCCCCATTCACTGCTGACATTTTAAAACAAAACCACGCTTCTCTATTGCTCCAAGATTAATTTGCTCCTCTGAAAGGCTGCTCATCTGAACTCCCTGTCGTTTGCTCCCTGTGTCATCATTAATGCAGGAGAGCATCCTGCCACGCAGCCTGACGTTTTCCCAAACCAATGCCTTCCCAAAGCATTTGGAATAGGAGCTTCTCCCCGTGCCTGCAGCCCGGAGTGGGTTGGGGATGGGCTCATCTCTTGCAGCCCCTTACCTTCAGCCTGTGCTCCTTCCTGTTCACAATAACAGCAGTGATCTGCTGGTCCATGAAGATCAAGATGGTGCAGAGCAGAGCTGGGATGAGCGCAGCCAACACCGTCCACCAAGGGTTGGGTCCTACGGGGCTGATGAACCACCCGCGGTCGTCTCTGGTAGGCTGCAACAAAGCACACACATCAGCATCATCTCCCAGCCCAGCCACCTCACTGGCTTTGCTTTTCCCCTCCATTCCCATGTCAGAGCACCTCCCAGCCCTGGCTTCACGTCACCCTGGGGTTCAGCACTGCCGGTGCCCTCTTTGCAAGCACCTACAGATACTTCTCCTGGAGGTATCTAGTTTTGGGGCTGTCTTCTCCTTTCCCGAAGGAAACAATGCGCTTGGAGGCAGAAGAGGAGATGGTCGCACCACCAGCATCTCCTCCGGACTCAGCCCTGTCCTGCCCCGGCATCACCTTGTGGCATCCCCAAGGGCTGAAACCAGCTCCCTGCCAAAACACCCCGTTACCTTGAACATATGGGGGACGTGGAGCTTCGGTGATGGGATCCCAATCATGAAGTCCATGAGCACCATGACGACGATGGTGAGGAAAACAGCAAAGTCGCTTACTGTGGACCGTACCTGGGGCAAGAAACCAGAGCTGAAGGGGGCGTCGCAAAGGGGGCCACAACATGACATGGAAAAGTGAGGGACGTCAACGCCATTAAGACCGGTTAACAAAACCCCTCCATGCTGAGGACATGCAGCCAAATCCCTTGGTTAGATACCGTTGCTGTGTTTGTGCCTGTGAGATCTGGTGCCAGGCAATACAAAATGTTTAATTAGGTGGAAAAGGGTTGTCTTAATTGAAACCTTAAAAAAAAAAAAAAATTACAAAAGAAGGAAGCAGATGTCTGCCACGACAGCCACGCTCACAGCTAAAACGGGAATAAGGCACTGAGGCATCATTTGCTCCTCAAAAGGAAGAAATAGTGTCGTTTGCTATGGCAGCTCCTCAGCTGAATCAGCCTTCCCCTTGAGCACATAATGCACAGAAGGTGAAAAAAAGTAACTGTGGAAGACCTGATTTCCCACTGCCTGAGCAAGAGATGGCTCCAGGACAGGTCGCCAGGCAGGTGGGAAATGCTACGATCCTTTTGCGCTCATGGAAATGAGTGAGGGACGTCCACGCTGATGGAGAGCTTGGCCTTCAAGGTCAACGTTTCCCAGCTCGACCGAGTGGTGGCAAATACTGCTTAGTGCTCCAGGAAAGCCATTTTGGGAAATGAGCGTGGAGACTGCTGCTGGCCACCGTCTTCTACCTACTCTGGTTGGGAAGTATCGGCTGGTCTTAAACTTCTTCAGTAAGCTCGACAGCACAAAGGTGGAGAAGAAGAGGATGCAGCACCAGAAGAGGACGTCAGGCGTGTAGGGGCCATTGGGTCCACAGGCAGGTCCTTGAAACTCTCCATGCAAATACCGACATTCCTGGAGAAACAGAGCATCAGGACACAAAGGCAGTGCACGTGCGGCAAGGAAACCTCGCATAACGAGGGGGTTATTTCTGCTGCCGGTCAGAAATATTGTCCTGCCACCGCGTTGAGGAGGCGGACAGTTATTACCCACGATGTTGGGCACAAGGTGGACTGGACAAGGTGGACTCTCCTTCCCAGGACCAAGCGGGTTAAAACCACCCATTAGATGTAAGCAATGACTTTTCAGAGCAGCACTAGCACAGCTGGAAGCCCATCACCACCTGAAGGGCTCCGACTTGCGCACCACGCGAATGCCCCTGGACCCCGTGGCCGTGGCACAAGGAAGCAGTGGCTCGGGGCACTTACGGTCACCGTGAGGTTTTCCCAGGCGATGCCAGACACGTTGATCTTGTTGCTCTCCCAGAAACGCAGGGTTTCATTGCTGGGATGCGTCGGTGCCTCACACTTACAGCTGGGAGGAGAGAAGCCAAGACACGGGTAAGGGAGAGGCGATGCAGGTGCAGCCCTGAGCTCCTGCCAAGGGGCAGGGGCGTTTTAGGAGGAAAAAACCCACTAGTCGATGGTGAGGAAGTCGAGCTGGCTGTGCATGTGCACAGGGTAGGTCTCCCGCAGGTGACTCAGCTTCTCTAGAGCCTCGTAGATGAAGATGAGGCAGATGAGGGAGGCGAAGGCTTCTTCGGTGAAGCGGGTGATGTAGCACACCAAAGAGCTGGCGTCGGTGGCCACCAGCACGATGCAGAAGAAGGCGGTCCACAGCCCGATGCATGCCCGCAGAGAGAGATAGGAGAGCGTGTACTCCCTGGGAAACCAAAATAAAACCAAGGGTGGAAAGGCCAGCAAGAGGCTCCAAGTTGGGGCTTAATGATAAATTTAAATTGCAATAAGGGTGGTTCATCTCACATCGAAGTCATCACAGCAGAAGGACTGTCATGGAAAATACCCATTTCACATGAAAAACTCCTACTTCTCCAATGAAATCATCCAAACTCACAACATTTCAGCAGTAGACTATTTGGCTACCTGAGCAAACTGTATTTCCACTTCCAGCAACAATCAGGCTAAGAAGTGCCTTGTTTTGTACTCAGAGGGAAGCAAATCTTCCCCCATTCCCAAACCAGAGTGATTTGTCTCCTCTTCCTTGTGCAGCCCATCTTGGGCATCCACATCCTTGTGGTTTCTCCTCCTCCAGCTGCTTCGCTTTAAGCCTAAAACCCCCAAATGACCCCATCCATCCTTCAGAGAGCCAGGGCTCTCGCACCATCACATACTAAAGCAGCAGCGTGCAGCATCTGTGACACACAAGACAACTTCAGTCGAACAACTGCCGCTGAGAGAAATGAAAGACAAACATCTTTTCTCCATCCCCGCTGCCTTCTGAAGGCTCTCACAGCACCCGGCCGCAGCAACCAGCCTTACTTGCAGAATTTGTAGAGGATCTTCTCAAAGACGAGCACGGGTCCGGTGCTGCCGAGGATGGTGAGAGGTTGGCCAGCAAAGAGGGAAAACACCACGCCGGTCATGGAGGCGCCCAGCAGCGACTCCATGGCACTCTGTCCGGGGAAGAGAGGCAGCAGTGAGTACAGAAAGCATTAGGGGGAAAAAAAACCCAGAGCAAACTCACTGCAGCAAGGACTTTTGCATGAGTTTTATCCTCCCCCGTGCCACCCAACAGAGAGAGCTGCTCACTATGTGGCCATCGGTCGCCTCCCCCAGCAGTCCCCCGAAGGTGATGACAGGGGACATGCAGGCACAGTAGAGGAAGAGGAAGGACGCCAGACACTGCAGCCTCAGACCATCCCGAAAGTCGCTCCAGAACCACGGGGCTTTTCGCTTCACATCCAGGATCAAACCTCCAAAGAGCCTGGAAGAAGGACAAAATAGAGACAGTTCTCCTGCAAGACCACATGGACTTTTCTTGGCTGCAGAAGGGCAATCACAAGCATGGAGTAATTTTCAGTGCTGAAAAGAAGCCGTCTCCTTCTCCCTTTTTACACCCACTAGAAGCTGAGGCACGCCAAAATGCCCTCCAACAACAAAAATAAAAAGAAGAAAAAAGAAAAAACAAGACCTAACCTGAGAGCCCATCCCCTCTTACTGCAACACTCCCTTGCTCTGAGAAGCAGCAGAGCTCTACCTGGAGGTATTTGCACATCTGCTTCCACCCCAAATCAAGAAAACCTGTGTGCACTGATGCTGTGGCTGAGCCCAGCTGCCCACATCTCCCACCTGCCCAGCCCAGGGACCCAGCTGGGCATGTGGAGCCCCTTCACTGAACCAAAAAACCCCAAAAACCTGCTCAAAGGCAAGGTGCATGCTCAGATTTGGGAGGCAAGCAGAAAAAAAACACCCCAAACTATCAAAGCTTGCACCTTCCCGTCCGCTCCAGTTCAGGACCGCTGTGCTTCTCTGGCTCACTGTCAGAAGCACTGTCATCGAGAGCTCCTGGCATCTTCCTTTTTTCCTGTTCAAATGGAAATAAGAAAGACAGCTATTTGTAACCACTGGCTTGTTTTGCTTCTGGTCTGGCCATGTGACTGTGTCAAATAGGGACCTTGTGAATCTGGAGCCCTGAACAGCATCCCCAGCTGCCTGCCGTCCTGCCCATCCCCCTCGCACCTCCCTCCACCGCAGCACCCACCTGCGAAGGGACGTTTTTCGGGGGCTCGATTCGGATCGATGGATCCCACTCTCCAGGCGGCAAGACCGTGACCTGATCCAGAAACTCATCGATGCCGGCCACGAGGTCAGCCCGGTTCTTGGCTTTATAGGCGACGTCATGGAAAACCTGCCCGTAGGAGACAACCTGCTCAGAGGACAACCCATCTCGCATGCCCTAAGCAGTGCAATAAGCACTTGGCTAAACGCAAGATAATTTCCCCCAAATTTCCTGCTGGCAATGGCAGGAAGTATTCCCCCAAAAGGAAAAATCTGTCCATCGTGTTCCTTGTAATCCTCTCCTCCACGAGGCCCCCCATCCCCCATGGCACACCGCAGCCTGTTGCTTAAAGAGGACAAGTTTTACTGGCCCTGGCAATGCCACCACTGGGGACAGCATGCTGGGGACCCCGGGGAGAAGGACGAGGTGCAGGATGCACCCCGGGTGGGATTTCAGCCTCCAGGATGTGGGGGGATGCAAACGTGCGTGTTTGCTTTGGGGTGCGAACGAAGGGTGGGCTATTTGGAGAGCTGCCGGCAGCGGGGACAGCAAATGCTCTTCCTCACTACTACAGAGACAGGGAGAGGTGAAGAAAGCCAAAAATGACCCAGAGATATCCCTTCTCACGTCGCACCTCATCCGTCATGATAGTAGCCATGGACCTGCCGATCTCATGGTACTGATGGGCTTTTCCTTCTGGTCCAAGCAAAACAAACAGGAACCTGGGCAAGACAAACAAAAGGAGAGAAACGAACGTGTCATGGCTCAAAGAGCACCCAAGGAAATCCCTGGCAGCTCCCAGCCCAGAGCACGGCTCGAGAGGGGACACGGAGGCTCACCGACTCCGGTGATGAATTGGAAATTCATCAAAACCCATCGCAAATTTCATTTTGGGGCCAACTCTCATTCACGTTGGCCAATGGGTTTAAAAGCTACAGCAGGGAAGGGGGAAATGAAGGCAAGGAGACGTGGCTGGCAGAAACGTGCTGGCTCCCGCTGGCCTTGTTCCCTTGGGATGCCAAACTGATGCATGCCATCTGATGTTTTGTTGGGGGGGTTTGAAATAAAAACTTTGTGCTTCTCGTTCAGACCTTGTTGGGATGGGAACTTCCGTCATGCCCGAGAGGAGGACAGCCGGGGTCAGGCGGACAAATGCCACGATGGGCTGGCGAAGGAAATCCAGCTCTCCTACGAGCACGTTGGACGCTTCAGCCCCGCTGGGAATTTTCTTCATGAAGTGCAGCTCCGCCTGGGCACGACAAGCCATTTTCAGGCAATTACCCCAAAAGCAAAGCCCACAGCACCCTGCAGCTCCCTCTGCAGCCAAGGTTGCAATAGCAAATTCGGCCCTGAAGGCCTAAGAAAGCTATGAGTGTCTCACCTTGCTTAAATCCGTTGTGCTGGTCTCATGGTTCACCCCATTTTTAGCTTCCACAGTGGTGGGAGAAGGATGAGGGGTAAGTGTTTGAGCTGGTAGAAAAAAGAAAGACACTCAGAAAGACGGACAAGGAGCAATTGGGATGCTTCTCCTTTGCTAGGACAAACCTAATGGGGCCAAAGCCCTGCAGAAACCCTCATCTGCTGCCAAAGCCCTGCAGAAACCTTCACCGGGTGCCAAAGCCCTGCAGGAACCCTCACCTGGCTTGTCGAGGAGGTGCAGGTCCGACCCCTTCTTGCTCACATCAGCAAACGAGCGGAGAAGGTTGTTTCTTTTCTTCTCGTTCTGATGGTGGTGCTTCTTCAAAAGAACTTCTCCAATTTTTGCCCGCGTGCGCTCGTCAAACTCCGTGAGCTGTTCTTGCTGGCCCAGGATCAGATCTGAGCATGGCACAGGAAAATGAGGCAGGGTTTGATCTGGGAAGGAAGGGCACAGCGGCGAGCCAAGCTCGACCGTTCCCGGAGGGACGCGGCACCCACAGTACCTGCGATCTCTTCGATGCTGTTGGCACTAATGTCCAGCAGCACCGTGCCATTGATGATGCAGCTCCTCAGCTCAAAGAGGCTGTGCAAGGACAGCGTGGCCACATAGGGCTTGCTCCAGCGCTCGCCGCCGTCTTCCACGTCCTCCTCAAACTTCAGCCACCTGCGGACATCGGGTGCTGTCAGCCCCATTGCAAGGAAACAGCCCCAGCTCTCCAACCCCTTTAACAGAGCTACAGGTAGCAAGAGGAGACGGCTCCTCGCATCGGCACCTACAGCTGCAAAAGCTTCGCGTCCTGCGGAGCGGAAAGCAGAGCCCGCGTGCACTGCTGGCGCAGGGACTCCTCTCCCACCACAGCCGGCAGCAGGGATTTACCTTGCCGTTTCCTTCCACTCGGCATCTTCGCCCTCTTTCACGCAGATCTCATCCAGCTCGGTGAACAAGGCGTGAGGGACATGCTGCTCGTCCTCCTTGGTCCTGAGGATGAACTGCACCCGCTGGGACGGGGTGCCTGGGGGCAGAACACAGAGACCCGTCCCGTTACCACGCTCGAATATGGCCCATCACGCTCACGTGCAAAGCGGGCATCAGATCGGCACCAGTTCAGCCACAAATATTGGGCCGGCCCCTCTCCCCTGGCTCTGTTGGGGCTTGCACAGAGCCACGGAGAAGGAGAAGCATCTATTCCACCCCTGCACAAGGATGGGCAGCTTTCCTTCCCCACATTTCCATTTTTAAAGCAGGCATCCCGCTGAGGAAGATGAGCCTAAATCCATTATACATTTAACTACCTCAAAAAAAAAAAGATGAAAGTTTTGAAAAAGAGGGTCTTGTTAAATAATGCCACTTTCCCTCGGAAGAACAGCAAGTCACTCAAACTAGCCACATGGACCTGTTTGCAGAAGACCCCAGCGCCCATGTAGCCCCAAGGAGTTTAGTGAACGGGGTGGCGGGACTTACAGTGGTAGCCCCGCTCCGTCGGGGCACAGTCCTCCTCCTGTTCCCGATGCTTCTGCTTGTGGGGTCGGTGATGCCGGTGGCATTGCCCCACCAGCGGCATCTGCACGCCGGCGTACAGGGTCCGGTGGCCTGCAAAAAAGCAGCATTTGCATCACTCGCGATATTGGGGAGATGGATGACGCAGACACCACGGTTAAATCAGTGCAGCCGTCCCAGGAGGAAACACCAATTTTGTTTTCACTGGATCCCTGAATGTCACAGACCTCTCCTTTTTTCCAAGCCTGTTTTACTCGAACTTTGCAACAACAGAGCAACAACAAGTGATGGCTCCCCCAAAAGTGCCCTGAAAGCATCCAACTTCTTCTCAAATTCCAGCTTGGGCTGGCCAACACTCAGCCTTGCTCATTAAGCAGTGACAGAAGGGAATTCTTTTTAAAATCTTTGTATGGCACAAGGCGACAAGAGAAGATCCAATCAGTCCCATGATAAGGAACTCCAGAAGAAAAGAAGAAAAGCACAGCCTCGCGCCTGCAGCTGTCCAATTATTCTCCAGACCTCTCCAAGCCAGGAGCAGCCTCTGCGAGTAAACAAGCCGTGAATTATCCAGCCCCATGGCTAAAGCTCACACCGTGACCTCCGCGGGGGCTTTTTCCCTCTGTTGAAAAGCCGTAATATTAAAACACGTGAAAATAACTGTGCTGCTTTATTAAGAAGCATGGCACGTTTTGCTGCACATGATGTCACACCGAGTGAGGGACATTGTAGGGACTTTGTGCAACGGGAAAAGGCGCCGGGCTGGTGGCCCCTCTACCAGCATCTCAGCAGAGACTCACCTTCCAACTCCTCCTTCTCATAGTGAATCTTGGCACCGTTGCTCCTTCTCCCCTGGTCAATCAGTGCCTCCTCGTCATGCCTCTGTTTAGCAATGAGAAGAAGGTAAAAGTTGGGGCTGGGCGTCTAGAGCTCCCTTGCGTCCTGCCGGCAAGTCTCCTTCTCTCTTAGACACCGTTTTGCCTCCGTGCTGCGACCAGGGATGCTAAACCTGCCCCTGGCAGCCCTCCCCAGTGCAAAGCATCTCCCCCTGCCCATCCTTCTGCCCTCCAGGGAAATGCCAATGGGATTTCGGGGAGAGTTTTCCCCCTGTTTGGGGGATGCTCAGCCCTTCGGCTGTGCTACCTGTAACTCTTCCAGAAGTGTCATTTTGTAAGCCCCGTTCTGGTTCATCCTCACGTCGGTCACCGGTTTGGGGGGATAATTGAACCTCCAGATCAATCAGGGGGCCAGAGTCCCCCGGGACACCTGGACAGCTCTCACCGAGAGGAGCTCAGTGGCACCCAGTGTGCACCAACTCCAGAGACACAACAAGTGACCGTTTATGGCATCACAATCGGTGATGCGTATCCAGGCAGTTATTTAAAGCCACGCACCCCAGGACTCTTCCCGCTTGGAAAACTTAGTGGATGGGGAGAAACCAGCTCTGTTTTGGGCAAAAACTAGCCGGAATAGAGAAAAGGGGTGTAAATGCCGCATCCTGCTGGGCCAAAAGGCATAAGCAGCGTTTGGGTGTATTTAAAAGCACAAGCTGCCAAAATACGAGTGAGGTGCAAAGCCTTGGGGAAAATACGCCTTACGGGGCAAAATACACATTAGGAGGAAACATAGGAGGAAACAGGACAAGTGAGCACCTCCGTCTCTGCAGCAAGATGCTCTCAGCGTCCCATGGCCCTTCTGTTGCAGCATCCTTGAAATCGCGGCAAGCCTTGCGCGGAGATGCCACCGAAGGAAAGGGCCCCGCTCAGAACTCACTCGGTCCCGGTTAGGCCACTCAAATGGACTCGGAGCGCTTATTTTGTTGAGGAAATTGCTGGAGGAGTTAAGGGTTTCGTAGAGCTGTGGGGTTGCGGACCTGTGGCCTTGGGATGGGATGGAGCAGGAAGGGGAGAAGCCTTCGGAAAGCAGTTTATCCCATCCCAGCATGGGCACCAGCACTTGCAAACGCTTTGCCTTCCCTCTCTGTCCTTCTCCGCTGCTGACAGGTGCCTACAAAACATCACATTGTCAAAACTGGGCTGGGCAAGGGGATGCCGAGCTTTGCATCGCTCACTTTGGAGTTTTGGAGCAGCCAGAGTTGTTCCGCTTAGCACTATTTCCTAAGCACAAAGCTCTGGCTGGTTGCTTCGAAGCTGCTTTTGTTGGGAGGCTGAAAGCAGTAATTGCTTGTAAAACTGAAATCGGAAATCACTGGAGCAAAGGAGGAAGGTCCGACTTTTCGGGGAACGGTTCTCTTTGCAGAAGGTGAGTGCCTTTTCCTCCCTTCTGTACTACCAACCTCTGAAGAAATCAAACCAGAGTAATGAGTGCTTGCTGACAGGCACCCAGCAGTCTGGTTTTCAGCAAATAAAGGGTGACGATTGGGCAGCCTCACTATTACAATGTGCCTCGTTCTTCTGTATTTGTCCAGACGAGCTCCCTTCTGGCTCTCTACCAGCCCACGCAGGGACATTGCCATGTCCCCCCCAGGATTTCTCGGCTGTCTCAGCCCAGAGACGGGCTGCACGGGGACGTGGCGGGGCAGAGTCAGGAGGGGGCCATGCTTCGGGCACGGTGCTGAGCCCCACTCCACGCTGGCGGCTGCGTGGCAGGAAAAGCCTTTGGGGACCTTCTGCCGTGAACCTCAACATCAGCTCTCCATCCTGGAGCTGGAGGAGGTTGAGCGAAACCTCGGGGCAGCACCACGCTCCCTCCCAGGAGCAGCAAGCAGGGACCAGGGCGGAGGCACGAACCCACCGCAGCCGAGCAAGACGTCGGGCAAATGATATGGGACGGGATAGTGCATATACCTGATGTCAGGAACAAGCCTGGCCGGGCTTGGCAGACCCCCTGAAACCCAAAATTATTTCTATGCATTTATTACGGCTTTTCTGGAGGATGCTCCACACAGTGAAGTACTTTGCAGGACACAGCCCCTGCCCTGGCCACCTCCTGCAGGGAGGCTGCCAGATGCCACCATGTGCATTAAACCACCTTTTCTCCCCCCATCCTTCCCTCCTGAGCAGATGGCAGTCGTACGAATCCCAAAGCACCCAAAGCTTCGCCTCCAACACCAAGCGGCACTCGGAAGGCACCTTCACCACTCTTAGGGATTTACCCACGCCGGCCACCCTAACAGGGGCCGACCCTGGGATCCCGCTGAGAAGGCAGAGTCCCAGGGAAGGTTTCCCATCCCTCTTTGAGGAGTTCTCGGGTGACAGCTCGAGCTGGCTGCCTCTGGAGAGGGACCCCTACCCCCACTCATGCCCCCCAATTATACCTGTACCACCCAGCACCCCATCCCCAGGTCCAACCTGGAGGCCGAGCCCTTAATTCTCCCAGAGGGACATCACCTTCCCTTGGCTTCCAGCTCCGGCCTGGGGCTCTTCCCCAGCCTCTCCCTCCACTTACTCCAAACCCCACCCTCAGCACAGCCCCACACACACTCCCCTCCTCCTTCCTCTGACCTCTCTCTTCCTTAATCCTTTCCTCACCTCCAGCACACTATACAGAGGGAGCCAGACGCACCACCTCCTCCACTGACTTCCCTGGCCAGGCGGGGACACGGTTGGAAAAATACTTTGGAATACCCGGAGCTGCTCAGCTCTTGCGGCCTAAGGCTTCAACTCCTTCAGCTGCTTCCGCCTCCCTTTTCTCGGGAACGGCTCCCGCGGCGCTGCAGGACAGCAGCTGTCCCCTCCGACAGTCACCATGCCACGCTGGCAAAAGTCAACCTACAGCTTGCAAAACCCCATCCCGTAAAAGCCGTCTGATTTTGGCCCTGCTTGGGGATGTACCCCTTTCTTCCTTACAGAGCAATTCTGTAGTTTCTTTTCCCCACCCGTTTGCAAGGAGCAACAACTTGCCCTTGGCATTTGGGGTTGGCTTCATGCACGAACAGGCTCCCGCAGAGGATGGGACAAGCCGATGGCAGGAGGGCTCGTGCACCCGTCCCAGCTGGGCACGAGGCACCAGTTGCAGACGCCGAGAGCCTGGAGCACGTGCTGAGCCCACAGCAAGATGCAGGGCTGCAAGAGGACCTTTTCTTCTGGCTTGTCCTCTCCTCCCAGGCTCCACGGCCAGCCGACTCGACCGCATGTGCCTGAGGTGACACCACAGCCCAACGACCCCCCGCCCCAAAACCTCAAGAGAGCACGAGAGCCATCTCTGCTTCACAGCTTCTTCCTGCATAGCGGCAGGGGAAGGGAGAAGGAAAAGGCATCTTGCCGCTTTCCTCCCGGCTCATCCCACCCTGGGAGAGAAGAGACTTTGCAAGGACAGGGGAGAAGAAAAAACTACAGAGTGCCAGGGAGGTAAAAGGAAGGAAAACAGCACTGAATGATAAAGCGGCAGCAGTCCCTCTACCACTACAAACCCACACCACCACACGCACGTACACACGGGAACTTCACGACACCGAACTCCCATTGACTGGCACGTACACCTCAGTTTGCTGGTCTAGAGATACTGAATGCCTGAAGCACACCAAGGAGAACTGAAAACATCGACATGGCTTTAATGGGAATCCTCCAACTGGAAAACAGCGGTATCTCCCCGTCTCTGCGTTGGCACGTCCCTGAGTCACGTTCTCACTCCTCCCCTTCAAAGCCGAGGCTCCTAAATAGCAAAACTGGGGGGAAAAAAGACAAAAAGAGGGAGAGCACCATCAGTGGAAGACCTGCCGGCTGCTGCTGGTTCAACCCTGTTCGTGGGACCACCCTGGCAGTGACAAGCTGGTTTGCATGCCACGGTCCTCGCTGCCTGTTCCCAGGGACGGGCCGTTTGCTCGGTACTGCCTGCCGAAGCACGGGAAAACTGTAGGCATGCGCCGTCGCTTGCAGAGGAGCACGGTCACGTTCACATGCAATCCTTTACCTCTTTCCTCCCTGGATTCAGACTGTTTCTGTGTTCATAGTGAGAGCCTTCCACACGCTCGTTTTCAACACTTCCTCCGAGATATTAATCTCGAAAGGATCAGTCCTGCAATAAATATTTTACAGAGCAATCCGTGACTATGGGAACTGATGCCACCAAGTGTGTTAGCATCAGCAAGAGGAACAGCGGCGCCCCGAGAATCCAAGCTCAGCATAAGCACGGGAGGTTTTGCTGGATGAGGAGTTTTGCGAGGCAAGCCTGAGAGCTGCAGAGCTACAGCTCCGTGCAAAGGCTCTTGCGGGCGTTTAGACTTGGAGTGGGCTCCTAAGCCACTGCTGGTACAGATCATGCCTGCAACCCCTCGTTTTTACGTATGAGGATCTCCAGCTACCCTAAAGTCACTGAGGATGCGACTTTTTGGGGTCAGATGGGAGTTGTGCAGCCACTCTGCTTGGAGGCAGAGCCCTGCGATCCCCTCCTGCAGCCCTGCCCGTAGATGTGATTTTCCCACCAAGCTGACTGCTGCTTTCTATGGGACGCTCAAGAAAGATGCAAGTGGAAAAAACTGTGCCAAACACCTTCCAACTAATCTTGCCAGGGGTCCTGGCACTTGGTGGGGCTTTACCTGTCCCTGCTTTGCTTTGGGATATCCAAGTTGCTGGTCTTGCCCAGTTTCAGCAGAACTGAACCGGCAGCAGCAGCAGCTTCCATCATTTTCGGGGACTCCTGACGGAAAAAAGGGACAAATCAAGTTCTCTGTCTTGGATCCAAGTGGAAAAAACCTGAACACCCAGCAAAAACATTGCATGCTGCCCTCTCCTTCTGACTCGTGGCACCTTTAGCTATTAGCGCAGCAGGGTAAAGACCTTTCACTCTGAATTTTTTGGGGGGGGGGTTAAAAACACTGTTACGAGCCAATCTTTCCATCATCATCATCATCATCTGTTATTATAAATGACTCATTTAAAAAATTATACCTCTATTCAAGTGTTAAGCTCACTGCTCATTCAGGGAAAAAAAAGGTTAAGATGTGGGATCCAGGCTATTAGTATCTGTTTCTTTTGAGTTCTGATCTTGCCCCAACATGTAAAGACAAGCTGTGCTAGAAACAGGCAATCTCACAGCCCGAGGGAGATGTCCAGCCCCGAGCGCCCAGCAAGCGTTACCTCTTCTTCATTGGCTTCGTTTTTGGCACCGTCCAACTTCTTCTTCTTGCTCTCTGGCATAAGGTCATCCAGGAAGCTGAGCTCTCGCTTTGAGAAGCAGAAATCCATGGCTTTCCGGACAAATACAAGAGCCAAAACCTGCACGAAATAGAGGGAAGATGCGGTGAGGCCAGAGGTGGTGCTACATCTCACTCCAACGCGGCAAACATCCCTGTGCCGAGCGGCACCGCCTCTTACCATCATGGGAAAGACAATGGCGGCACGGGACACCTTGATGGCCCAGAGCAGGACGAGGCAGATCAGCTGGATCACGGTGAAGAAGTGCACCTTTCGCAAGGGGACGTGCCGCAGGTAGATGAAATCCGGCTGGTGTTTCGCCGGCATCCAAAACAGCTTCAAGCGATCGAAGAACTGCAAAATCGAAGTGGAAAAGTTGCCACCTTGGGACTGCGGAAAGCTTCTGGCCCTCTTGAGACGTGGAGGGAGTTTTCAGGAACTCGCTCGCCATGAGAAATCGTGGATCCCACTATGCTCCTCCTGGGAGCAGCACCCATTTTCCCTTCGCTCCAGCTAGAAACCAGCTTGCCCGTGAGAGCTGCCCACCCACGTGCAATTATGCCACGTTATTCTATGATTAGCTTGTCTTGGCCCACTGAATCCCCCAGCAAGGATTTCCACCAGTGGTAGAAATTGCCTTCCCTGTGCACTCAACTCCCCCATTTTCACCTAACCAAACACTGGCCTGCCCTAACCTGTGTTTAAACAGGGAGCGCTCAACTTGCCCGGTCCTCCCAGCCCTATAGACCTCCTGTGCCTCCTCCAATCTTTTTCGTACACAAAATATTTTCATTGCTTGCTTTCCGAGAGGTTTTTTTCCCATGCCGCTGCTTTTTTCCTGCTTCTACGGAGATGAAATACCAGGCAGCGGACATGCTGCACGCTGTAAAAAAGTCCGTACCTGAATTTCTCCGAGCGACGACACGCCCATGTAGAGAAAGACGCCGTAAAGCACAGGCATTGGTATAAACTGAAAGAAAGAATGCAATCATTTATTTTTTTAAATTGCATTTTCAGTAGTACCACTCTCTTCTACAGGCACTGCCTCAAATTGCCTACAGCTTTCCAGTTTCCACAGGGTTAGAGACGTGTCGGATTTTAACCAGCAGAGCTTTTGTGCCTGCGAGTGAGCTAACGCTCTGCTTTAGGCTGACCGTTGGAGTTATCTTTCATCAGCAGAATCCTATCTTCCAGAAAGGTTGGAGGAAAACAGGCGACCATGCTACCATATGCCACGTTCTGTGACGGTAGAAAAACCTTTCTCCTTATTCTTGTAGCAACAAGCAAAAGCGACGTGCCTCCTCTTAGCCTAGCGAGGAGATTATCTTGTGGGAGGAACACGCAAGGAAGCCCATGGAGATGATTTCAGTGTGTTTAGCTACTGGAACGGCTGTGCTGAGGCATTTGGGGGAGCAAATTGCCATCGATAACGTGCTGAACAGCTGGAAAGCGTAAGCGAGGAGGCTGCTTCCCACTGTGGGTCAAGCCCCAAGGTTTGGGATCACCTCCTCCTCCACTCCACAGCTGCTTGGGCCTGGAGAGAGGGGACTGGTTTTGGGTAACCTCCAAAAAGCTCGTGGCTGTTGGGTGTTTTGCATTTTCCTCTTACCTTTAACACAGAAGTGAAGAAGACAGAGCAGCCCATGAGCACAAAGATCATGGAGCCAGTGACTCTCTGCTCTCGTATCCCCAGAAACTTGGGTTGTTCTCCTGGAGCTGCGCACTCAGACTCGACTTTGAGGCTATTCACGTGGGTGATGGACAGGACGGTGGCAGCCACAAACCAGGGCAGCCCCATCACGGAGCACACCCCGAGCATCACGGCCACCATGAAAAGGTCCAGGTGGTACCCACATCCTTTCTGCGGGAAGCAAAACAAGGAGATGAGCGTCCCACAGCACAAGAGCAAGGACAACGTCGCAAGTCAGGCTCAAACCCCGCTAGAGCGCAAGTCAACTTCTTGAGAATTTAAAACACGCCTCGGAAACAAATAAGGAGGTATCTGCTCTTTGTGCAAGCCCCTTGCATGAAAAGGTGGCAGGAGTTCAGACAAAGTGGATTTGGTTGTGCGATAGCTACTTCTCAAAAGAAAAAAAGAGACCGGGTTTTTTCCTTTATAAAGAAATTTCCACCACTTGCAAGTAGGATGTGACTCTGAGTTATCCCTGGCAGCGCGTCAACACAATTCGATCCCCCATTCACTGCTGACATTTTAAAACAAAACCACGCTTCTCTATTGCTCCAAGATTAACTTGCTCCTCTGAAAGGCTGCTCATCTGAACTCCCTGTCGTTTGCTCCCTGTGTCATCATTAATGCAGGAGAGCATCCTGCCACGCAGCCTGACGTTTTCCCAAACCAATGCCTTCCCAAAGCATTTGGAATAGGAGCTTCTCCCAGTGCCTGCAGCCCGGAGTGGGTTGGGGATGGGCTCATCTCTTGCAGCCCCTTACCTTCAGCCTGTGCTCCTTCCTGTTCACAATAACAGCAGTGATCTGCTGGTCCATGAAGATCAAGATGGTGCAGAGCAGAGCTGGGATGAGCGCAGCCAACACCGTCCACCAAGGGTTGGGTCCTACGGGGCTGATGAACCACCCGCGGTCGTCTCTGGTAGGCTGCAACAAAGCACACACATCAGCATCATCTCCCAGCCCAGCCACCTCACTGGCTTTGCTTTTCCCCTCCATTCCCATGTCAGAGCACCTCCCAGCCCTGGCTTCACGTCACCCTGGGGTTCAGCACTGCCGGTGCCCTCTTTGCAAGCACCTACAGATACTTCTCCTGGAGGTATCTAGTTTTGGGGCTGTCTTCTCCTTTCCCGAAGGAAACAATGCGCTTGGAGGCAGAAGAGGAGATGGTCGCACCACCAGCATCTCCTCCGGACTCAGCCCTGTCCTGCCCCGGCATCACCTTGTGGCATCCCCAAGGGCTGAAACCAGCTCCCTGCCAAAACACCCCGTTACCTTGAACATATGGGGGACGTGGAGCTTCGGTGATGGGATCCCAATCATGAAGTCCATGAGCACCATGACGACGATGGTGAGGAAAACAGCAAAGTCGCTTACTGTGGACCGTACCTGGGGCAAGAAACCAGAGCTGAAGGGGGCGTCGCAAAGGGGGCCACAACATGACATGGAAAAGTGAGGGACGTCAACGCCATTAAGACCGGTTAACAAAACCCCTCCATGCTGAGGACATGCAGCCAAATCCCTTGGTTAGATACCGTTGCTGTGTTTGTGCCTGTGAGATCTGGTGCCAGGCAATACAAAATGTTTAATTAGGTGGAAAAGGGTTGTCTTAATTGAAACCTTAAAAAAAAAAAAAAATTACAAAAGAAGGAAGCAGATGTCTGCCACGACAGCCACGCTCACAGCTAAAACGGGAATAAGGCACTGAGGCATCATTTGCTCCTCAAAAGGAAGAAATAGTGTCATTTGCTATGGCAGCTCCTCAGCTGAATCAGCCTTCCCCTTGAGCACATAATGCACAGAAGGTGAAAAAAAGTAACTGTGGAAGACCTGATTTCCCACTGCCTGAGCAAGAGATGGCTCCAGGACAGGTCGCCAGGCAGGTGGGAAATGCTACGATCCTTTTGCGCTCATGGAAATGAGTGAGGGACGTCCACGCTGATGGAGAGCTTGGCCTTCAAGGTCAACGTTTCCCAGCTCGACCGAGTGGTGGCAAATACTGCTTAGTGCTCCAGGAAAGCCATTTTGGGAAATGAGCGTGGAGACTGCTGCTGGCCACCGTCTTCTACCTACTCTGGTTGGGAAGTATCGGCTGGTCTTAAACTTCTTCAGTAAGCTCGACAGCACAAAGGTGGAGAAGAAGAGGATGCAGCACCAGAAGAGGACGTCAGGCGTGTAGGGGCCATTGGGTCCACAGGCAGGTCCTTGAAACTCTCCATGCAAATACCGACATTCCTGGAGAAACAGAGCATCAGGACACAAAGGCAGTGCACGTGTGGCAAGGAAACCTCGCATAACGAGGGGGTTATTTCTGCTGCCGGTCAGAAATATTGTCCTGCCACCGCGTTGAGGAGGCGGACAGTTATTACCCACGATGTTGGGCACAAGGTGGACTGGACAAGGTGGACGCTCCTTCCCAGGACCAAGCAGGTTAAAACCACCCATTAGATGTAAGCAATGACTTTTCAGAGCAGCACTAGCACAGCTGGAAGCCCATCACCACCTGAAGGGCTCCGACTTGCGCACCACGCGAATGCCCCTGGGCCCCGTGGCCGCGGCACGAGGAAGCAGTGGCTCGGGGCACTTACGGTCACCGTGAGGTTTTCCCAGGCGATGCCAGACACGTTGATCTTGTTGCTCTCCCAGAAACGCAGGGTTTCATTGCTGGGATGCGTCGGTGCCTCACACTTACAGCTGGGAGGAGAGAAGCCAAGACACGGGTAAGGGAGAGGCGATGCAGGTGCAGCCCTGAGCTCCTGCCAAGGGGCAGGGGCGTTTTAGGAGGAAAAAACCCACTAGTCGATGGTGAGGAAGTCGAGCTGGCTGTGCATGTGCACAGGGTAGGTCTCCCGCAGGTGACTCAGCTTCTCTAGAGCCTCGTAGATGAAGATGAGGCAGATGAGGGAGGCGAAGGCTTCTTCGGTGAAGCGGGTGATGTAGCACACCAAAGAGCTGGCGTCGGTGGCCACCAGCACGATGCAGAAGAAGGCGGTCCACAGCCCGATGCATGCCCGCAGAGAGAGATAGGAGAGCGTGTACTCCCTGGGAAACCAAAATAAAACCAAGGGTGGAAAGGCCAGCAAGAGGCTCCAAGTTGGGGCTTAATGATAAATTTAAATTGCAATAAGGGTGGTTCATCTCACATCGAAGTCATCACAGCAGAAGGACTGTCATGGAAAATACCCATTTCACATGAAAAACTCCTACTTTTTCAATGAAATCATCCAAACTCACAACATTTCAGCAGTAGACTATTTGGCTACCTGAGCAAACTGTATTTCCACTTCCAGCAACAATCAGGCTAAGAAGTGCCTTGTTTTGTACTCAGAGGGAAGCAAATCTTCCCCCATTCCCAAACCAGAGTGATTTGTCTCCTCTTCCTTGTGCAGCCCATCTTGGGCATCCACATCCTTGTGGTTTCTCCTCCTCCAGCTGCTTCGCTTTAAGCCTAAAACCCCCAAATGACCCCATCCATCCTTCAGAGAGCCAGGGCTCTCGCACCATCGCATACTAAAGCAGCAGCGTGCAGCATCTGTGACACACAAGACAACTTCAATCGAACAACTGCCGCTGAGAGAAATGAAAGACAAACATCTTTTCTCCATCCCCGCTGCCTTCTGAAGGCTCTCACAGCACCCGGCCGCAGCAACCAGCCTTACTTGCAGAATTTGTAGAGGATCTTCTCAAAGACGAGCACGGGTCCGGTGCTGCCGAGGATGGTGAGAGGTTGGCCAGCAAAGAGGGAAAACACCACGCCGGTCATGGAGGCGCCCAGCAGCGACTCCATGGCACTCTGTCCGGGGAAGAGAGGCAGCAGTGAGTACAGAAAGCATTAGGGGGAAAAAAAACCCAGAGCAAACTCACTGCAGCAAGGACTTTTGCATGAGTTTTATCCTCCCCCGTGCCACCCAACAGAGAGAGCTGCTCACTATGTGGCCATCGGTCGCCTCCCCCAGCAGTCCCCCGAAGGTGATGACAGGGGACATGCAGGCACAGTAGAGGAAGAGGAAGGACGCCAGACACTGCAGCCTCAGACCATCCCGAAAGTCGCTCCAGAACCACGGGGCTTTTCGCTTCACATCCAGGATCAAACCTCCAAAGAGCCTGGAAGAAGGACAAAATAGAGACAGTTCTCCTGCAAGACCACATGGACTTTTCTTGGCTGCAGAAGGGCAATCACAAGCATGGAGTAATTTTCAGTGCTGAAAAGAAGCCGTCTCCTTCTCCCTTTTTACACCCACTAGAAACTGAGGCACGCCAAAATGCCCTCCAACAACAAAAATAAAAAGAAGAAAAAAGAAAAAACAAGACCTAACCTGAGAGCCCATCCCCTCTTACTGCAACACTCCCTTGCTCTGAGAAGCAGCAGAGCTCTACCTGGAGGTATTTGCACATCTGCTTCCACCCCAAATCAAGAAAACCTGTGTGCACTGATGCTGTGGCTGAGCCCAGCTGCCCACATCTCCCACCTGCCCAGCCCAGGGACCCAGCTGGGCATGTGGAGCCCCTTCACTGAACCAAAAAACCCCAAAAACCTGCTCAAAGGCAAGGTGCATGCTCAGATTTGGGAGGCAAGCAGAAAAAAAACACCCCAAACTATCAAAGCTTGCACCTTCCCGTCCGCTCCAGTTCAGGACCGCTGTGCTTCTCCGGCTTGGTGTGAGAAGCACTGTCATCAAGAGCTCCTGGCATCTTCCTTTTTTCCTGTTCAAATGGAAATAAGAGAAAGACAGCTATTTGTAACCACTGGCTTGTTTTGCTTCTGGTCTGGCCATGTGACTGTGTCAAATAGGGACCTTGTGAATCTGGAGCCCTGAACAGCATCCCCAGCTGCCTGCCGTCCTGCCCGTCCCCCTCGCACCTCCCTCCACCGCAGCACCCACCTGCGAAGGGACGTTTTTCGGGGGCTCGATTCGGATCGATGGATCCCACTCTCCAGGCGGCAAGACCGTGACCTGATCCAGAAACTCATCGATGCCGGCCACGAGGTCAGCCCGGTTCTTGGCTTTATAGGCGACGTCATGGAAAACCTGCCCGTAGGAGACAACCTGCTCAGAGGACAACCCATCTCGCATGCCCTAAGCAGTGCAATAAGCACTTGGCTAAACGCAAGATAATTTCCCCCAAATTTCCTGCTGGCAATGGCAGGAAGTATTCCCCCAAAAGGAAAAATCTGTCCATCGTGTTCCTTGTAATCCTCTCCTCCACGAGGCCCCCCATCCCCCATGGCACACCGCAGCCTGTTGCTTAAAGAGGACAAGTTTTACTGGCCCTGGCAATGCCACCACTGGGGACAGCATGCTGGGGACCCCGGGGAGAAGGACGAGGTGCAGGATGCACCCCGGGTGGGATTTCAGCCTCCAGGATGTGGGGTGATGCAAACGTGCGTGTTTGCTTTGGGGTGCGAACGAAGGGTGGGCTATTTGGAGAGCTGCCGGCAGCGGGGACAGCAAATGCTCTTCCTCACTACTACAGAGACAGGGAGAGGTGAAGAAAGCCAAAAATGACCCAGAGATATCCCTTCTCACGTCGCACCTCATCCGTCATGATAGTAGCCATGGACCTGCCGATCTCATGGTACTGATGGGCTTTTCCTTCTGGTCCAAGCAAAACAAACAGGAACCTGGGCAAGACAAACAAAAGGAGAGAGACGAACGTGTCATGGCTCAAAGAGCACCCAAGGAAATCCCTGGCAGCTCCCAGCCCAGAGCACGGCTCGAGAGGGGACACGGAGGCTCACCGACTCCGGTGATGAATTGGAAATTCATCAAAACCCATCGCAAATTTCATTTTGGGGCCAACTCTCATTCACGTTGGCCAATGGGTTTAAAAGCTACAGCAGGGAAGGGGGAAATGAAGGCAAGGAGACGTGGCTGGCAGAAACGTGCTGGCTCCCGCTGGCCTTGTTCCCTTGGGATGCCAAACTGGTGCATGCCATCTGATGTTTTGTTGGGGGGGTTTGAAATAAAAACTTTGTGCTTCTCGTTCAGACCTTGTTGGGATGGGAACTTCCGTCATGCCCGAGAGGAGGACAGCCGGGGTCAGGCGGACAAATGCCATGATGGGCTGGCGAAGGAAATCCAGCTCTCCTACGAGCACGTTGGACGCTTCAGCCCCGCTGGGAATTTTCTTCATGAAGTGCAGCTCCGCCTGGGCACAACAAGCCATTTTCAGGCAATTACCCCAAAAGCAAAGCCCACAGCACCCTGCAGCTCCCTCTGCAGCCAAGGTTGCAACAGCAAATTCGGCCCTGAAGGCCTAAGAAAGCTATGAGTGTCTCACCTTGCTTAAATCCGTTGTGCTGGTCTCATGGTTCACCCCATTTTTAGCTTCCACAGTGGTGGGAGAAGGATGAGGGGTAAGTGTTTGAGCTGGTAGAAAAAAGAAAGACACTCAGAAAGACGGACAAGGAGCAATTGGGATGCTTCTCCTTTGCTAGGACAAACCTAATGGGGCCAAAGCCCTGCAGAAACCCTCATCTGCTGCCAAAGCCCTGCAGAAACCTTCACCGGGTGCCAAAGCCCTGCAGGAACCCTCACCTGGCTTGTCGAGGAGGTGCAGGTCCGACCCCTTCTTGCTCACATCAGCAAACGAGCGGAGAAGGTTGTTTCTTTTCTTCTCGTTCTGATGGTGGTGCTTCTTCAAAAGAACTTCTCCAATTTTTGCCCGCGTGCGCTCGTCAAACTCCGTGAGCTGTTCTTGCTGGCCCAGGATCAGATCTGAGCATGGCACAGGAAAATGAGGCAGGGTTTGATCTGGGAAGGAAGGGCACAGCGGCGAGCCAAGCTCGACCGTTCCCGGAGGGACGCGGCACCCACAGTACCTGCGATCTCTTCGATGCTGTTGGCACTAATGTCCAGCAGCACCGTGCCATTGATGATGCAGCTCCTCAGCTCAAAGAGGCTGTGCAAGGACAGCGTGGCCACATAGGGCTTGCTCCAGCGCTCGCCGCCGTCTTCCACGTCCTCCTCAAACTTCAGCCACCTGCGGACATCGGGTGCTGTCAGCCCCATTGCAAGGAAACAGCCCCAGCTCTCCAACCCCTTTAACAGAGCTACAGGTAGCAAGAGGAGACGGCTCCTCGCATCAGCACCTACAGCTGCAAAAGCTTCGCGTCCTGCGGAGCGGAAAGCAGAGCCCGCGTGCACTGCTGGCGCAGGGACTCCTCTCCCACCACAGCCGGCAGCAGCGATTTACCTTGCCGTTTCCTTCCACTCGGCATCTTCGCCCTCTTTCACGCAGATCTCATCCAGCTCGGTGAACAAGGCGTGAGGGACATGCTGCTCGTCCTCCTTGGTCCTGAGGATGAACTGCACCCGCTGGGACGGGGTGCCTGGGGGCAGAACACAGAGACCCGTCCCGTTACCACGCTCGAATATGGCCCATCACGCTCACATGCAAAGCGGGCATCAGATCGGCACCAGTTCAGCCACAAATATTGGGCCGGCCCCTCTCCCCTGGCTCTGTTGGGGCTTGCACAGAGCCACGGAGAAGGAGAAGCATCTATTCCACCCCTGCACAAGGATGGGCAGCTTTCCTTCCCCACATTTCCATTTTTAAAGCAGGCATCCCGCTGAGGAAGATGAGCCTAAATCCATTATACATTTAACTACCTCAAAAAAAAAAGATGAAAGTTTTGAAAAAGAGGGTCTTGTTAAATAATGCCACTTTCCCTCGGAAGAACAGCAAGTCACTCAAACTAGCCACATGGACCTGCTTGCAGAAGACCCCAGCGCCCATGTAGCCCCAAGGAGTTTAGTGAACGGGGTGGCGGGACTTACAGTGGTAGCCCCGCTCCGTCGGGGCACAGTCCTCCTCCTGTTCCCGATGCTTCTGCTTGTGGGGTCGGTGATGCCGGTGGCATTGCCCCACCAGCGGCATCTGCACGCCGGCGTACAGGGTCCGGTGGCCTGCAAAAAAGCAGCATTTGCATCACTCGCGATATTGGGGAGATGGATGACGCAGACACCACGGTTAAATCAGTGCAGCCGTCCCAGGAGGAAACACCAATTTTGTTTTCACTGGATCCCTGAATGTCACAGACCTCTCCTTTTTTCCAAGCCTGTTTTACTCGAACTTTGCAACAACAGAGCAACAACAAGTGATGGCTCCCCCAAAAGTGCCCTGAAAGCATCCAACGTCTTCTCAAATTCCAGCTTGGGCTGGCCAACACTCAGCCTTGCTCATTAAGCAGTGACAGAAGGGAATTCTTTTTAAAATCCTTGTATGGCACAAGGCGACAAGAGAAGATCCAATCAGTCCCATGATAAGGAACTCCAGAAGAAAAGAAGAAAAGCACAGCCTCGCGCCTGCAGCTGTCCAATTATTCTCCAGACCTCTCCAAGCCAGGAGCAGCCTCTGCGAGTAAACAAGCCGTGAATTATCCAGCCCCATGGCTAAAGCTCACACCGTGACCTCCGCGGGGGCTTTTTCCCTCTGTTGAAAAGCCGTAATATTAAAACACGTGAAAATAACTGTGCTGCTTTATTAAGAAGCACGGCAGGTTTTGCTGCACATGATGTCACACCGAGTGAGGGACATTGTAGGGACTTTGTGCAACGGGAAAAGGCGCCGGGCTGGTGGCCCCTCTACCAGCATCTCAGCAGAGACTCACCTTCCAACTCCTCCTTCTCATAGTGAATCTTGGCACCGTTGCTCCTTCTCCCCTGGTCAATCAGTGCCTCCTCGTCATGCCTCTGTTTAGCAATGAGAAGAAGGTAAAAGTTGGGGCTGGGCGTCTAGAGCTCCCTTGCGTCCTGCCGGCAAGTCTCCTTCTCTCTTAGACACCGTTTTGCCTCCGTGCTGCGACCAGGGACGCTAAACCTGCCCCTGGCAGCCCTCCCCAGTGCAAAGCATCTCCCCCTGCCCATCCTTCTGCCCTCCAGGGAAATGCCAATGGGATTTCGGGGAGAGTTTTCCCCCTGTTTGGGGGATGCTCAGCCCTTCAGCTGTGCTACCTGTAACTCTTCCAGAAGTGTCATTTTGTAAGCCCCGTTCTGGTTCATCCTCACGTCGGTCACCGGTTTGGGGGGATAATTGAACCTCCAGATCAATCAGGGGGCCAGAGTCCCCCGGGACACCTGGACAGCTCTCACCGAGAGGAGCTCAGTGGCACCCAGTGTGCACCAACTCCAGAGACACAACAAGTGACCGTTTATGGCATCACAATCGGTGATGCGTATCCAGGCAGTTATTTAAAGCCACGCACCCCAGGACTCTTCCCGCTTGGAAAACTTAGTGGATGGGGAGAAACCAGCTCTGTTTTGGGCAAAAACTAGCCGGAATAGAGAAAAGGGGTGTAAATGCCGCATCCTGCTGGGCCAAAAGGCATAAGCAGCGTTTGGGTGTATTTAAAAGCACAAGCTGCCAAAATACGAGAGAGGTGCAAAGCCTTGGGGAAAATACGCCTTACGGGGCAAAATACGCATTAGGAGGAAACATAGGAGGAAACAGGACAAGTGAGCACCTCCGGCTCTGCGGCAAGATGCTCTCAGCGTCCCATGGCCCTTCTGTTGCAGCATCCTCGAAATCGCGGCAAGCCTTGCGCGGAGATGCCACCGAAGGAAAGGGCCCCGCTCAGAACTCACTCGGTCCCGGTTAGGCCACTCAAATGGACTCGGAGCGCTTATTTTGTTGAGGAAATTGCTGGAGGAGTTAAGGGTTTCGTAGAGCTGTGGGGTTGCGGACCTGTGGCCTTGGGATGGGATGGAGCAGGAAGGGGAGAAGCCTCCGGAAAGCAGTTTATCCCATCCCAGCATGGGCACCAGCACTTGCAAACGCTTTGCCTTCCCTCTCTGTCCTTCTCCGCTGCTGACAGGTGCCTGCAAAACATCACATTGTCAAAACTGGGCTGGGCAAGGGGATGCCGAGCTTTGCATCGCTCACTTTGGAGTTTTGGAGCAGCCAGAGTTGTTCCGCTTAGCACTATTTCCTAAGCACAAAGCTCCGGTTGGCTGCTTCGAAGCTGCTTTTGTTGGGAGGCTGAAAGCAGTAATTGCTTGTAAAACTGAAATCGGAAATCACTGGAGCAAAGGAGGAAGGTCCGACTTTTCGGGGAACGGTTCTCTTTGCAGAAGGTGAGTGCCTTTTCCTCCCTTCTGTACTACCAACCTCTGAAGAAATCAAACCAGAGTAATGAGTGCTTGCTGACAGGCACCCAGCAGTCTGGTTTTCAGCAAATAAAGGGTGACGATTGGGCAGCCTCACTATTACAATGTGCCTCGTTCTTCTGTATTTGTCCAGACGAGCTCCCTTCTGGCTCTCTACCAGCCCACGCAGGGACATTGCCATGTCCCCCCCAGGATTTCTCGGCTGTCTCAGCCCAGAGACGGGCTGCACGGGGACGTGGCGGGGCAGAGTCAGGAGGGGGCCATGCTTCGGGCACGGTGCTGAGCCCCACTCCACGCTGGCGGCTGCGTGGCAGGAAAAGCCTTTGGGGACCTTCTGCCGTGAACCTCAACATCAGCTCTCCATCCTGGAGCTGGAGGAGGTTGAGCGAAACCTCGGGGCAGCACCACGCTCCCTCCCAGGAGCAGCAAGCAGGGACCAGGGCGGAGGCACGAACCCACCGCAGCCGAGCAAGACGTCGGGCAAATGATATGGGACGGGATAGTGCATATACCTGATGTCAGGAACAAGCCTGGCCGGGCTTGGCAGACCCCCTGAAACCCAAAATTATTTCTATGGATTTATTACGGCTTTTCTGGAGGATGCTCCACACAGTGAAGTACTTTGCAGGACACAGCCCCTGCCCTGGCCACCTCCTGCAGGGAGGCTGCCAGATGCCACCACGTGCATTAAACCACCTTTTCTCCCCCCATCCTTCCCTCCTGAGCAGATGGCAGTCGTACGAATCCCAAAGCACCCAAAGCTTCGCCTCCAACACCAAGCGGCACTCGGAAGGCACCTTCACCACTCTTAGGGATTTACCCACGCCGGCCACCCTAACAGGGGCCGACCCTGGGATCCCGCTGAGAAGGCAGAGTCCCAGGGAAGGTTTCCCATCCCTCTTTGAGGAGTTCTCGGGTGACAGCTCGAGCTGGCTGCCTCCGGAGAGGGACCCCTACCCCCACTCATGCCCCCCAATTATACCTGTACCACCCAGCACCCCATCCCCAGGTCCAACCTGGAGGCCGAGCCCTTAATTCTCCCAGAGGGACATCACCTTCCCTTGGCTTCCAGCTCCGGCCTGGGGCTCTTCCCCAGCCTCTCCCTCCACTTACTCCAAACCCCACCCTCAGCACAGCCCCACACACACTCCCCTCCTCCTTCCTCTGACCTCTCTCTTCCTTAATCCTTTCCTCACCTCCAGCACACTATACAGAGGGAGCCAGACGCACCACCTCCTCCACTGACTTCCCTGGCCAGGCGGGGACACGGTTGGAAAAATACTTTGGAATACCCGGAGCTGCTCAGCTCTTGCGGCCTAAGGCTTCAACTCCTTCAGCTGCTTCCGCCTCCCTTTTCTCGGGAACCGCTCCCGCGGCGCTGCAGGACAGCAGCTGTCCCCTCCGACAGTCACCATGCCACGCTGGCAAAAGTCAACCTACAGCTTGCAAAACCCCATCCCGTAAAAGCCGTCTGATTTTGGCCCTGCTTGGGGATGTACCCCTTTCTTCCTTACAGAGCAATTCTGTAGTTTCTTTTCCCCACCCGTTTGCAAGGAGCAACAACTTGCCCTTGGCATTTGGGGTTGGCTTCATGCACGAACAGGCTCCCGCAGAGGATGGGACAAGCCGATGGCAGGAGGGCTCGTGCACCCGTCCCAGCTGGGCACGAGGCACCAGTTGCAGACGCCGAGAGCCTGGAGCACGTGCTGAGCCCACAGCAAGATGCAGGGCTGCAAGGGGACCTTTTCTTCTGGCTTGTCCTCTCCTCCCAGGCTCCACGGCCAGCCGACTCGACCGCATGTGCCTGAGGTGACACCACAGCCCAACGACCCCCCGCCCCAAAACCTCAAGAGAGCACAAGAGCCATCTCTGCTTCACAGCTTCTTCCTGCATAGCGGCAGGGGAAGGGAGAAGGAAAAGGCATCTTGCCGCTTTCCTCCCGGCTCATCCCACCCTGGGAGAGAAGAGACTTTGCAAGGACAGGGGAGAAGAAAAAACTACAGAGTGCCAGGGAGGTAAAAGGAAGGAAAACAGCACTGAATGATAAAGCGGCAGCAGTCCCTCTACCACTACAAACCCACACCACCACACGCACGTACACACGGGAACTTCACGACACCGAACTCCCATTGACTGGCACGTACACCTCAGTTTGCTGGTCTAGAGATACTGAATGCCTGAAGCACACCAAGGAGAACTGAAAACATCGACATGGCTTTAATGGGAATCCTCCAACTGGAAAACAGCGGTATCTCCCCGTCTCTGCGTTGGCACGTCCCTGAGTCACGTTCTCACTCCTCCCCTTCAAAGCCGAGGCTCCTAAATAGCAAAACTGGGGGGAAAAAAGACAAAAAGAGGGAGAGCACCATCAGTGGAAGACCTGCCGGCTGCTGCTGGTTCAACCCTGTTCGTGGGACCACCCTGGCAGTGACGAGCTGGTTTGCATGCCACGGTCCTCGCTGCCTGTTCCCAGGGACGGGCCGTTTGCTCGGTACTGCCTGCCGAAGCACGGGAAAACTGTAGGCATGCGCCGTCGCTTGCAGAGGAGCACGGTCACGTTCACATGCAATCCTTTACCTCTTTCCTCCCCGGATTCAGACTGTTTCTGTGTTCATAGTGAGAGCCTTCCACACGCTCGTTTTCAACACTTCCTCCGAGATATTAATCTCGCAAGGATCAGTCCTGCAATAAATATTTTACAGAGCAATCCGTGACTACGGGAACTGATGCCACCAAGTGCGTTAGCATCAGCAAGAGGAACAGCGGCGCCCCGAGAATCCAAGCTCAGCATAAGCACGGGAGGTTTTGCTGGATGAGGAGTTTTGCGAGGCAAGCCTGAGAGCTGCAGAGCTACAGCTCCGTGCAAAGGCTCTTGCGGGCGTTTAGCCTTGGAGTGGGCTCCTAAGCCACTGCTGGTACAGATCATGCCTGCAACTCCTCGTTTTTACGTATGAGGATCTCCAGCTACCCTAAAGTCACTGAGGATGCGACTTTTTGGGGTCAGATGGGAGTTGTGCAGCCACTCTGCTTGGAGGCAGAGCCCTGCGATCCCCTCCTGCAGCCCTGCCCGTAGATGTGATTTTCCCACCAAGCTGACTGCTGCTTTCTATGGGACGCTCAAGAAAGATGCAAGTGGAAAAAACTGTGCCAAACACCTTCCAACTAATCTTGCCGGGGGTCCTGGCACTTGGTGGGGCTTTACCTGTCCCTGCTTTGCTTTGGGATATCCAAGTTGCTGGTCTTGCCCAGTTTCAGCAGAACTGAACCGGCAGCAGCAGCAGCTTCCATCATTTTCGGGGACTCCTGACGGAAAAAAGGGACAAATCAAGTTCTCTGTCTTGGATCCAAGTGGAAAAAACCTGAACACCCAGCAAAAACATTGCATGCTGCCCTCTCCTTCTGACTCGTGGCACCTTTAGCTATTAGCGCAGCAGGGTAAAGACCTTTCACTCTGAATTTTTTGTGGGGGGGGTTAAAAACACTGTTACGAGCCAATCTTTCCATCATCATCATCATCATCATCATCTGTTATTATAAATGACTCATTTAAAAAATTATACCTCTATTCAAGTGTTAAGCTCACTGCTCATTCAGGGAAAAAAAAGGTTAAGATGTGGGATCCAGGCTATTAGGATCTGTTTCTTTTGAGTTCTGATCTTGCCCCAACATGTAAAGACAAGCTGTGCTAGAAACAGGCAATCTCACAGCCCGAGGGAGATGTCCAGCCCCGAGCGCCCAGCAAGCGTTACCTCTTCTTCATTGGCTTCGTTTTTGGCACCGTCCAACTTCTTCTTCTTGCTCTCTGGCATAAGGTCATCCAGGAAGCTGAGCTCTCGCTTTGAGAAGCAGAAATCCATGGCTTTCCGGACAAATACAAGAGCCAAAACCTGCACGAAATAGAGGGAAGATGCGGTGAGGCCAGAGGTGGTGCTACATCTCACTCCAACGCGGCAAACATCCCTGTGCCGAGCGGCACCGCCTCTTACCATCATGGGAAAGACGATGGCGGCACGGGACACCTTGATGGCCCAGAGCAGGACGAGGCAGATCAGCTGGATCACGGTGAAGAAGTGCACCTTTCGCAAGGGGACGTGCCGCAGGTAGATGAAATCCGGCTGGTGTTTCGCCGGCATCCAAAACAGCTTCAAGCGATCGAAGAACTGCAAAGTCAAAGTGGAAAAGTTGCCACCTTGGGACTGCGGAAAGCTTCTGGCCCTCTTGAGACGTGGAGGGAGTTTTCAGGATCTCGCTCGCCATGAGAAACCGTGGATCCCACTATGCTCCTCCTGGGAGCAGCACCCATTTTCCCTTCGCTCCAGCTAGAAACCAGCTTGCCCGTGAGAGCTGCCCACCCACGTGCAATTATGCCACGTTATTCTATGATTAGCTTGTCTTGGCCCACTGAATCCCCCAGCAAGGATTTCCACCAGTGGTAGAAATTGCCTTCCCTGTGCACTCAACTCCCCCATTTTCACCTAACCAAACACTGGCCTGCCCTAACCTGTGTTTAAACAGGGAGCGCTCAACTTGCCCGGTCCTCCCAGCCCTATAGACCTCCTGTGCCTCCTCCAATCTTTTTCGTACACAAAATATTTTCATTGCTTGCTTTCCGAGAGGTTTTTTTCCCATGCCGCTGCTTTTTTCCTGCTTCTACGGAGATGAAATACCAGGCAGCGGACATGCTGCACGCTGTAAAAAAGTCCGTACCTGAATTTCTCCGAGCGACGACACGCCCATGTAGAGAAAGACGCCGTAAAGCACAGGCATTGGTATAAACTGAAAGAAAGAATGCAATCATTTATTTTTTTAAATTGCATTTTCAGTAGTACCACTCTCTTCTACAGGCACTGCCTCAAATTGCCTACAGCTTTCCAGTTTCCACAGGGTTAGAGACGTGTCGGATTTTAACCAGCAGAGCTTTTGTGCCTGCGAGTGAGCTAACGCTCTGCTTTAGGCTGACCGTTGGAGTTATCTTTCATCAGCAGAATCCTATCTTCCAGAAAGGTTGGAGGAAAACAGGCGACCATGCTACCATATGCCACGTTCTGTGACGGTAGAAAAACCTTTCTCCTTATTCTTGTAGCAACAAGCAAAAGCGACGTGCCTCCTCTTAGCCTAGCGAGGAGATTATCTTGTGGGAGGAACACGCAAGGAAGCCCATGGAGATGATTTCAGTGTGTTTAGCTACTGGAACGGCTGTGCTGAGGCATTTGGGGGAGCAAATTGCCATCGATAACGTGCTGAACGGCTGGAAAGCGTAAGCGAGGAGGCTGCTTCCCACTGTGGGTCAAGCCCCAAGGTTTGGGATCACCTCCTCCTCCGCTCCACAGCTGCTCGGGCCTGGAGAGAGGGGACTGGTTTTGGGTAACCTCCAAAAAGCTCGTGGCTGTTGGGTGTTTTGCATTTTCCTCTTACCTTTAACACAGAAGTGAAGAAGACAGAGCAGCCCATGAGCACAAAGATCATGGAGCCAGTGACTCTCTGCTCTCGTATCCCCAGAAACTTGGGTTGTTCTCCTGGAGCTGCGCACTCAGACTCGACTTTGAGGCTATTCACGTGGGTGATGGACAGGACGGTGGCAGCCACAAACCAGGGCAGCCCCATCACGGAGCACACCCCGAGCATCACGGCCACCATGAAAAGGTCCAGGTGGTACCCACATCCTTTCTGCGGGAAGCAAAACAAGGAGATGAGCGTCCCACAGCACAAGAGCAAGGACAACGTCGCAAGTCAGGCTCAAACCCCGCTAGAGCGCAAGTCAACTTCTTGAGAATTTAAAACACGCCTCGGAAACAAATAAGGAGGTATCTGCTCTTTGTGCAAGCCCCTTGCATGAAAAGGTGGCAGGAGTTCAGACAAAGTGGATTTGGTTGTGCGATAGCTACTTCTCAAAAGAAAAAAAGAGACCGGGTTTTTTCCTTCATAAAGAAATTTCCACCACTTGCAAGTAGGATGTGACTCTGAGTTATCCCTGGCAGCGCGTCAACACAATTCGATCCCCCATCCACTGCTGACATTTTAAAACAAAACCACGCTTCTCTATTGCTCCAAGATTAATTTGCTCCTCTGAAAGGCTGCTCATCTGAACTCCCTGTCGTTTGCTCCCTGTGTCATCATTAATGCAGGAGAGCATCCTGCCACGCAGCCTGACGTTTTCCCAAACCAATGCCTTCCCAAAGCATTTGGAATAGGAGCTTCTCCCCATGCCTGCAGCCTGGAGTGGGTTGGGGATGGGCTCATCTCTTGCAGCCCCTTACCTTCAGCCTGTGCTCCTTCCTGTTCACAATAACAGCAGTGATCTGCTGGTCCATGAAGATCAAGATGGTGCAGAGCAGAGCTGGGATGAGCGCAGCCAACACCGTCCACCAAGGGTTGGGTCCTACAGGGCTGATGAACCACCCGCGGTCGTCTCTGGTAGGCTGCAACAAAGCACACACATCAGCATCATCTCCCAGCCCAGCCACCTCACTGGCTTTGCTTTTCCCCTCCATTCCCATGTCAGAGCACCTCCCAGCCCTGGCTTCACGTCACCCTGGGGTTCAGCACTGCCGCTGCCCTCTTTGCAAGCACCTACAGATACTTCTCCTGGAGGTATCTAGTTTTGGGGCTGTCTTCTCCTTTCCCGAAGGAAACAATGCGCTTGGAGGCAGAAGAGGAGATGGTCGCACCACCAGCATCTCCTCCGGACTCAGCCCTGTCCTGCCCCGGCATCACCTTGTGGCATCCCCAAGGGCTGAAACCAGCTCCCTGCCAAAACACCCCGTTACCTTGAACATATGGGGGACGTGGAGCTTCGGTGATGGGATCCCAATCATGAAGTCCGTGAGCACCATGACGACGATGGTGAGGAAAACAGCAAAGTCGCTTACTGTGGACCGTACCTGGGGCAAGAAACCAGAGCTGAAGGGGGCGTCGCAAAGGGGGCCACAACATGACATGGAAAAGTGAGGGACGTCAACGCCATTAAGACCGGTTAACAAAACCCCTCCATGCTGAGGACATGCAGCCCAATCCCTTGGTTAGATACCGTTGCTGTGTTTGTGCCTGTGAGATCTGGTGCCAGGCAATACAAAATGTTTAATTAGGTGGAAAAGGGTTGTCTTAATTGAAACCTTAAAAAAAAAAATAAAATTACAAAAGAAGGAAGCAGATGTCTGCCACGACAGCCACGCTCACAGCTAAAACGGGAATAAGGCACTGAGGCATCATTTGCTCCTCAAAAGGAAGAAATAGTGTCGTTTGCTATGGCAGCTCCTCAGCTGAATCAGCCTTCCCCTTGAGCACATAATGCACAGAAGGTGAAAAAAAGTAACTGTGGAAGACCTGATTTCCCACTGCCTGAGCAAGAGATGGCTCCAGGACAGGTCGCCAGGCAGGTGGGAAATGCTACGATCCTTTTGCGCTCATGGAAATGAGTGAGGGACGTCCACGCTGATGGAGAGCTTGGCCTTCAAGGTCAACGTTTCCCAGCTCGACCGAGTGGTGGCAAATACTGCTTAGTGCTCCAGGAAAGCCATTTTGGGAAATGAGCGTGGAGACTGCTGCTGGCCACCGTCTTCTACCTACTCTGGTTGGGAAGTATCGGCTGGTCTTAAACTTCTTCAGTAAGCTCGACAGCACAAAGGTGGAGAAGAAGAGGATGCAGCACCAGAAGAGGACGTCAGGCGTGTAGGGGCCATTGGGTCCACAGGCAGGTCCTTGAAACTCTCCATGCAAATACCGACATTCCTGGAGAAACAGAGCATCAGGACACAAAGGCAGTGCATGTGCGGCAAGGAAACCTTGCATAACGAGGGGGATATTTCTGCTGCCGGTCAGAAATATTGTCCTGCCACCGCGTTGAGGAGGCGGACAGTTATTACCCACGATGTTGGGCACAAGGTGGACTGGACAAGGTGGACTCTCCTTCCCAGGACCAAGCGGGTTAAAACCACCCATTAGATGTAAGCAATGACTTTTCAGAGCAGCACTAGCACAGCTGGAAGCCCATCACCACCTGAAGGGCTCCGACTTGCGCACCACGCGAATGCCCCTGGGCCCCGTGGCCGCGGCACGAGGAAGCAGTGGCTCGGGGCACTTACGGTCACCGTGAGGTTTTCCCAGGCGATGCCAGACACGTTGATCTTGTTGCTCTCCCAGAAACGCAGGGTTTCATTGCTGGGATGCGTCGGTGCCTCACACTTACAGCTGGGAGGAGAGAAGCCAAGACACGGGTAAGGGAGAGGCGATGCAGGTGCAGCCCTGAGCTCCTGCCAAGGGGCAGGGGCGTTTTAGGAGGAAAAAACCCACTAGTCGATGGTGAGGAAGTCGAGCTGGCTGTGCATGTGCACAGGGTAGGTCTCCCGCAGGTGACTCAGCTTCTCTAGAGCCTCGTAGATGAAGATGAGGCAGATGAGGGAGGCGAAGGCTTCTTCGGTGAAGCGGGTGATGTAGCACACCAAAGAGCTGGCGTCGGTGGCCACCAGCACGATGCAGAAGAAGGCAGTCCACAGCCCGATGCATGCCCGCAGAGAGAGATAGGAGAGCGTGTACTCCCTGGGAAACCAAAATAAAACCAAGGGTGGAAAGGCCAGCAAGAGGCTCCAAGTTGGGGCTTAATGATAAATTTAAATTGCAATAAGGGTGGTTCATCTCACATCGAAGTCATCACAGCAGAAGGACTGTCATGGAAAATACCCATTTCACATGAAAAACTCCTACTTTTTCAATGAAATCATCCAAACTCACAACATTTCAGCAGTAGACTATTTGGCTACTTGAGCAAACTGTATTTCCACTTCCAGCAACAATCAGGCTAAGAAGTGCCTTGTTTTGTACTCAGAGGGAAGCAAATCTTCCCCCATTCCCAAACCAGAGTGATTTGTCTCCTCTTCCTTGTGCAGCCCATCTTGGGCATCCACATCCTTGTGGTTTCTCCTCCTCCAGCTGCTTCGCTTTAAGCCTAAAACCCCCAAATGACCCCATCCATCCTTCAGAGAGCCAGGGCTCTCGCACCATCGCATACTAAAGCAGCAGCGTGCAGCATCTGTGACACACAAGACAACTTCAATCGAACAACTGCCGCTGAGAGAAATGAAAGACAAACATCTTTTCTCCATCCCCGCTGCCTTCTGAAGACTCTCACAGCACCCGGCCGCAGCAACCAGCCTTACTTGCAGAATTTGTAGAGGATCTTCTCAAAGACGAGCACGGGTCCGGTGCTGCCGAGGATGGTGAGAGGTTGGCCAGCAAAGAGGGAAAACACCACGCCGGTCATGGAGGCGCCCAGCAGCGACTCCATGGCACTCTGTCCGGGGAAGAGAGGCAGCAGTGAGTACAGAAAGCATTAGGGGGAAAAAAAACCCAGAGCAAACTCACTGCAGCAAGGACTTTTGCATGAGTTTTATCCTCCCCCGTGCCACCCAACAGAGAGAGCTGCTCACTATGTGGCCATCGGTCGCCTCCCCCAGCAGTCCCCCGAAGGTGATGACAGGGGACATGCAGGCACAGTAGAGGAAGAGGAAGGACGCCAGACACTGCAGCCTCAGACCATCCCGAAAGTCGCTCCAGAACCACGGGGCTTTTCGCTTCACATCCAGGATCAAACCTCCAAAGAGCCTGGAAGAAGGACAAAATAGAGACAGTTCTCCTGCAAGACCACATGGACTTTTCTTGGCTGCAGAAGGGCAATCACAAGCATGGAGTAATTTTCAGTGCTGAAAAGAAGCCGTCTCCTTCTCCCTTTTTACACCCACTAGAAGCTGAGGCACGCCAAAATGCCCTCCAACAACAAAAATAAAAAGAAGAAAAAAGAAAAAACAAGACCTAACCTGAGAGCCCATCCCCTCTTACTGCAACACTCCCTTGCTCTGAGAAGCAGCAGAGCTCTACCTGGAGGTATTTGCACATCTGCTTCCACCCCAAATCAAGAAAACCTGTGTGCAATGATGCTGTGGCTGAGCCCAGCTGCCCACATCTCCCACCTGCCCAGCCCAGGGACCCAGCTGGGCATGTGGAGCCCCTTCACTGAACCAAAAAACCCCAAAAACCTGCTCAAAGGCAAGGTGCATGCTCAGATTTGGGAGGCAAGCAGAAAAAAAACACCCCAAACTATCAAAGCTTGCACCTTCCCGTCCGCTCCAGTTCAGGACCGCTGTGCTTCTCTGGCTCACTGTCAGAAGCACTGTCATCGAGAGCTCCTGGCATCTTCCTTTTTTCCTGTTCAAATGGAAATAAGAAAGACAGCTATTTGTAACCACTGGCTTGTTTTGCTTCTGGTCTGGCCATGTGACTGTGTCAAACAGGGACCTGGTGAATCTGGAGCCCTGAACAGCATCCCCAGCTGCCTGCCGTCCTGCCCGTCCCCCTCGCACCTCCCTCCACCGCAGCACCCACCTGCGAAGGGACGTTTTTCGGGGGCTCGATTCGGATCGATGGATCCCACTCTCCAGGCGGCAAGACCGTGACCTGATCCAGAAACTCATCGATGCCGGCCACGAGGTCAGCCCGGTTCTTGGCTTTATAGGCGACGTCATGGAAAACCTGCCCGTAGGAGACAACCTGCTCAGAGGACAACCCATCTCGCATGCCCTAAGCAGTGCAATAAGCACTTGGCTAAATGCAAGATAATTCCCCCCAAATTTCCTGCTGGCAATGGCAGGAAGTATTCCCCCAAAAGGAAAAATCTGTCCATCGTGTTCCTTGTAATCCTCTCCTCCACGAGGCCCCCCATCCCCCATGGCACACCGCAGCCTGTTGCTTAGAGAGGACAAGTTTTACTGGCCCTGGCAATGCCACCACTGGGGACAGCGTGCTGGGGACCCCGGGGAGAAGGACGAGGTGCAGGATGCACCCCGGGTGGGATTTCAGCCTCCAGGATGTGGGGGGATGCAAACGTGCGTGTTTGCTTTGGGGTGCGAACGAAGGGTGGGCTATTTGGAGAGCTGCCGGCAGCGGGGACAGCAAACACTCTTCCTCACTACTACAGAGACAGGGAGAGGTGAAGAAAGCCAAAAATGACCCAGAGATATCCCTTCTCACGTCGCACCTCATCCGTCATGATAGTAGCCATGGACCTGCCGATCTCATGGTACTGATGGGCTTTTCCTTCTGGTCCAAGCAAAACAAACAGGAACCTGGGCAAGACAAACAAAAGGAGAGAAACGAACGTGTCATGGCTCAAAGAGCACCCAAGGAAATCCCTGGCAGCTCCCAGCCCACAGCACGGCTCGAGAGGGGACACGGAGGCTCACCGACTCCGGTGATGAATTGGAAATTCATCAAAACCCATCGCAAATTTCATTTTGGGGCCAACTCTCATTCACGTTGGCCAATGGGTTTAAAAGCTACAGCAGGGAAGGGGGAAATGAAGGCAAGGAGACGTGGCTGGCAGAAACGTGCTGGCTCCCGCTGGCCTTGTTCCCTTGGGATGCCAAACTGATGCATGCCATCTGATGTTTTGTTGGGGGGGTTTGAAATAAAAACTTTGTGCTTCTCGTTCAGACCTTGTTGGGATGGGAACTTCCGTCATGCCTGAGAGGAGGACAGCCGGGGTCAGGCGGACAAATGCCACGATGGGCTGGCGAAGGAAATCCAGCTCTCCTACGAGCACGTTGGACGCTTCAGCCCCGCTGGGAATTTTCTTCATGAAGTGCAGCTCCGCCTGGGCACAACAAGCCATTTTCAGGCAATTACCCCAAAAGCAAAGCCCACAGCACCCTGCAGCTCCCTCTGCAGCCAAGGTTGCAACAGCAAATTCGGCCCTGAAGGCCTAAGAAAGCTATGAGTGTCTCACCTTGCTTAAATCCGTTGTGCTGGTCTCATGGTTCACCCCATTTTTAGCTTCCACAGTGGTGGGAGAAGGATGAGGGGTAAGTGTTTGAGCTGGTAGAAAAAAGAAAGACACTCAGAAAGACGGACAAGGAGCAATTGGGATGCTTCTCCTTTGCTAGGACAAACCTAATGGGGCCAAAGCCCTGCAGAAACCCTCATCTGCTGCCAAAGCCCTGCAGAAACCTTCACCGGGTGCCAAAGCCCTGCAGGAACCCTCACCTGGCTTGTCGAGGAGGTGCAGGTCCGACCCCTTCTTGCTCACATCAGCAAACGAGCGGAGAAGGTTGTTTCTTTTCTTCTCGTTCTGATGGTGGTGCTTCTTCAAAAGAACTTCTCCAATTTTTGCCCGCGTGCGCTCGTCAAACTCCGTGAGCTGTTCTTGCTGGCCCAGGATCAGATCTGAGCATGGCACAGGAAAATGAGGCAGGGTTTGATCTGGGAAGGAAGGGCACAGCGGCGAGCCAAGCTCGGCCGTTCCCGGAGGGACGCGGCACCCACAGTACCTGCGATCTCTTCGATGCTGTTGGCACTAATGTCCAGCAGCACCGTGCCATTGATGATGCAGCTCCTCAGCTCAAAGAGGCTGTGCAAGGACAGCGTGGCCACATAGGGCTTGCTCCAGCGCTCGCCGCCGTCTTCCACATCCTCCTCAAACTTCAGCCACCTGTGGACATCAGGTGTGGTCAGCCCCATTGCAAGGAAACAGCCCCAGCTCTCCAACCCCTTTAACAGAGCTACAGGTAGCAAGGGGAGACGGCTCCTCGCATCAGCACCTGCAGCTGCAAAAGCTTCGCGTCCTGAGGAGTGGAAAACAGAGCCCGCGGGCTCTGCCGGCGCGCAGGAACTCCTCTCCCACCGCAGCCAGCAGCAGCGATTTACCTTGCCGTTTCCTTCCACTCGGCATCTTCGCCCTCTTTCACGCAGATCTCATCCAGCTCGGTGAACAAGGCGTGAGGGACATGCTGCTCGTCCTCCTTGGTCCTGAGGATGAACTGCACCCGCTGGGACGGGGTGCCTGGGGGCAGAACACAGAGACCCGTCCCGTTACCACGCTCGAATATGGCCCATCACGCTCACGTGCAAAGCGGGCATCAGATCGGCACCAGTTCAGCCACAAATATTGGGCCGGCCCCTCTCCCCTGGCTCTGTTGGGGCTTGCACAGAGCCACGGAGAAGGAGAAGCATCTATTCCACCCCTGCACAAGGATGGGCAGCTTTCCTTCCCCACATTTCCATTTTTAAAGCAGGCATCCTGCTAAGGAAGACGAGCCTAAATCCATTATACATTTAACTACCTCAAAAAAAAAAAGATGAAAGTTTTGAAAAAGAGGGTCTTGTTAAATAATGCCACTTTCCCTCGGAAGAACAGCAAGTCACTCAAACTAGCCACATGGACCTGCTTGCAGAAGACCCCAGCGCCCATGTAGCCCCAAGGAGTTTAGTGAACGTGGTGGCGGGACTTACAGTGGTAGCCCCGCTCCGTCGGGGCACAGTCCTCCTCCTGTTCCCGATGCTTCTGCTTGTGGGGTCGGTGATGCCGGTGGCATTGCCCCACCAGCGGCATCTGCACGCCGGCGTACAGGGTCCGGTGGCCTGCAAAAAAGCAGCATTTGCATCGCTCGCGATATTGGGGAGATGGATGACGCAGACACCACGGTTAAATCAGTGCAGCCGTCCCAGGAGGAAACACCAATTTTGTTTTCACTGGATCCCTGAATGTCACAGACCTCTCCTTTTTTCCAAGCCTGTTTTACTCGAACTTTGCAACAACAGAGCAACAACAAGTGATGGCTCCCCCAAAAGTGCCCTGAAAGCATCCAACCTCTTCTCAAATTCCAGCTTGGGCTGGCCAACACTCAGCCTTGCTCATTAAGCAGTGACAGAAGGGAATTCTTTTTAAAATCTTTGTATGGCACAAGGCGACAAGAGAAGATCCAATCAGTCCCATGATAAGGAACTCCAGAAGAAAAGAAGAAAAGCACAGCCTCGCGCCTGCAGCTGTCCAATTATTCTCCAGACCTCTCCAAGCCAGGAGCAGCCTCTGCGAGTAAACAAGCCGTGAATTATCCAGCCCCATGGCTAAAGCTCACACCGTGACCTCCGCGGGGGCTTTTTCCCTCTGTTGAAAAGCCGTAATATTAAAACACGTGAAAATAACTGTGCTGCTTTATTAAGAAGCACGGCACGTTTTGCTGCACATGATGTCACACCGAGTGAGGGACGTTGTAGGGACTTTGTGCAACGGGAAAAGGCGCCGGGCTGGTGGCCCCTCTACCAGCATCTCAGCAGAGACTCACCTTCCAACTCCTCCTTCTCATAGTGAATCTTGGCACCGTTGCTCCTTCTCCCCTGGTCAATCAGTGCCTCCTCGTCATGCCTCTGTTTAGCAATGAGAAGAAGGTAAAAGTTGGGGCTGGGCGTCTAGAGCTCCCTTGCGTCCTGCCGGCAAGTCTCCTTCTCTCTTAGACACCGTTTTGCCTCTGTGCTGCGACCAGGGACGCTAAACCTGCCCCTGGCAGCCCTCCCCAGTGCAAAGCATCTCCCCCTGCCCATCCTTCTGCCCTCCAGGGAAATGCCAATGGGATTTCGGGGAGAGTTTTCCCCCTGTTTGGGGGATGCTCAGCCCTTCGGCTGTGCTACCTGTAACTCTTCCAGAAGTGTCATTTTGTAAGCCCCGTTCTGGTTCATCCTCACGTCGGTCACCGGTTTGGGGGGATAATTGAACCTCCAGATCAATCAGGGGGCCAGAGTCCCCCGGGACACCTGGACAGCTCTCACCGAGAGGAGCTCAGTGGCACCCAGTGTGCACCAACTCCAGAGACACAACAAGTGACCGTTTATGGCATCACAATCGGTGATGCGTATCCAGGCAGTTATTTAAAGCCACGCACCCCAGGACTCTTCCGGCTTGGAAAACTTAGTGGATGGGGAGAAACCAGCTCTGTTTTGGGCAAAAACTAGCCGGAATAGAGAAAAGGGGTGTAAATGCCGCATCCTGCTGGGCCAAAAGGCATAAGCAGCGTTTGGGTGTATTTAAAAGCACAAGCTGCCAAAATACGAGAGAGGTGCAAAGCCTTGGGGAAAATATGCCTTACGGGGCAAAATACGCATTAGGAGGAAACATAGGAGGAAACAGGACAAGTGAGCACCTCCGTCTCTGCGGCAAGATGCTCTCAGCGTCCCATGGCCCTTCTGTTGCAGCATCCTCGAAATCGCGGCAAGCCTTGCGCGGAGATGCCACCGAAGGAAAGGGCCCCGCTCAGAACTCACTCGGTCCCGGTTAGGCCACTCAAATGGACTCGGAGCGCTTATTTTGTTGAGGAAATTGCTGGAGGAGTTAAGGGTTTCGTAGAGCTGTGGGGTTGCGGACCTGTGGCCTTGGGATGGGATGGAGCAGGAAGGGGAGAAGCCTCCGGAAAGCAGTTTATCCCATCCCAGCATGGGCACCAGCACTTGCAAACGCTTTGCCTTCCCTCTCTGTCCTTCTCCGCTGCTGACAGGTGCCTGCAAAACATCACATTGTCAAAACTGGGCTGGGCAAGGGGATGCCGAGCTTTGCATCGCTCACTTTGGAGTTTTGGAGCAGCCAGAGTTGTTCCGCTTAGCACTATTTCCTAAGCACAAAGCTCCGGTTGGCTGCTTCGAAGCTGCTTTTGTTGGGAGGCTGAAAGCAGTAATTGCTTGTAAAACTGAAATCGGAAATCACTGGAGCAAAGGAGGAAGGTCCGACTTTTCGGGGAACGGTTCTCTTTGCAGAAGGTGAGTGCCTTTTCCTCCCTTCTGTACTACCAACCTCTGAAGAAATCAAACCAGAGTAATGAGTGCTTGCTGACAGGCACCCAGCAGTCTGGTTTTCAGCAAATAAAGGGTGACGATTGGGCAGCCTCACTATTACAATGTGCCTCGTTCTTCTGTATTTGTCCAGACGAGCTCCCTTCTGGCTCTCTACCAGCCCACGCAGGGACATTGCCATGTCCCCCCCAGGATTTCTCGGCTGTCTCAGCCCAGAGACGGGCTGCACGGGGACGTGGCGGGGCAGAGTCAGGAGGGGGCCATGCTTCGGGCACGGTGCTGAGCCCCACTCCACGCTGGCGGCTGCGTGGCAGGAAAAGCCTTTGGGGACCTTCTGCCGTGAACCTCAACATCAGCTCTCCATCCTGGAGCTGGAGGAGGTTGAGCGAAACCTCGGGGCAGCACCACGCTCCCTCCCAGGAGCAGCAAGCAGGGACCAGGGCGGAGGCACGAACCCACCGCAGCCGAGCAAGACGTCGGGCAAATGATATGGGACGGGATAGTGCATATACCTGATGTCAGGAACAAGCCTGGCCGGGCTTGGCAGACCCCCTGAAACCCAAAATTATTTCTATGGATTTATTACGGCTTTTCTGGAGGATGCTCCACACAGTGAAGTACTTTGCAGGACACAGCCCCTGCCCTGGCCACCTCCTGCAGGGAGGCTGCCAGATGCCACCATGTGCATTAAACCACCTTTTCTCCCCCCATCCTTCCCTCCTGAGCAGATGGCAGTCGTACGAATCCCAAAGCACCCAAAGCTTCGCCTCCAACACCAAGCGGCACTCGGAAGGCACCTTCACCACTCTTAGGGATTTACCCACGCCGGCCACCCTAACAGGGGCCGACCCTGGGATCCCGCTGAGAAGGCAGAGTCCCAGGGAAGGTTTCCCATCCCTCTTTGAGGAGTTCTCGGGTGACAGCTCGAGCTGGCTGCCTCCGGAGAGGGACCCCTACCCCCACTCATGCCCCCCAATTATACCTGTACCACCCAGCACCCCATCCCCAGGTCCAACCTGGAGGCCGAGCCCTTAATTCTCCCAGAGGGACATCACCTTCCCTTGGCTTCCAGCTCCGGCCTGGGGCTCTTCCCCAGCCTCTCCCTCCACTTACTCCAAACCCCACCCTCAGCACAGCCCCACACACACTCCCCTCCTCCTTCCTCTGACCTCTCTCTTCCTTAATCCTTTCCTCACCTCCAGCACACTATACAGAGGGAGCCAGACGCACCACCTCCTCCACTGACTTCCCTGGCCAGGCGGGGACACGGTTGGAAAAATACTTTGGAATACCCGGAGCTGCTCAGCTCTTGCGGCCTAAGGCTTCAACTCCTTCAGCTGCTTCTGCCTCCCTTTTCTCGGGAACCGCTCCCGCGGCGCTGCAGGACAGCAGCTGTCCCCTCCGACAGTCACCATGCCACACTGGCAAAAGTCAACCTACAGCTTGCAAAACCCCATCCCGTAAAAGCCGTCTGATTTTGGCCCTGCTTGGGGATGTACCCCTTTCTTCCTTACAGAGCAATTCTGTAGTTTCTTTTCCCCACCCGTTTGCAAGGAGCAACAACTTGCCCTTGGCATTTGGGGTTGGCTTCATGCACGAACAGGCTCCCGCAGAGGATGGGACAAGCCGATGGCAGGAGGGCTCGTGCACCCGTCCCAGCTGGGCACGAGGCACCAGTTGCAGACGCCGAGAGCCTGGAGCACGTGCTGAGGAGCCCACAGCAAGATGCAGGGCTGCAAGGGGACCTTTTCTTCTGGCTTGTCCTCTCCTCCCAGGCTCCACGGCCAGCCGACTCGACCGCATGTGCCTGAGGTGACACCACAGCCCAACGACCCCCCGCCCCAAAACCTCAAGAGAGCACGAGAGCCATCTCTGCTTCACAGCTTCTTCCTGCATAGCGGCAGGGGAAGGGAGAAGGAAAAGGCATCTTGCCGCTTTCCTCCCGGCTCATCCCACCCTGGGAGAGAAGAGACTTTGCAAGGACAGGGGAGAAGAAAAAACTACAGAGTGCCAGGGAGGTAAAAGGAAGGAAAACAGCACTGAATGATAAAGCGGCAGCAGTCCCTCTACCACTACAAACCCACACCACCACACGCACGTACACACGGGAACTTCACGACACCGAACTCCCATTGACTGGCACGTACACCTCAGTTTGCTGGTCTAGAGATACTGAATGCCTGAAGCACACCAAGGAGAACTGAAAACATCGACATGGCTTTAATGGGAATCCTCCAACTGGAAAACAGCGGTATCTCCCCGTCTCTGCGTTGGCACGTCCCTGAGTCACGTTCTCACTCCTCCCCTTCAAAGCCGAGGCTCCTAAATAGCAAAACTGGGGGGAAAAAAGACAAAAAGAGGGAGAGCACCATCAGTGGAAGACCTGCCGGCTGCTGCTGGTTCAACCCTGTTCGTGGGACCACCCTGGCAGTGACAAGCTGGTTTGCATGCCACGGTCCTCGCTGCCTGTTCCCAGGGACGGGCCGTTTGCTCGGTACTGCCTGCCGAAGCACGGGAAAACTGTAGGCATGCGCCGTCGCTTGCAGAGGAGCACGGTCACGTTCACATGCAATCCTTTACCTCTTTCCTCCCCGGATTCAGACTGTTTCTGTGTTCATAGTGAGAGCCTTCCACACGCTCGTTTTCAACACTTCCTCCGAGATATTAATCTCGCAAGGATCAGTCCTGCAATAAATATTTTACAGAGCAATCCGTGACTACGGGAACTGATGCCACCAAGTGCGTTAGCATCAGCAAGAGGAACAGCGGGGCCCCGAGAATCAAAGCTCAGCATAAGCACGGCAGGTTTTGCTGGATGAGGAGTTTTGCGAGGCAAGCCTGAGAGCTGCAGAGCTACAGCTCCGTGCAAAGGCTCTTGCGGGCGTTTAGCCTTGGAGTGGGCTCCTAAGCCACTGCTGGTACAGATCATGCCTGCAACTCCTCGTTTTTACGTATGAGGATCTCCAGCTACCCTAAAGTCACTGAGGATGCGACTTTTTGGGGTCAGATGGGAGTTGTGCAGCCACTCTGCTTGGAGGCAGAGCCCTGCGATCCCCTCCTGCAGCCCTGCCCGTAGATGTGATTTTCCCACCAAGCTGACTGCTGCTTTCTATGGGACGCTCAAGAAAGATGCAAGTGGAAAAAACTGTGCCAAACACCTTCCAACTAATCTTGCCGGGGGTCCTGGCACTTGGTGGGGCTTTACCTGTCCCTGCTTTGCTTTGGGATATCCAAGTTGCTGGTCTTGCCCAGTTTCAGCAGAACTGAACCGGCAGCAGCAGCAGCTTCCATCATTTTCGGGGACTCCTGACGGAAAAAAGGGACAAATCAAGTTCTCTGTCTTGGATCCAAGTGGAAAAAACCTGAACACCCAGCAAAAACATTGCATGCTGCCCTCTCCTTCTGACTCGTGGCACCTTTAGCTATTAGCGCAGCAGGGTAAAGACCTTTCACTCTGAATTTTTTTGGGGGGGGGCGTTAAAAACACTGTTACGAGCCAATCTTTCCATCATCATCATCATCATCATCATCTGTTATTATAAATGACTCATTTAAAAAATTATACCTCTATTCAAGTGTTAAGCTCACTGCTCATTCAGGGAAAAAAAAGGTTAAGATGTGGGATCCAGGCTATTAGGATCTGTTTCTTTTGAGTTCTGATCTTGCCCCAACATGTAAAGACAAGCTGTGCTAGAAACAGGCAATCTCACAGCCCGAGGGAGATGTCCAGCCCCGAGCGCCCAGCAAGCGTTACCTCTTCTTCATTGGCTTCGTTTTTGGCACCGTCCAACTTCTTCTTCTTGCTCTCTGGCATAAGGTCATCCAGGAAGCTGAGCTCTCGCTTTGAGAAGCAGAAATCCATGGCTTTCCGGACAAATACAAGAGCCAAAACCTGCACGAAATAGAGGGAAGATGCGGTGAGGCCAGAGGTGGTGCTACATCTCACTCCAACGCGGCAAACATCCCTGTGCCGAGCGGCACCGCCTCTTACCATCATGGGAAAGACGATGGCGGCACGGGACACCTTGATGGCCCAGAGCAGGACGAGGCAGATCAGCTGGATCACGGTGAAGAAGTGCACCTTTCGCAAGGGGACGTGCCGCAGGTAGATGAAATCCGGCTGGTGTTTCGCCGGCATCCAAAACAGCTTCAAGCGATCGAAGAACTGCAAAATCGAAGTGGAAAAGTTGCCACCTTGGGACTGCGGAAAGCTTCTGGCCCTCTTGAGACGTGGAGGGAGTTTTCAGGATCTCGCTCGCCATGAGAAATCGTGGATCCCACTATGCTCCTCCTGGGAGCAGCACCCATTTTCCCTTCGCTCCAGCTAGAAACCAGCTTGCCCGTGAGAGCTGCCCACCCACGTGCAATTATGCCACGTTATTCTATGATTAGCTTGTCTTGGCCCACTGAATCCCCCAGCAAGGATTTCCACCAGTGGTAGAAATTGCCTTCCCTGTGCACTCAACTCCCCCATTTTCACCTAACCAAACACTGGCCTGCCCTAACCTGTGTTTAAACAGGGAGCGCTCAACTTGCCCGGTCCTCCCAGCCCTATAGACCTCCTGTGCCTCCTCCAATCTTTTTCGTACACAAAATATTTTCATTGCTTGCTTTCCGAGAGGTTTTTTTCCCATGCCGCTGCTTTTTTCCTGCTTCTACGGAGATGAAATACCAGGCAGCGGACATGCTGCACGCTGTAAAAAAGTCCGTACCTGAATTTCTCCGAGCGACGACACGCCCATGTAGAGAAAGACGCCGTAAAGCACAGGCATTGGTATAAACTGAAAGAAAGAATGCAATCATTTATTTTTTTAAATTGCATTTTCAGTAGTACCACTCTCTTCTACAGGCACTGCCTCAAATTGCCTACAGCTTTCCAGTTTCCACAGGGTTAGAGACGTGTCGGATTTTAACCAGCAGAGCTTTTGTGCCTGCGAGTGAGCTAACGCTCTGCTTTAGGCTGACCGTTGGAGTTATCTTTCATCAGCAGAATCCTATCTTCCAGAAAGGTTGGAGGAAAACAGGCGACCATGCTACCATATGCCACGTTCTGTGACGGTAGAAAAACCTTTCTCCTTATTCTTGTAGCAACAAGCAAAAGCGACGTGCCTCCTCTTAGCCTAGCGAGGAGATTATCTTGTGGGAGGAACACGCAAGGAAGCCCATGGAGATGATTTCAGTGTGTTTAGCTACTGGAACGGCTGTGCTGAGGCATTTGGGGGAGCAAATTGCCATCGATAACGTGCTGAACGGCTGGAAAGCGTAAGCGAGGAGGCTGCTTCCCACTGTGGGTCAAGCCCCAAGGTTTGGGATCACCTCCTCCTCCACTCCACAGCTGCTCGGGCCTGGAGAGAGGGGACTGGTTTTGGGTAACCTCCAAAAAGCTCGTGGCTGTTGGGTGTTTTGCATTTTCCTCTTACCTTTAACACAGAAGTGAAGAAGACAGAGCAGCCCATGAGCACAAAGATCATGGAGCCAGTGACTCTCTGCTCTCGTATCCCCAGAAACTTGGGTTGTTCTCCTGGAGCTGCGCACTCAGACTCGACTTTGAGGCTATTCACGTGGGTGATGGACAGGACGGTGGCAGCCACAAACCAGGGCAGCCCCATCACGGAGCACACCCCGAGCATCACGGCCACCATGAAAAGGTCCAGGTGGTACCCACATCCTTTCTGCGGGAAGCAAAACAAGGAGATGAGCGTCCCACAGCACAAGAGCAAGGACAACGTCGCAAGTCAGGCTCAAACCCCGCTAGAGCGCAAGTCAACTTCTTGAGAATTTAAAACACGCCTCGGAAACAAATAAGGAGGTATCTGCTCTTTGTGCAAGCCCCTTGCATGAAAAGGTGGCAGGAGTTCAGACAAAGTGGATTTGGTTGTGCGATAGCTACTTCTCAAAAGAAAAAAAGAGACCGGGTTTTTTCCTTTATAAAGAAATTTCCACCACTTGCAAGTAGGATGTGACTCTGAGTTATCCCTGGCAGCGCGTCAACACAATTCGATCCCCCATTCACTGCTGACATTTTAAAACAAAACCACGCTTCTCTATTGCTCCAAGATTAATTTGCTCCTCTGAAAGGCTGCTCATCTGAACTCCCTGTCGTTTGCTCCCTGTGTCATCATTAATGCAGGAGAGCATCCTGCCACGCAGCCTGACGTTTTCCCAAACCAATGCCTTCCCAAAGCATTTGGAATAGGAGCTTCTCCCCGTGCCTGCAGCCCGGAGTGGGTTGGGGATGGGCTCATCTCTTGCAGCCCCTTACCTTCAGCCTGTGCTCCTTCCTGTTCACAATAACAGCAGTGATCTGCTGGTCCATGAAGATCAAGATGGTGCAGAGCAGAGCTGGGATGAGCGCAGCCAACACCGTCCACCAAGGGTTGGGTCCTACGGGGCTGATGAACCACCCGCGGTCGTCTCTGGTAGGCTGCAACAAAGCACACACATCAGCATCATCTCCCAGCCCAGCCACCTCACTGGCTTTGCTTTTCCCCTCCATTCCCATGTCAGAGCACCTCCCAGCCCTGGCTTCACGTCACCCTGGGGTTCAGCACTGCCGCTGCCCTCTTTGCAAGCACCTACAGATACTTCTCCTGGAGGTATCTAGTTTTGGGGCTGTCTTCTCCTTTCCCGAAGGAAACAATGCGCTTGGAGGCAGAAGAGGAGATGGTCGCACCACCAGCATCTCCTCCGGACTCAGCCCTGTCCTGCCCCGGCATCACCTTGTGGCATCCCCAAGGGCTGAAACCAGCTCCCTGCCAAAACACCCCGTTACCTTGAACATATGGGGGACGTGGAGCTTCGGTGATGGGATCCCAATCATGAAGTCCATGAGCACCATGACGACGATGGTGAGGAAAACAGCAAAGTCGCTTACTGTGGACCGTACCTGGGGCAAGAAACCAGAGCTGAAGGGGGCGTCGCAAAGGGGGCCACAACATGACATGGAAAAGTGAGGGACGTCAACGCCATTAAGACCGGTTAACAAAACCCCTCCATGCTGAGGACATGCAGCCAAATCCCTTGGTTAGATACCGTTGCTGTGTTTGTGCCTGTGAGATCTGGTGCCAGGCAATACAAAATGTTTAATTAGGTGGAAAAGGGTTGTCTTAATTGAAACCTTAAAAAAAAAAAAAAATTACAAAAGAAGGAAGCAGATGTCTGCCACGACAGCCACGCTCACAGCTAAAACGGGAATAAGGCACTGAGGCATCATTTGCTCCTCAAAAGGAAGAAATAGTGTCGTTTGCTATGGCAGCTCCTCAGCTGAATCAGCCTTCCCCTTGAGCACATAATGCACAGAAGGTGAAAAAAAGTAACTGTGGAAGACCTGATTTCCCACTGCCTGAGCAAGAGATGGCTCCAGGACAGGTTGCCAGGCAGGTGGGAAATGCTACGATCCTTTTGCGCTCATGGAAATGAGTGAGGGACGTCCACGCTGATGGAGAGCTTGGCCTTCAAGGTCAACGTTTCCCAGCTCGACCGAGTGGTGGCAAATACTGCTTAGTGCTCCAGGAAAGCCATTTTGGGAAATGAGCGTGGAGACTGCTGCTGGCCACCGTCTTCTACCTACTCTGGTTGGGAAGTATCGGCTGGTCTTAAACTTCTTCAGTAAGCTCGACAGCACAAAGGTGGAGAAGAAGAGGATGCAGCACCAGAAGAGGACGTCAGGCGTGTAGGGGCCATTGGGTCCACAGGCAGGTCCTTGAAACTCTCCATGCAAATACCGACATTCCTGGAGAAACAGAGCATCAGGACACAAAGGCAGTGCACGTGCGGCAAGGAAACCTCGCATAACGAGGGGGTTATTTCTGCTGCCGGTCAGAAATATTGTCCTGCCACCGCGTTGAGGAGGCGGACAGTTATTACCCACGATGTTGGGCACAAGGTGGACTGGACAAGGTGGACGCTCCTTCCCAGGACCAAGCAGGTTAAAACCACCCATTAGATGTAAGCAATGACTTTTCAGAGCAGCACTAGCACAGCTGGAAGCCCATCACCACCTGAAGGGCTCCGACTTGCGCACCACGCGAATGCCCCTGGGCCCCGTGGCCGCGGCACGAGGAAGCAGTGGCTCGGGGCACTTACGGTCACCGTGAGGTTTTCCCAGGCGATGCCAGACACGTTGATCTTGTTGCTCTCCCAGAAACGCAGGGTTTCATTGCTGGGATGCGTCGGTGCCTCACACTTACAGCTGGGAGGAGAGAAGCCAAGACACGGGTAAGGGAGAGGCGATGCAGGTGCAGCCCTGAGCTCCTGCCAAGGGGCAGGGGCGTTTTAGGAGGAAAAAACCCACTAGTCGATGGTGAGGAAGTCGAGCTGGCTGTGCATGTGCACAGGGTAGGTCTCCCGCAGGTGACTCAGCTTCTCTAGAGCCTCGTAGATGAAGATGAGGCAGATGAGGGAGGCGAAGGCTTCTTCGGTGAAGCGGGTGATGTAGCACACCAAAGAGCTGGCGTCGGTGGCCACCAGCACGATGCAGAAGAAGGCGGTCCACAGCCCGATGCATGCCCGCAGAGAGAGATAGGAGAGCGTGTACTCCCTGGGAAACCAAAATAAAACCAAGGGTGGAAAGGCCAGCAAGAGGCTCCAAGTTGGGGCTTAATGATAAATTTAAATTGCAATAAGGGTGGTTCATCTCACATCGAAGTCATCACAGCAGAAGGACTGTCATGGAAAATACCCATTTCACATGAAAAACTCCTACTTTTTCAATGAAATCATCCAAACTCACAACATTTCAGCAGTAGACTATTTGGCTACCTGAGCAAACTGTATTTCCACTTCCAGCAACAATCAGGCTAAGAAGTGCCTTGTTTTGTACTCAGAGGGAAGCAAATCTTCCCCCATTCCCAAACCAGAGTGATTTGTCTCCTCTTCCTTGTGCAGCCCATCTTGGGCATCCACATCCTTGTGGTTTCTCCTCCTCCAGCTGCTTCGCTTTAAGCCTAAAACCCCCAAATGACCCCATCCATCCTTCAGAGAGCCAGGGCTCTCGCACCATCGCATACTAAAGCAGCAGCGTGCAGCATCTGTGACACACAAGACAACTTCAATCGAACAACTGCCGCTGAGAGAAATGAAAGACAAACATCTTTTCTCCATCCCCGCTGCCTTCTGAAGGCTCTCACAGCACCCGGCCGCAGCAACCAGCCTTACTTGCAGAATTTGTAGAGGATCTTCTCAAAGACGAGCACGGGTCCGGTGCTGCCGAGGATGGTGAGAGGTTGGCCAGCAAAGAGGGAAAACACCACGCCGGTCATGGAGGCGCCCAGCAGCGACTCCATGGCACTCTGTCCGGGGAAGAGAGGCAGCAGTGAGTACAGAAAGCATTAGGGGGAAAAAAAACCCAGAGCAAACTCACTGCAGCAAGGACTTTTGCATGAGTTTTATCCTCCCCCGTGCCACCCAACAGAGAGAGCTGCTCACTATGTGGCCATCGGTCGCCTCCCCCAGCAGTCCCCCGAAGGTGATGACAGGGGACATGCAGGCACAGTAGAGGAAGAGGAAGGACGCCAGACACTGCAGCCTCAGACCATCCCGAAAGTCGCTCCAGAACCACGGGGCTTTTCGCTTCACATCCAGGATCAAACCTCCAAAGAGCCTGGAAGAAGGACAAAATAGAGACAGTTCTCCTGCAAGACCACATGGACTTTTCTTGGCTGCAGAAGGGCAATCACAAGCATGGAGTAATTTTCAGTGCTGAAAAGAAGCCGTCTCCTTCTCCCTTTTTACACCCACTAGAAACTGAGGCACGCCAAAATGCCCTCCAACAACAAAAATAAAAAGAAGAAAAAAGAAAAAACAAGACCTAACCTGAGAGCCCATCCCCTCTTACTGCAACACTCCCTTGCTCTGAGAAGCAGCAGAGCTCTACCTGGAGGTATTTGCACATCTGCTTCCACCCCAAATCAAGAAAACCTGTGTGCACTGATGCTGTGGCTGAGCCCAGCTGCCCACATCTCCCACCTGCCCAGCCCAGGGACCCAGCTGGGCATGTGGAGCCCCTTCACTGAACCAAAAAACCCCAAAAACCTGCTCAAAGGCAAGGTGCATGCTCAGATTTGGGAGGCAAGCAGAAAAAAAACACCCCAAACTATCAAAGCTTGCACCTTCCCGTCCGCTCCAGTTCAGGACCGCTGTGCTTCTCCGGCTTGGTGTGAGAAGCACTGTCATCAAGAGCTCCTGGCATCTTCCTTTTTTCCTGTTCAAATGGAAATAAGAGAAAGACAGCTATTTGTAACCACTGGCTTGTTTTGCTTCTGGTCTGGCCATGTGACTGTGTCAAATAGGGACCTTGTGAATCTGGAGCCCTGAACAGCATCCCCAGCTGCCTGCCGTCCTGCCCGTCCCCCTCGCACCTCCCTCCACCGCAGCACCCACCTGCGAAGGGACGTTTTTCGGGGGCTCGATTCGGATCGATGGATCCCACTCTCCAGGCGGCAAGACCGTGACCTGATCCAGAAACTCATCGATGCCGGCCACGAGGTCAGCCCGGTTCTTGGCTTTATAGGCGACGTCATGGAAAACCTGCCCGTAGGAGACAACCTGCTCAGAGGACAACCCATCTCGCATGCCCTAAGCAGTGCAATAAGCACTTGGCTAAACGCAAGATAATTTCCCCCAAATTTCCTGCTGGCAATGGCAGGAAGTATTCCCCCAAAAGGAAAAATCTGTCCATCGTGTTCCTTGTAATCCTCTCCTCCACGAGGCCCCCCATCCCCCATGGCACACCGCAGCCTGTTGCTTAAAGAGGACAAGTTTTACTGGCCCTGGCAATGCCACCACTGGGGACAGCATGCTGGGGACCCCGGGGAGAAGGACGAGGTGCAGGATGCACCCCGGGTGGGATTTCAGCCTCCAGGATGTGGGGTGATGCAAACGTGCGTGTTTGCTTTGGGGTGCGAACGAAGGGTGGGCTATTTGGAGAGCTGCCGGCAGCGGGGACAGCAAATGCTCTTCCTCACTACTACAGAGACAGGGAGAGGTGAAGAAAGCCAAAAATGACCCAGAGATATCCCTTCTCACGTCGCACCTCATCCGTCATGATAGTAGCCATGGACCTGCCGATCTCATGGTACTGATGGGCTTTTCCTTCTGGTCCAAGCAAAACAAACAGGAACCTGGGCAAGACAAACAAAAGGAGAGAGACGAACGTGTCATGGCTCAAAGAGCACCCAAGGAAATCCCTGGCAGCTCCCAGCCCAGAGCACGGCTCGAGAGGGGACACGGAGGCTCACCGACTCCGGTGATGAATTGGAAATTCATCAAAACCCATCGCAAATTTCATTTTGGGGCCAACTCTCATTCACGTTGGCCAATGGGTTTAAAAGCTACAGCAGGGAAGGGGGAAATGAAGGCAAGGAGACGTGGCTGGCAGAAACGTGCTGGCTCCCGCTGGCCTTGTTCCCTTGGGATGCCAAACTGGTGCATGCCATCTGATGTTTTGTTGGGGGGGTTTGAAATAAAAACTTTGTGCTTCTCGTTCAGACCTTGTTGGGATGGGAACTTCCGTCATGCCCGAGAGGAGGACAGCCGGGGTCAGGCGGACAAATGCCATGATGGGCTGGCGAAGGAAATCCAGCTCTCCTACGAGCACGTTGGACGCTTCAGCCCCGCTGGGAATTTTCTTCATGAAGTGCAGCTCCGCCTGGGCACAACAAGCCATTTTCAGGCAATTACCCCAAAAGCAAAGCCCACAGCACCCTGCAGCTCCCTCTGCAGCCAAGGTTGCAACAGCAAATTCGGCCCTGAAGGCCTAAGAAAGCTATGAGTGTCTCACCTTGCTTAAATCCGTTGTGCTGGTCTCATGGTTCACCCCATTTTTAGCTTCCACAGTGGTGGGAGAAGGATGAGGGGTAAGTGTTTGAGCTGGTAGAAAAAAGAAAGACACTCAGAAAGACGGACAAGGAGCAATTGGGATGCTTCTCCTTTGCTAGGACAAACCTAATGGGGCCAAAGCCCTGCAGAAACCCTCATCTGCTGCCAAAGCCCTGCAGAAACCTTCACCGGGTGCCAAAGCCCTGCAGGAACCCTCACCTGGCTTGTCGAGGAGGTGCAGGTCCGACCCCTTCTTGCTCACATCAGCAAACGAGCGGAGAAGGTTGTTTCTTTTCTTCTCGTTCTGATGGTGGTGCTTCTTCAAAAGAACTTCTCCAATTTTTGCCCGCGTGCGCTCGTCAAACTCCGTGAGCTGTTCTTGCTGGCCCAGGATCAGATCTGAGCATGGCACAGGAAAATGAGGCAGGGTTTGATCTGGGAAGGAAGGGCACAGCGGCGAGCCAAGCTCGACCGTTCCCGGAGGGACGCGGCACCCACAGTACCTGCGATCTCTTCGATGCTGTTGGCACTAATGTCCAGCAGCACCGTGCCATTGATGATGCAGCTCCTCAGCTCAAAGAGGCTGTGCAAGGACAGCGTGGCCACATAGGGCTTGCTCCAGCGCTCGCCGCCGTCTTCCACGTCCTCCTCAAACTTCAGCCACCTGCGGACATCGGGTGCTGTCAGCCCCATTGCAAGGAAACAGCCCCAGCTCTCCAACCCCTTTAACAGAGCTACAGGTAGCAAGAGGAGACGGCTCCTCGCATCAGCACCTACAGCTGCAAAAGCTTCGTGTCCTGCGGAGCGGAAAGCAGAGCCCGCGTGCACTGCTGGCGCAGGGACTCCTCTCCCACCACAGCCGGCAGCAGCGATTTACCTTGCCGTTTCCTTCCACTCGGCATCTTCGCCCTCTTTCACGCAGATCTCATCCAGCTCGGTGAACAAGGCGTGAGGGACATGCTGCTCGTCCTCCTTGGTCCTGAGGATGAACTGCACCCGCTGGGACGGGGTGCCTGGGGGCAGAACACAGAGACCCGTCCCGTTACCATGCTCGAATATGGCCCATCACGCTCACATGCAAAGCGGGCATCAGATCGGCACCAGTTCAGCCACAAATATTGGGCCGGCCCCTCTCCCCTGGCTCTGTTGGGGCTTGCACAGAGCCACGGAGAAGGAGAAGCATCTATTCCACCCCTGCACAAGGATGGGCAGCTTTCCTTCCCCACATTTCCATTTTTAAAGCAGGCATCCCGCTGAGGAAGATGAGCCTAAATCCATTATACATTTAACTACCTCAAAAAAAAAAGATGAAAGTTTTGAAAAAGAGGGTCTTGTTAAATAATGCCACTTTCCCTCGGAAGAACAGCAAGTCACTCAAACTAGCCACATGGACCTGCTTGCAGAAGACCCCAGCGCCCATGTAGCCCCAAGGAGTTTAGTGAACGGGGTGGCGGGACTTACAGTGGTAGCCCCGCTCCGTCGGGGCACAGTCCTCCTCCTGTTCCCGATGCTTCTGCTTGTGGGGTCGGTGATGCCGGTGGCATTGCCCCACCAGCGGCATCTGCACGCCGGCGTACAGGGTCCGGTGGCCTGCAAAAAAGCAGCATTTGCATCACTCGCGATATTGGGGAGATGGATGACGCAGACACCACGGTTAAATCAGTGCAGCCGTCCCAGGAGGAAACACCAATTTTGTTTTCACTGGATCCCTGAATGTCACAGACCTCTCCTTTTTTCCAAGCCTGTTTTACTCGAACTTTGCAACAACAGAGCAACAACAAGTGATGGCTCCCCCAAAAGTGCCCTGAAAGCATCCAACCTCTTCTCAAATTCCAGCTTGGGCTGGCCAACACTCAGCCTTGCTCATTAAGCAGTGACAGAAGGGAATTCTTTTTAAAATCTTTGTATGGCACAAGGCGACAAGAGAAGATCCAATCAGTCCCATGATAAGGAACTCCAGAAGAAAAGAAGAAAAGCACAGCCTCGCGCCTGCAGCTGTCCAATTATTCTCCAGACCTCTCCAAGCCAGGAGCAGCCTCTGCGAGTAAACAAGCCGTGAATTATCCAGCCCCATGGCTAAAGCTCACACCGTGACCTCCGCGGGGGCTTTTTCCCTCTGTTGAAAAGCCGTAATATTAAAACACGTGAAAATAACTGTGCTGCTTTATTAAGAAGCACGGCAGGTTTTGCTGCACATGATGTCACACCGAGTGAGGGACGTTGTAGGGACTTTGTGCAACGGGAAAAGGTGCCGGGCTGGTGGCCCCTCTACCAGCATCTCAGCAGAGACTCACCTTCCAACTCCTCCTTCTCATAGTGAATCTTGGCACCGTTGCTCCTTCTCCCCTGGTCAATCAGTGCCTCCTCATCATGCCTCTGTTTAGCAATGAGAAGAAGGTAAAAGTTGGGGCTGGGCGTCTAGAGCTCCCTTGCGTCCTGCCGGCAAGTCTCCTTCTCTCTTAGATACCGTTTTGCCTCCGTGCAGCGACCAGGGATGCTAAACCTGCCCCTGGCAGCCCTCCCCAGTGCAAAGCATCTCCCCCTGCCCATCCTTCTGCCCTCCAGGGAAATGCCAATGGGATTTCGGGGAGAGTTTTCCCCCTGTTTGGGGGATGCTCAGCCCTTCGGCTGTGCTACCTGTAACTCTTCCAGAAGTGTCATTTTGTAAGCCCCGTTCTGGTTCATCCTCACGTCGGTCACCGGTTTGGGGGGATAATTGAACCTCCAGATCAATCAGGGGGCCAGAGTCCCCCGGGACACCTGGACAGCTCTCACCGAGAGGAGCTCAGTGGCACCCAGTGTGCACCAACTCCAGAGACACAACAAGTGACCGTTTATGGCATCACAATCGGTGATGTGTATCCAGGCAGTTATTTAAAGCCACGCACCCCAGGACTCTTCCCGCTTGGAAAACTTAGTGGATGGGGAGAAACCAGCTCTGTTTTGGGCAAAAACTAGCCGGAATAGAGAAAAGGGGTGTAAATGCCGCATCCTGCTGGGCCAAAAGGCATAAGCAGCGTTTGGGTGTATTTAAAAGCACAAGCTGCCAAAATACGAGAGAGGTGCAAAGCCTTGGGGAAAATACGCCTTACGGGGCAAAATACGCATTAGGAGGAAACATAGGAGGAAACAGGACAAGTGAGCACCTCCGTCTCTGCGGCAAGATGCTCTCAGCGTCCCATGGCCCTTCTGTTGCAGCATCCTCGAAATCGCGGCAAGCCTTGCGCGGAGATGCCACCGAAGGAAAGGGCCCCGCTCAGAACTCACTCGGTCCCGGTTAGGCCACTCAAATGGACTCGGAGCGCTTATTTTGTTGAGGAAATTGCTGGAGGAGTTAAGGGTTTCGTAGAGCTGTGGGGTTGCGGACCTGTGGCCTTGGGATGGGATGGAGCAGGAAGGGGAGAAGCCTCCGGAAAGCAGTTTATCCCATCCCAGCATGGGCACCAGCACTTGCAAACGCTTTGCCTTCCCTCTCTGTCCTTCTCCGCTGCTGACAGGTGCCTGCAAAACATCACATTGTCAAAACTGGGCTGGGCAAGGGGATGCCGAGCTTTGCATCGCTCACTTTGGAGTTTTGGAGCAGCCAGAGTTGTTCCGCTTAGCACTATTTCCTAAGCACAAAGCTCCGGTTGGCTGCTTCGAAGCTGCTTTTGTTGGGAGGCTGAAAGCAGTAATTGCTTGTAAAACTGAAATCGGAAATCACTGGAGCAAAGGAGGAAGGTCCGACTTTTCGGGGAACGGTTCTCTTTGCAGAAGGTGAGTGCCTTTTCCTCCCTTCTGTACTACCAACCTCTGAAGAAATCAAACCAGAGTAATGAGTGCTTGCTGACAGGCACCCAGCAGTCTGGTTTTCAGCAAATAAAGGGTGACGATTGGGCAGCCTCACTATTACAATGTGCCTCGTTCTTCTGTATTTGTCCAGACGAGCTCCCTTCTGGCTCTCTACCAGCCCACGCAGGGACATTGCCATGTCCCCCCCAGGATTTCTCGGCTGTCTCAGCCCAGAGACGGGCTGCACGGGGACGTGGCGGGGCAGAGTCAGGAGGGGGCCATGCTTTGGGCACGGTGCTGAGCCCCACTCCACGCTGGCGGCTGCGTGGCAGGAAAAGCCTTTGGGGACCTTCTGCCGTGAACCTCAACATCAGCTCTCCATCCTGGAGCTGGAGGAGGTTGAGCGAAACCTCGGGGCAGCACCACGCTCCCTCCCAGGAGCAGCAAGCAGGGACCAGGGCGGAGGCACGAACCCACCGCAGCCGAGCAAGACGTCGGGCAAATGATATGGGACGGGATAGTGCATATACCTGATGTCAGGAACAAGCCTGGCCGGGCTTGGCAGACCCCCTGAAACCCAAAATTATTTCTATGGATTTATTACGGCTTTTCTGGAGGATGCTCCACACAGTGAAGTACTTTGCAGGACACAGCCCCTGCCCTGGCCACCTCCTGCAGGGAGGCTGCCAGATGCCACCACGTGCATTAAACCACCTTTTCTCCCCCCATCCTTCCCTCCTGAGCAGATGGCAGTCGTACGAATCCCAAAGCACCCAAAGCTTCGCCTCCAACACCAAGCGGCACTCGGAAGGCACCTTCACCACTCTTAGGGATTTACCCACGCCAGCCACCCTAACAGGGGCCGACCCTGGGATCCCGCTGAGAAGGCAGAGTCCCAGGGAAGGTTTCCCATCCCTCTTTGAGGAGTTCTCGGGTGACAGTTCGAGCTGGCTGCCTCCGGAGAGGGACCCCTACCCCCACTCATGCCCCCCAATTATACCTGTACCACCCAGCACCCCATCCCCAGGTCCAATCCCGAGGCCGAGCCCTTAATTCTCCCAGAGGGACATCACCTTCCCTTGGCTTCCAGCTCCGGCCTGGGGCTCTTCCCCAGCCTCTCCCTCCACTTACTCCAAACCCCACCCTCAGCACAGCCCCACACACACTCCCCTCCTCCTTCCTCTGACCTCTCTCTTCCTTAATCCTTTCCTCACCTCCAGCACACTATACAGAGGGAGCCAGACGCACCACCTCCTCCGCTGACTTCCCTGGCCAGGCGGGGACACGGTTGGAAAAATACTTTGGAATACCCGGAGCTGCTCAGCTCTTGCGGCCTAAGGCTTCAACTCCTTCAGCTGCTTCCGCCTCCCTTTTCTCGGGAACCGCTCCCGCGGCGCTGCAGGACAGCAGCTGTCCCCTCCGACAGTCACCATGCCACGCTGGCAAAAGTCAACCTACAGCTTGCAAAACCCCATCCCGTAAAAGCCGTCTGATTTTGGCCCTGCTTGGGGATGTACCCCTTTCTTCCTTACAGAGCAATTCTGTAGTTTCTTTTCCCCACCCGTTTGCAAGGAGCAACAACTTGCCCTTGGCATTTGGGGTTGGCTTCATGCACGAACAGGCTCCCGCAGAGGATGGGACAAGCCGATGGCAGGAGGGCTCGTGCACCCGTCCCAGCTGGGCACGAGGCACCAGTTGCAGACGCCGAGAGCCTGGAGCACGTGCTGAGCCCACAGCAAGATGCAGGGCTGCAAGGGGACCTTTTCTTCTGGCTTGTCCTCTCCTCCCAGGCTCCACGGCCAGCCGACTCGACCGCATGTGCCTGAGGTGACACCACAGCCCAACGACCCCCCGCCCCAAAACCTCAAGAGAGCACGAGAGCCATCTCTGCTTCACAGCTTCTTCCTGCATAGCGGCAGGGGAAGGGAGAAGGAAAAGGCATCTTGCCGCTTTCCTCCCGGCTCATCCCACCCTGGGAGAGAAGAGACTTTGCAAGGACAGGGGAGAAGAAAAAACTACAGAGTGCCAGGGAGGTAAAAGGAAGGAAAACAGCACTGAATGATAAAGCGGCAGCAGTCCCTCTACCACTACAAACCCACACCACCACACGCACGTACACACGGGAACTTCACGACACCGAACTCCCATTGACTGGCACGTACACCTCAGTTTGCTGGTCTAGAGATACTGAATGCCTGAAGCACACCAAGGAGAACTGAAAACATCGACATGGCTTTAATGGGAATCCTCCAACTGGAAAACAGCGGTATCTCCCCGTCTCTGCGTTGGCACGTCCCTGAGTCACGTTCTCACTCCTCCCCTTCAAAGCCGAGGCTCCTAAATAGCAAAACTGGGGGGAAAAAAGACAAAAAGAGGGAGAGCACCATCAGTGGAAGACCTGCCGGCTGCTGCTGGTTCAACCCTGTTCGTGGGACCACCCTGGCAGTGACAAGCTGGTTTGCATGCCACGGTCCTCGCTGCCTCTTCCCAGGGACGGGCCGTTTGCTCGGTACTGCCTGCCGAAGCACGGGAAAACTGTAGGCATGCGCCGTCGCTTGCAGAGGAGCACGGTCACGTTCACATGCAATCCTTTACCTCTTTCCTCCCCGGATTCAGACTGTTTCTGTGTTCATAGTGAGAGCCTTCCACACGCTCGTTTTCAACACTTCCTCCGAGATATTAATCTCGCAAGGATCAGTCCTGCAATAAATATTTCACAGAGCAATCCGTGACTACGGGAACTGATGCCACCAAGTGCGTTAGCATCAGCAAGAGGAACAGCGGGGCCCCGAGAATCAAAGCTCAGCATAAGCACGGCAGGTTTTGCTGGATGAGGAGTTTTGCGAGGCAAGCCTGAGAGCTGCAGAGCTACAGCTCCGTGCAAAGGCTCTTGCGGGCGTTTAGCCTTGGAGTGGGCTCCTAAGCCACTGCTGGTACAGATCATGCCTGCAACTCCTCGTTTTTACGTATGAGGATCTCCAGCTACCCTAAAGTCACTGAGGATGCGACTTTTTGGGGTCAGATGGGAGTTGTGCAGCCACTCTGCTTGGAGGCAGAGCCCTGCGATCCCCTCCTGCAGCCCTGCCCGTAGATGTGATTTTCCCACCAAGCTGACTGCTGCTTTCTATGGGACGCTCAAGAAAGATGCAAGTGGAAAAAATTGTGCCAAACACCTTCCAACTAATCTTGCCGGGGGTCCTGGCACTTGGTGGGGCTTTACCTGTCCCTGCTTTGCTTTGGGATATCCAAGTTGCTGGTCTTGCCCAGTTTCAGCAGAACTGAACCGGCAGCAGCAGCAGCTTCCATCATTTTCGGGGACTCCTGACGGAAAAAAGGGACAAATCAAGTTCTCTGTCTTGGATCCAAGTGGAAAAAACCTGAACACCCAGCAAAAACATTGCATGCTGCCCTCTCCTTCTGACTCGTGGCACCTTTAGCTATTAGCGCAGCAGGGTAAAGACCTTTCACTCTGAATTTTTTGGGGGGGGGGGCGTTAAAAACACTGTTACGAGCCAATCTTTCCATCATCATCATCATCATCTGTTATTATAAATGACTCATTTAAAAAATTATACCTCTATTCAAGTGTTAAGCTCACTGCTCATTCAGGGAAAAAAAAGGTTAAGATGTGGGATCCAGGCTATTAGGATCTGTTTCTTTTGAGTTCTGATCTTGCCCCAACATGTAAAGACAAGCTGTGCTAGAAACAGGCAATCTCACAGCCCGAGGGAGATGTCCAGCCCCGAGCGCCCAGCAAGCGTTACCTCTTCTTCATTGGCTTCGTTTTTGGCACCGTCCAACTTCTTCTTCTTGCTCTCTGGCATAAGGTCATCCAGGAAGCTGAGCTCTCGCTTTGAGAAGCAGAAATCCATGGCTTTCCGGACAAATACAAGAGCCAAAACCTGCACGAAATAGAGGGAAGATGCGGTGAGGCCAGAGGTGGTGCTACATCTCACTCCAACGCGGCAAACATCCCTGTGCCGAGCGGCACCGCCTCTTACCATCATGGGAAAGACGATGGCGGCACGGGACACCTTGATGGCCCAGAGCAGGACGAGGCAGATCAGCTGGATCACGGTGAAGAAGTGCACCTTTCGCAAGGGGACGTGCCGCAGGTAGATGAAATCCGGCTGGTGTTTCGCCGGCATCCAAAACAGCTTCAAGCGATCGAAGAACTGCAAAGTCAAAGTGGAAAAGTTGCCACCTTGGGACTGCGGAAAGCTTCTGGCCCTCTTGAGACGTGGAGGGAGTTTTCAGGATCTCGCTCGCCATGAGAAATCGTGGATCCCACTATGCTCCTCCTGGGAGCAGCACCCATTTTCCCTTCGCTCCAGCTAGAAACCAGCTTGCCCGTGAGAGCTGCCCACCCACGTGCAATTATGCCACGTTATTCTATGATTAGCTTGTCTTGGCCCACTGAATCCCCCAGCAAGGATTTCCACCAGTGGTAGAAATTGCCTTCCCTGTGCACTCAACTCCCCCATTTTCACCTAACCAAACACTGGCCTGCCCTAACCTGTGTTTAAACAGGGAGCGCTCAACTTGCCCGGTCCTCCCAGCCCTATAGACCTCCTGTGCCTCCTCCAATCTTTTTCGTACACAAAATATTTTCATTGCTTGCTTTCCGAGAGGTTTTTTTCCCATGCCGCTGCTTTTTTCCTGCTTCTACGGAGATGAAATACCAGGCAGCGGACATGCTGCACGCTGTAAAAAAGTCCGTACCTGAATTTCTCCGAGCGACGACACGCCCATGTAGAGAAAGACGCCGTAAAGCACAGGCATTGGTATAAACTGAAAGAAAGAATGCAATCATTTATTTTTTTAAATTGCATTTTCAGTAGTACCACTCTCTTCTACAGGCACTGCCTCAAATTGCCTACAGCTTTCCAGTTTCCACAGGGTTAGAGACGTGTCGGATTTTAACCAGCAGAGCTTTTGTGCCTGCGAGTGAGCTAACGCTCTGCTTTAGGCTGACCGTTGGAGTTATCTTTCATCAGCAGAATCCTATCTTCCAGAAAGGTTGGAGGAAAACAGGCGACCATGCTACCATATGCCACGTTCTGTGACGGTAGAAAAACCTTTCTCCTTATTCTTGTAGCAACAAGCAAAAGCAACGTGCCTCCTCTTAGCCTAGCGAGGAGATTATCTTGTGGGAGGAACACGCAAGGAAGCCCATGGAGATGATTTCAGTGTGTTTAGCTACTGGAACGGCTGTGCTGAGGCATTTGGGGGAGCAAATTGCCATCGATAACGTGCTGAACGGCTGGAAAGCGTAAGCGAGGAGGCTGCTTCCCACTGTGGGTCAAGCCCCAAGGTTTGGGATCACCTCCTCCTCCACTCCACAGCTGCTTGGGCCTGGAGAGAGGGGACTGGTTTTGGGTAACCTCCAAAAAGCTCGTGGCTGTTGGGTGTTTTGCATTTTCCTCTTACCTTTAACACAGAAGTGAAGAAGACAGAGCAGCCCATGAGCACAAAGATCATGGAGCCAGTGACTCTCTGCTCTCGTATCCCCAGAAACTTGGGTTGTTCTCCTGGAGCTGCGCACTCAGACTCGACTTTGAGGCTATTCACGTGGGTGATGGACAGGACGGTGGCAGCCACAAACCAGGGCAGCCCCATCACGGAGCACACCCCGAGCATCACGGCCACCATGAAAAGGTCCAGGTGGTACCCACATCCTTTCTGCGGGAAGCAAAACAAGGAGATGAGCGTCCCACAGCACAGGAGCAAGGACAACGTCGCAAGTCAGGCTCAAACCCCGCTAGAGCGCAAGTCAACTTCTTGAGAATTTAAAACACGCCTCGGAAACAAATAAGGAGGTATCTGCTCTTTGTGCAAGCCCCTTGCATGAAAAGGTGGCAGGAGTTCAGACAAAGTGGATTTGGTTGTGCGATAGCTACTTCTCAAAAGAAAAAAAGAGACCGGGTTTTTTCCTTTATAAAGAAATTTCCACCACTTGCAAGTAGGATGTGACTCTGAGTTATCCCTGGCAGCGCGTCAACACAATTCGATCCCCCATCCACTGGTGACATTTTAAAACAAAACCACGCTTCTCTATTGCTCCAAGATTAATTTGCTCCTCTGAAAGGCTGCTCATCTGAACTCCCTGTCGTTTGCTCCCTGTGTCATCATTAATGCAGGAGAGCATCCTGCCACGCAGCCTGACGTTTTCCCAAACCAATGCCTTCCCAAAGCATTTGGAATAGGAGCTTCTCCCCGTGCCTGCAGCCCGGAGTGGGTTGGGGATGGGCTCATCTCTTGCAGCCCCTTACCTTCAGCCTGTGCTCCTTCCTGTTCACAATAACAGCAGTGATCTGCTGGTCCATGAAGATCAAGATGGTGCAGAGCAGAGCTGGGATGAGCGCAGCCAACACCGTCCACCAAGGGTTGGGTCCTACGGGGCTGATGAACCACCCGCGGTCGTCTCTGGTAGGCTGCAACAAAGCACACACATCAGCATCATCTCCCAGCCCAGCCACCTCACTGGCTTTGCTTTTCCCCTCCATTCCCATGTCAGAGCACCTCCCAGCCCTGGCTTCACGTCACCCTGGGGTTCAGCACTGCCGGTGCCCTCTTTGCAAGCACCTACAGATACTTCTCCTGGAGGTATCTAGTTTTGGGGCTGTCTTCTCCTTTCCCGAAGGAAACAATGCGCTTGGAGGCAGAAGAGGAGATGGTCACACCACCAGCATCTCCTCCGGACTCAGCCCTGTCCTGCCCCGGCATCACCTTGTGGCATCCCCAAGGGCTGAAACCAGCTCCCTGCCAAAACACCCCGTTACCTTGAACATATGGGGGACGTGGAGCTTCGGTGATGGGATCCCAATCATGAAGTCCATGAGCACCATGACGACGATGGTGAGGAAAACAGCAAAGTCGCTTACTGTGGACCGTACCTGGGGCAAGAAACCAGAGCTGAAGGGGGCGTCGCAAAGGGGGCCACAACATGACATGGAAAAGTGAGGGACGTCAACGCCATTAAGACCGGTTAACAAAACCCCTCCATGCTGAGGACATGCAGCCAAATCCCTTGGTTAGATACCGTTGCTGTGTTTGTGCCTGTGAGATCTGGTGCCAGGCAATACAAAATGTTTAATTAGGTGGAAAAGGGTTGTCTTAATTGAAACCTTAAAAAAAAAAAAAAATTACAAAAGAAGGAAGCAGATGTCTGCCACGACAGCCACGCTCACAGCTAAAACGGGAATAAGGCACTGAGGCATCATTTGCTCCTCAAAAGGAAGAAATAGTGTCGTTTGCTATGGCAGCTCCTCAGCTGAATCAGCCTTCCCCTTGAGCACATAATGCACAGAAGGTGAAAAAAAGTAACTGTGGAAGACCTGATTTCCCACTGCCTGAGCAAGAGATGGCTCCAGGACAGGTCGCCAGGCAGGTGGGAAATGCTACGATCCTTTTGCGCTCATGGAAATGAGTGAGGGACGTCCACGCTGATGGAGAGCTTGGCCTTCAAGGTCAACGTTTCCCAGCTCGACCGAGTGGTGGCAAATACTGCTTAGTGCTCCAGGAAAGCCATTTTGGGAAATGAGCGTGGAGACTGCTGCTGGCCACCGTCTTCTACCTACTCTGGTTGGGAAGTATCGGCTGGTCTTAAACTTCTTCAGTAAGCTCGACAGCACAAAGGTGGAGAAGAAGAGGATGCAGCACCAGAAGAGGACGTCAGGCGTGTAGGGGCCATTGGGTCCACAGGCAGGTCCTTGAAACTCTCCATGCAAATACCGACATTCCTGGAGAAACAGAGCATCAGGACACAAAGGCAGTGCACGTGCGGCAAGGAAACCTTGCATAACGAGGGGGATATTTCTGCTGCCGGTCAGAAATATTGTCCTGCCACCGCGTTGAGGAGGCGGACAGTTATTACCCACGATGTTGGGCACAAGGTGGACTGGACAAGGTGGACGCTCCTTCCCAGGACCAAGCAGGTTAAAACCACCCATTAGATGTAAGCAATGACTTTTCAGAGCAGCACTAGCACAGCTGGAAGCCCATCACCACCTGAAGGGCTCCGACTTGCGCACCACGCGAATGCCCCTGGGCCCCGTGGCCGCGGCACGAGGAAGCAGTGGCTCGGGGCACTTACGGTCACCGTGAGGTTTTCCCAGGCGATGCCAGACACGTTGATCTTGTTGCTCTCCCAGAAACGCAGGGTTTCATTGCTGGGATGCGTCGGTGCCTCACACTTACAGCTGGGAGGAGAGAAGCCAAGACACGGGTAAGGGAGAGGCGATGCAGGTGCAGCCCTGAGCTCCTGCCAAGGGGCAGGGGCGTTTTAGGAGGAAAAAACCCACTAGTCGATGGTGAGGAAGTCGAGCTGGCTGTGCATGTGCACAGGGTAGGTCTCCCGCAGGTGACTCAGCTTCTCTAGAGCCTCGTAGATGAAGATGAGGCAGATGAGGGAGGCGAAGGCTTCTTCGGTGAAGCGGGTGATGTAGCACACCAAAGAGCTGGCGTCGGTGGCCACCAGCACGATGCAGAAGAAGGCGGTCCACAGTCCGATGCATGCCCGCAGAGAGAGATAGGAGAGCGTGTACTCCCTGGGAAACCAAAATAAAACCAAGGGTGGAAAGGCCAGCAAGAGGCTCCAAGTTGGGGCTTAATGATAAATTTAAATTGCAATAAGGGTGGTTCATCTCACATCGAAGTCATCACAGCAGAAGGACTGTCATGGAAAATACCCATTTCACATGAAAAACTCCTACTTTTTCAATGAAATCATCCAAACTCACAACATTTCAGCAGTAGACTATTTGGCTACCTGAGCAAACTGTATTTCCACTTCCAGCAACAATCAGGCTAAGAAGTGCCTTGTTTTGTACTCAGAGGGAAGCAAATCTTCCCCCATTCCCAAACCAGAGTGATTTGTCTCCTCTTCCTTGTGCAGCCCATCTTGGGCATCCACATCCTTGTGGTTTCTCCTCCTCCAGCTGCTTCGCTTTAAGCCTAAAACCCCCAAATGACCCCATCCATCCTTCAGAGAGCCAGGGCTCTCGCACCATCGCATACTAAAGCAGCAGCGTGCAGCATCTGTGACACACAAGACAACTTCAATCGAACAACTGCCGCTGAGAGAAATGAAAGACAAACATCTTTTCTCCATCCCCGCTGCCTTCTGAAGGCTCTCACAGCACCCGGCCGCAGCAACCAGCCTTACTTGCAGAATTTGTAGAGGATCTTCTCAAAGACGAGCACGGGTCCGGTGCTGCCGAGGATGGTGAGAGGTTGGCCAGCAAAGAGGGAAAACACCACGCCGGTCATGGAGGCGCCCAGCAGCGACTCCATGGCACTCTGTCCGGGGAAGAGAGGCAGCAGTGAGTACAGAAAGCATTAGGGGGAAAAAAAACCCAGAGCAAACTCACTGCAGCAAGGACTTTTGCATGAGTTTTATCCTCCCCCGTGCCACCCAACAGAGAGAGCTGCTCACTATGTGGCCATCGGTCGCCTCCCCCAGCAGTCCCCCGAAGGTGATGACAGGGGACATGCAGGCACAGTAGAGGAAGAGGAAGGACGCCAGACACTGCAGCCTCAGACCATCCCGAAAGTCGCTCCAGAACCACGGGGCTTTTCGCTTCACATCCAGGATCAAACCTCCAAAGAGCCTGGAAGAAGGACAAAATAGAGACAGTTCTCCTGCAAGACCACATGGACTTTTCTTGGCTGCAGAAGGGCAATCACAAGCATGGAGTAATTTTCAGTGCTGAAAAGAAGCCGTCTCCTTCTCCCTTTTTACACCCACTAGAAACTGAGGCACGCCAAAATGCCCTCCAACAACAAAAATAAAAAGAAGAAAAAAGAAAAAACAAGACCTAACCTGAGAGCCCATCCCCTCTTACTGCAACACTCCCTTGCTCTGAGAAGCAGCAGAGCTCTACCTGGAGGTATTTGCACATCTGCTTCCACCCCAAATCAAGAAAACCTGTGTGCACTGATGCTGTGGCTGAGCCCAGCTGCCCACATCTCCCACCTGCCCAGCCCAGGGACCCAGCTGGGCATGTGGAGCCCCTTCACTGAACCAAAAAACCCCAAAAACCTGCTCAAAGGCAAGGTGCATGCTCAGATTTGGGAGGCAAGCAGAAAAAAAACACCCCAAACTATCAAAGCTTGCACCTTCCCGTCCGCTCCAGTTCAGGACCGCTGTGCTTCTCCGGCTTGGTGTGAGAAGCACTGTCATCAAGAGCTCCTGGCATCTTCCTTTTTTCCTGTTCAAATGGAAATAAGAGAAAGACAGCTATTTGTAACCACTGGCTTGTTTTGCTTCTGGTCTGGCCATGTGACTGTGTCAAATAGGGACCTTGTGAATCTGGAGCCCTGAACAGCATCCCCAGCTGCCTGCCGTCCTGCCCGTCCCCCTCGCACCTCCCTCCACCGCAGCACCCACCTGCGAAGGGACGTTTTTCGGGGGCTCGATTCGGATCGATGGATCCCACTCTCCAGGCGGCAAGACCGTGACCTGATCCAGAAACTCATCGATGCCGGCCACGAGGTCAGCCCGGTTCTTGGCTTTATAGGCGACGTCATGGAAAACCTGCCCGTAGGAGACAACCTGCTCAGAGGACAACCCATCTCGCATGCCCTAAGCAGTGCAATAAGCACTTGGCTAAACGCAAGATAATTTCCCCCAAATTTCCTGCTGGCAATGGCAGGAAGTATTCCCCCAAAAGGAAAAATCTGTCCATCGTGTTCCTTGTAATCCTCTCCTCCACGAGGCCCCCCATCCCCCATGGCACACCGCAGCCTGTTGCTTAAAGAGGACAAGTTTTACTGGCCCTGGCAATGCCACCACTGGGGACAGCATGCTGGGGACCCCGGGGAGAAGGACGAGGTGCAGGATGCACCCCGGGTGGGATTTCAGCCTCCAGGATGTGGGGTGATGCAAACGTGCGTGTTTGCTTTGGGGTGCGAACGAAGGGTGGGCTATTTGGAGAGCTGCCGGCAGCGGGGACAGCAAATGCTCTTCCTCACTACTACAGAGACAGGGAGAGGTGAAGAAAGCCAAAAATGACCCAGAGATATCCCTTCTCACGTCGCACCTCATCCGTCATGATAGTAGCCATGGACCTGCCGATCTCATGGTACTGATGGGCTTTTCCTTCTGGTCCAAGCAAAACAAACAGGAACCTGGGCAAGACAAACAAAAGGAGAGAGACGAACGTGTCATGGCTCAAAGAGCACCCAAGGAAATCCCTGGCAGCTCCCAGCCCAGAGCACGGCTCGAGAGGGGACACGGAGGCTCACCGACTCCGGTGATGAATTGGAAATTCATCAAAACCCATCGCAAATTTCATTTTGGGGCCAACTCTCATTCACGTTGGCCAATGGGTTTAAAAGCTACAGCAGGGAAGGGGGAAATGAAGGCAAGGAGACGTGGCTGGCAGAAACGTGCTGGCTCCCGCTGGCCTTGTTCCCTTGGGATGCCAAACTGGTGCATGCCATCTGATGTTTTGTTGGGGGGGTTTGAAATAAAAACTTTGTGCTTCTCGTTCAGACCTTGTTGGGATGGGAACTTCCGTCATGCCCGAGAGGAGGACAGCCGGGGTCAGGCGGACAAATGCCATGATGGGCTGGCGAAGGAAATCCAGCTCTCCTACGAGCACGTTGGACGCTTCAGCCCCGCTGGGAATTTTCTTCATGAAGTGCAGCTCCGCCTGGGCACAACAAGCCATTTTCAGGCAATTACCCCAAAAGCAAAGCCCACAGCACCCTGCAGCTCCCTCTGCAGCCAAGGTTGCAACAGCAAATTCGGCCCTGAAGGCCTAAGAAAGCTATGAGTGTCTCACCTTGCTTAAATCCGTTGTGCTGGTCTCATGGTTCACCCCATTTTTAGCTTCCACAGTGGTGGGAGAAGGATGAGGGGTAAGTGTTTGAGCTGGTAGAAAAAAGAAAGACACTCAGAAAGACGGACAAGGAGCAATTGGGATGCTTCTCCTTTGCTAGGACAAACCTAATGGGGCCAAAGCCCTGCAGAAACCCTCATCTGCTGCCAAAGCCCTGCAGAAACCTTCACCGGGTGCCAAAGCCCTGCAGGAACCCTCACCTGGCTTGTCGAGGAGGTGCAGGTCCGACCCCTTCTTGCTCACATCAGCAAACGAGCGGAGAAGGTTGTTTCTTTTCTTCTCGTTCTGATGGTGGTGCTTCTTCAAAAGAACTTCTCCAATTTTTGCCCGCGTGCGCTCGTCAAACTCCGTGAGCTGTTCTTGCTGGCCCAGGATCAGATCTGAGCATGGCACAGGAAAATGAGGCAGGGTTTGATCTGGGAAGGAAGGGCACAGCGGCGAGCCAAGCTCGACCGTTCCCGGAGGGACGCGGCACCCACAGTACCTGCGATCTCTTCGATGCTGTTGGCACTAATGTCCAGCAGCACCGTGCCATTGATGATGCAGCTCCTCAGCTCAAAGAGGCTGTGCAAGGACAGCGTGGCCACATAGGGCTTGCTCCAGCGCTCGCCGCCGTCTTCCACGTCCTCCTCAAACTTCAGCCACCTGCGGACATCGGGTGCTGTCAGCCCCATTGCAAGGAAACAGCCCCAGCTCTCCAACCCCTTTAACAGAGCTACAGGTAGCAAGAGGAGACGGCTCCTCGCATCAGCACCTACAGCTGCAAAAGCTTCGTGTCCTGCGGAGCGGAAAGCAGAGCCCGCGTGCACTGCTGGCGCAGGGACTCCTCTCCCACCACAGCCGGCAGCAGCGATTTACCTTGCCGTTTCCTTCCACTCGGCATCTTCGCCCTCTTTCACGCAGATCTCATCCAGCTCGGTGAACAAGGCGTGAGGGACATGCTGCTCGTCCTCCTTGGTCCTGAGGATGAACTGCACCCGCTGGGACGGGGTGCCTGGGGGCAGAACACAGAGACCCGTCCCGTTACCATGCTCGAATATGGCCCATCACGCTCACATGCAAAGCGGGCATCAGATCGGCACCAGTTCAGCCACAAATATTGGGCCGGCCCCTCTCCCCTGGCTCTGTTGGGGCTTGCACAGAGCCACGGAGAAGGAGAAGCATCTATTCCACCCCTGCACAAGGATGGGCAGCTTTCCTTCCCCACATTTCCATTTTTAAAGCAGGCATCCCGCTGAGGAAGATGAGCCTAAATCCATTATACATTTAACTACCTCAAAAAAAAAAGATGAAAGTTTTGAAAAAGAGGGTCTTGTTAAATAATGCCACTTTCCCTCGGAAGAACAGCAAGTCACTCAAACTAGCCACATGGACCTGCTTGCAGAAGACCCCAGCGCCCATGTAGCCCCAAGGAGTTTAGTGAACGGGGTGGCGGGACTTACAGTGGTAGCCCCGCTCCGTCGGGGCACAGTCCTCCTCCTGTTCCCGATGCTTCTGCTTGTGGGGTCGGTGATGCCGGTGGCATTGCCCCACCAGCGGCATCTGCACGCCGGCGTACAGGGTCCGGTGGCCTGCAAAAAAGCAGCATTTGCATCACTCGCGATATTGGGGAGATGGATGACGCAGACACCACGGTTAAATCAGTGCAGCCGTCCCAGGAGGAAACACCAATTTTGTTTTCACTGGATCCCTGAATGTCACAGACCTCTCCTTTTTTCCAAGCCTGTTTTACTCGAACTTTGCAACAACAGAGCAACAACAAGTGATGGCTCCCCCAAAAGTGCCCTGAAAGCATCCAACCTCTTCTCAAATTCCAGCTTGGGCTGGCCAACACTCAGCCTTGCTCATTAAGCAGTGACAGAAGGGAATTCTTTTTAAAATCTTTGTATGGCACAAGGCGACAAGAGAAGATCCAATCAGTCCCATGATAAGGAACTCCAGAAGAAAAGAAGAAAAGCACAGCCTCGCGCCTGCAGCTGTCCAATTATTCTCCAGACCTCTCCAAGCCAGGAGCAGCCTCTGCGAGTAAACAAGCCGTGAATTATCCAGCCCCATGGCTAAAGCTCACACCGTGACCTCCGCGGGGGCTTTTTCCCTCTGTTGAAAAGCCGTAATATTAAAACACGTGAAAATAACTGTGCTGCTTTATTAAGAAGCATGGCACGTTTTGCTGCACATGATGTCACACCGAGTGAGGGACATTGTAGGGACTTTGTGCAACGGGAAAAGGCGCCGGGCTGGTGGCCCCTCTACCAGCATCTCAGCAGAGACTCACCTTCCAACTCCTCCTTCTCATAGTGAATCTTGGCACTGTTGCTCCTTCTCCCCTGGTCAATCAGTGCCTCCTCGTCATGCCTCTGTTTAGCAATGAGAAGAAGGTAAAAGTTGGGGCTGGGTGTCTAGAGCTCCCTTGCGTCCTGCCGGCAAGTCTCCTTCTCTCTTAGACACCGTTTTGCCTCCGTGCTGCGACCAGGGACGCTAAACCTGCCCCTGGCAGCCCTCCCCAGTGCAAAGCATCTCCCCCTGCCCATCCTTCTGCCCTCCAGGGAAATGCCAATGGGATTTCGGGGAGAGTTTTCCCCCTGTTTGGGGGATGCTCAGCCCTTCGGCTGTGCTACCTGTAACTCTTCCAGAAGTGTCATTTTGTAAGCCCCGTTCTGGTTCATCCTCACGTCGGTCACCGGTTTGGGGGGATAATTGAACCTCCAGATCAATCAGGGGGCCAGAGTCCCCCGGGACACCTGGACAGCTCTCACCGAGAGGAGCTCAGTGGCACCCAGTGTGCACCAACTCCAGAGACACAACAAGTGACCGTTTATGGCATCACAATCGGTGATGCGTATCCAGGCAGTTATTTAAAGCCACGCACCCCAGGACTCTTCCCGCTTGGAAAACTTAGTGGATGGGGAGAAACCAGCTCTGTTTTGGGCAAAAACTAGCCGGAATAGAGAAAAGGGGTGTAAATGCCGCATCCTGCTGGGCCAAAAGGCATAAGCAGCGTTTGGGTGTATTTAAAAGCACAAGCTGCCAAAATACGAGAGAGGTGCAAAGCCTTGGGGAAAATACGCCTTACGGGGCAAAATACGCATTAGGAGGAAACATAGGAGGAAACAGGACAAGTGAGCACCTCCGGCTCTGCGGCAAGATGCTCTCAGCGTCCCATGGCCCTTCTGTTGCAGCATCCTCGAAATCGCGGCAAGCCTTGCGCGGAGATGCCACCGAAGGAAAGGGCCCCGCTCAGAACTCACTCGGTCCCGGTTAGGCCACTCAAATGGACTCGGAGCGCTTATTTTGTTGAGGAAATTGCTGGAGGAGTTAAGGGTTTCGTAGAGCTGTGGGGTTGCGGACCTGTGGCCTTGGGATGGGATGGAGCAGGAAGGGGAGAAGCCTCCGGAAAGCAGTTTATCCCATCCCAGCATGGGCACCAGCACTTGCAAACGCTTTGCCTTCCCTCTCCGTCCTTCTCCGCTGCTGACAGGTGCCTGCAAAACATCACATTGTCAAAACTGGGCTGGGCAAGGGGATGCCGAGCTTTGCATCGCTCACTTTGGAGTTTTGGAGCAGCCAGAGTTGTTCCGCTTAGCACTATTTCCTAAGCACAAAGCTCCGGTTGGCTGCTTCGAAGCTGCTTTTGTTGGGAGGCTGAAAGCAGTAATTGCTTGTAAAACTGAAATCGGAAATCACTGGAGCAAAGGAGGAAGGTCCGACTTTTCGGGGAACGGTTCTCTTTGCAGAAGGTGAGTGCCTTTTCCTCCCTTCTGTACTACCAACCTCTGAAGAAATCAAACCAGAGTAATGAGTGCTTGCTGACAGGCACCCAGCAGTCTGGTTTTCAGCAAATAAAGGGTGACGATTGGGCAGCCTCACTATTACAATGTGCCTCGTTCTTCTGTATTTGTCCAGACGAGCTCCCTTCTGGCTCTCTACCAGCCCACGCAGGGACATTGCCATGTCCCCCCCAGGATTTCTCGGCTGTCTCAGCCCAGAGACGGGCTGCACGGGGACGTGGCGGGGCAGAGTCAGGAGGGGGCCATGCTTTGGGCACGGTGCTGAGCCCCACTCCACGCTGGCGGCTGCGTGGCAGGAAAAGCCTTTGGGGACCTTCTGCCGTGAACCTCAACATCAGCTCTCCATCCTGGAGCTGGAGGAGGTTGAGCGAAACCTCGGGGCAGCACCACGCTCCCTCCCAGGAGCAGCAAGCAGGGACCAGGGCGGAGGCACGAACCCACCGCAGCCGAGCAAGACGTCGGGCAAATGATATGGGACGGGATAGTGCATATACCTGATGTCAGGAACAAGCCTGGCCGGGCTTGGCAGACCCCCTGAAACCCAAAATTATTTCTATGGATTTATTACGGCTTTTCTGGAGGATGCTCCACACAGTGAAGTACTTTGCAGGACACAGCCCCTGCCCTGGCCACCTCCTGCAGGGAGGCTGCCAGATGCCACCACGTGCATTAAACCACCTTTTCTCCCCCCATCCTTCCCTCCTGAGCAGATGGCAGTCGTACGAATCCCAAAGCACCCAAAGCTTCGCCTCCAACACCAAGCGGCACTCGGAAGGCACCTTCACCACTCTTAGGGATTTACCCACGCCGGCCACCCTAACAGGGGCCGACCCTGGGATCCCGCTGAGAAGGCGGAGTCCCAGGGAAGGTTTCCCATCCCTCTTTGAGGAGTTCTCGGGTGACAGCTCGAGCTGGCTGCCTCCGGAGAGGGACCCCTACCCCCACTCATGCCCCCCAATTATACCTGTACCACCCAGCACCCCATCCCCAGGTCCAACCTGGAGGCCGAGCCCTTAATTCTCCCAGAGGGACATCACCTTCCCTTGGCTTCCAGCTCCGGCCTGGGGCTCTTCCCCAGCCTCTCCCTCCACTTACTCCAAACCCCACCCTCAGCACAGCCCCACACACACTCCCCTCCTCCTTCCTCTGACCTCTCTCTTCCTTAATCCTTTCCTCACCTCCAGCACACTATACAGAGGGAGCCAGACGCACCACCTCCTCCGCTGACTTCCCTGGCCAGGCGGGGACACGGTTGGAAAAATACTTTGGAATACCCGGAGCTGCTCAGCTCTTGCGGCCTAAGGCTTCAACTCCTTCAGCTGCTTCCGCCTCCCTTTTCTCGGGAACCGCTCCCGCGGCGCTGCAGGACAGCAGCTGTCCCCTCCGACAGTCACCATGCCACGCTGGCAAAAGTCAACCTACAGCTTGCAAAACCCCATCCCGTAAAAGCCGTCTGATTTTGGCCCTGCTTGGGGATGTACCCCTTTCTTCCTTACAGAGCAATTCTGTAGTTTCTTTTCCCCACCCGTTTGCAAGGAGCAACAACTTGCCCTTGGCATTTGGGGTTGGCTTCATGCACGAACAGGCTCCCGCAGAGGATGGGACAAGCCGATGGCAGGAGGGCTCGTGCACCCGTCCCAGCTGGGCACGAGGCACCAGTTGCAGACGCCGAGAGCCTGGAGCACGTGCTGAGCCCACAGCAAGATGCAGGGCTGCAAGGGGACCTTTTCTTCTGGCTTGTCCTCTCCTCCCAGGCTCCACGGCCAGCCGACTCGACCGCATGTGCCTGAGGTGACACCACAGCCCAACGACCCCCCGCCCCAAAACCTCAAGAGAGCACGAGAGCCATCTCTGCTTCACAGCTTCTTCCTGCATAGCGGCAGGGGAAGGGAGAAGGAAAAGGCATCTTGCCGCTTTCCTCCCGGCTCATCCCACCCTGGGAGAGAAGAGACTTTGCAAGGACAGGGGAGAAGAAAAAACTACAGAGTGCCAGGGAGGTAAAAGGAAGGAAAACAGCACTGAATGATAAAGCGGCAGCAGTCCCTCTACCACTACAAACCCACACCACCACACGCACGTACACACGGGAACTTCACGACACCGAACTCCCATTGACTGGCACGTACACCTCAGTTTGCTGGTCTAGAGATACTGAATGCCTGAAGCACACCAAGGAGAACTGAAAACATCGACATGGCTTTAATGGGAATCCTCCAACTGGAAAACAGCGGTATCTCCCCGTCTCTGCGTTGGCACGTCCCTGAGTCACGTTCTCACTCCTCCCCTTCAAAGCCGAGGCTCCTAAATAGCAAAACTGGGGGGAAAAAAGACAAAAAGAGGGAGAGCACCATCAGTGGAAGACCTGCCGGCTGCTGCTGGTTCAACCCTGTTCGTGGGACCACCCTGGCAGTGACAAGCTGGTTTGCATGCCACGGTCCTCGCTGCCTCTTCCCAGGGACGGGCCGTTTGCTCGGTACTGCCTGCCGAAGCACGGGAAAACTGTAGGCATGCGCCGTCGCTTGCAGAGGAGCACGGTCACGTTCACATGCAATCCTTTACCTCTTTCCTCCCCGGATTCAGACTGTTTCTGTGTTCATAGTGAGAGCCTTCCACACGCTCGTTTTCAACACTTCCTCCGAGATATTAATCTCGCAAGGATCAGTCCTGCAATAAATATTTCACAGAGCAATCCGTGACTACGGGAACTGATGCCACCAAGTGCGTTAGCATCAGCAAGAGGAACAGCGGGGCCCCGAGAATCAAAGCTCAGCATAAGCACGGCAGGTTTTGCTGGATGAGGAGTTTTGCGAGGCAAGCCTGAGAGCTGCAGAGCTACAGCTCCGTGCAAAGGCTCTTGCGGGCGTTTAGCCTTGGAGTGGGCTCCTAAGCCACTGCTGGTACAGATCATGCCTGCAACTCCTCGTTTTTACGTATGAGGATCTCCAGCTACCCTAAAGTCACTGAGGATGCGACTTTTTGGGGTCAGATGGGAGTTGTGCAGCCACTCTGCTTGGAGGCAGAGCCCTGCGATCCCCTCCTGCAGCCCTGCCCGTAGATGTGATTTTCCCACCAAGCTGACTGCTGCTTTCTATGGGACGCTCAAGAAAGATGCAAGTGGAAAAAATTGTGCCAAACACCTTCCAACTAATCTTGCCGGGGGTCCTGGCACTTGGTGGGGCTTTACCTGTCCCTGCTTTGCTTTGGGATATCCAAGTTGCTGGTCTTGCCCAGTTTCAGCAGAACTGAACCGGCAGCAGCAGCAGCTTCCATCATTTTCGGGGACTCCTGACGGAAAAAAGGGACAAATCAAGTTCTCTGTCTTGGATCCAAGTGGAAAAAACCTGAACACCCAGCAAAAACATTGCATGCTGCCCTCTCCTTCTGACTCGTGGCACATTTAGCTATTAGCGCAGCAGGGTAAAGACCTTTCACTCTGAATTTTTTTGGGGGGGGGGGTTAAAAACACTGTTACGAGCCAATCTTTCCATCATCTTCATCATCATCATCATCTGTTATTATAAATGACTCATTTAAAAAATTATACCTCTATTCAAGTGTTAAGCTCACTGCTCATTCAGGGAAAAAAAAGGTTAAGATGTGGGATCCAGGCTATTAGGATCTGTTTCTTTTGAGTTCTGATCTTGCCCCAACATGTAAAGACAAGCTGTGCTAGAAACAGGCAATCTCACAGCCCGAGGGAGATGTCCAGCCCCGAGCGCCCAGCAAGCGTTACCTCTTCTTCATTGGCTTCGTTTTTGGCACCGTCCAACTTCTTCTTCTTGCTCTCTGGCATAAGGTCATCCAGGAAGCTGAGCTCTCGCTTTGAGAAGCAGAAATCCATGGCTTTCCGGACAAATACAAGAGCCAAAACCTGCACGAAATAGAGGGAAGATGCGGTGAGGCCAGAGGTGGTGCTACATCTCACTCCAACGCGGCAAACATCCCTGTGCCGAGCGGCACCGCCTCTTACCATCATGGGAAAGACGATGGCGGCACGGGACACCTTGATGGCCCAGAGCAGGACGAGGCAGATCAGCTGGATCACGGTGAAGAAGTGCACCTTTCGCAAGGGGACGTGCCGCAGGTAGATGAAATCCGGCTGGTGTTTCGCCGGCATCCAAAACAGCTTCAAGCGATCGAAGAACTGCAAAGTCAAAGTGGAAAAGTTGCCACCTTGGGACTGCGGAAAGCTTCTGGCCCTCTTGAGACGTGGAGGGAGTTTTCAGGATCTCGCTCGCCATGAGAAACCGTGGATCCCACTATGCTCCTCCTGGGAGCAGCACCCATTTTCCCTTCGCTCCAGCTAGAAACCAGCTTGCCCGTGAGAGCTGCCCACCCACGTGCAATTATGCCACGTTATTCTATGATTAGCTTGTCTTGGCCCACTGAATCCCCCAGCAAGGATTTCCACCAGTGGTAGAAATTGCCTTCCCTGTGCACTCAACTCCCCCATTTTCACCTAACCAAACACTGGCCTGCCCTAACCTGTGTTTAAACAGGGAGCGCTCAACTTGCCCGGTCCTCCCAGCCCTATAGACCTCCTGTGCCTCCTCCAATCTTTTTCGTACACAAAATATTTTCATTGCTTGCTTTCCGAGAGGTTTTTTTCCCATGCTGCTGCTTTTTTCCTGCTTCTACGGAGATGAAATACCAGGCAGCGGACATGCTGCACGCTGTAAAAAAGTCCGTACCTGAATTTCTCCGAGCGACGACACGCCCATGTAGAGAAAGACGCCGTAAAGCACAGGCATTGGTATAAACTGAAAGAAAGAATGCAATCATTTATTTTTTTAAATTGCATTTTCAGTAGTACCACTCTCTTCTACAGGCACTGCCTCAAATTGCCTACAGCTTTCCAGTTTCCACAGGGTTAGAGACGTGTCGGATTTTAACCAGCAGAGCTTTTGTGCCTGCGAGTGAGCTAACGCTCTGCTTTAGGCTGACCGTTGGAGTTATCTTTCATCAGCAGAATCCTATCTTCCAGAAAGGTTGGAGGAAAACAGGCGACCATGCTACCATATGCCACGTTCTGTGACGGTAGAAAAACCTTTCTCCTTATTCTTGTAGCAACAAGCAAAAGCGACGTGCCTCCTCTTAGCCTAGCGAGGAGATTATCTTGTGGGAGGAACACGCAAGGAAGCCCATGGAGATGATTTCAGTGTGTTTAGCTACTGGAACGGCTGTGCTGAGGCATTTGGGGGAGCAAATTGCCATCGATAACGTGCTGAACGGCTGGAAAGCGTAAGCGAGGAGGCTGCTTCCCACTGTGGGTCAAGCCCCAAGGTTTGGGATCACCTCCTCCTCCACTCCACAGCTGCTTGGGCCTGGAGAGAGGGGACTGGTTTTGGGTAACCTCCAAAAAGCTCGTGGCTGTTGGGTGTTTTGCATTTTCCTCTTACCTTTAACACAGAAGTGAAGAAGACAGAGCAGCCCATGAGCACAAAGATCATGGAGCCAGTGACTCTCTGCTCTCGTATCCCCAGAAACTTGGGTTGTTCTCCTGGAGCTGTGCACTCAGACTCGACTTTGAGGCTATTCACGTGGGTGATGGACAGGACGGTGGCAGCCACAAACCAGGGCAGCCCCATCACGGAGCACACCCCGAGCATCACGGCCACCATGAAAAGGTCCAGGTGGTACCCACATCCTTTCTGCGGGAAGCAAAACAAGGAGATGAGCGTCCCACAGCACAAGAGCAAGGACAACGTCGCAAGTCAGGCTCAAACCCCGCTAGAGCGCAAGTCAACTTCTTGAGAATTTAAAACACGCCTCGGAAACAAATAAGGAGGTATCTGCTCTTTGTGCAAGCCCCTTGCATGAAAAGGTGGCAGGAGTTCAGACAAAGTGGATTTGGTTGTGCGATAGCTACTTCTCAAAAGAAAAAAAGAGACCGGGTTTTTTCCTTTATAAAGAAATTTCCACCACTTGCAAGTAGGATGTGACTCTGAGTTATCCCTGGCAGCGCGTCAACACAATTCGATCCCCCATTCACTGCTGACATTTTAAAACAAAACCACGCTTCTCTATTGCTCCAAGATTAATTTGCTCCTCTGAAAGGCTGCTCATCTGAACTCCCTGTCGTTTGCTCCCTGTGTCATCATTAATGCAGGAGAGCATCCTGCCACGCAGCCTGACGTTTTCCCAAACCAATGCCTTCCCAAAGCATTTGGAATAGGAGCTTCTCCCCGTGCCTGCAGCCCGGAGTGGGTTGGGGATGGGCTCATCTCTTGCAGCCCCTTACCTTCAGCCTGTGCTCCTTCCTGTTCACAATAACAGCAGTGATCTGCTGGTCCATGAAGATCAAGATGGTGCAGAGCAGAGCTGGGATGAGCGCAGCCAACACCGTCCACCAAGGGTTGGGTCCTACGGGGCTGATGAACCACCCGCGGTCGTCTCTGGTAGGCTGCAACAAAGCACACACATCAGCATCATCTCCCAGCCCAGCCACCTCACTGGCTTTGCTTTTCCCCTCCATTCCCATGTCAGAGCACCTCCCAGCCCTGGCTTCACGTCACCCTGGGGTTCAGCACTGCCGGTGCCCTCTTTGCAAGCACCTACAGATACTTCTCCTGGAGGTATCTAGTTTTGGGGCTGTCTTCTCCTTTCCCGAAGGAAACAATGCGCTTGGAGGCAGAAGAGGAGATGGTCGCACCACCAGCATCTCCTCCGGACTCAGCCCTGTCCTGCCCCGGCATCACCTTGTGGCATCCCCAAGGGCTGAAACCAGCTCCCTGCCAAAACACCCCGTTACCTTGAACATATGGGGGACGTGGAGCTTCGGTGATGGGATCCCAATCATGAAGTCCATGAGCACCATGACGACGATGGTGAGGAAAACAGCAAAGTCGCTTACTGTGGACCGTACCTGGGGCAAGAAACCAGAGCTGAAGGGGGCGTCGCAAAGGGGGCCACAACATGACATGGAAAAGTGAGGGACGTCAACGCCATTAAGACCGGTTAACAAAACCCCTCCATGCTGAGGACATGCAGCCAAATCCCTTGGTTAGATACCGTTGCTGTGTTTGTGCCTGTGAGATCTGGTGCCAGGCAATACAAAATGTTTAATTAGGTGGAAAAGGGTTGTCTTAATTGAAACCTTAAAAAAAAAAATAAAATTACAAAAGAAGGAAGCAGATGTCTGCCACGACAGCCACGCTCACAGCTAAAACGGGAATAAGGCACTGAGGCATCATTTGCTCCTCAAAAGGAAGAAATAGTGTCGTTTGCTATGGCAGCTCCTCAGCTGAATCAGCCTTCCCCTTGAGCACATAATGCACAGAAGGTGAAAAAAAGTAACTGTGGAAGACCTGATTTCCCACTGCCTGAGCAAGAGATGGCTCCAGGACAGGTCGCCAGGCAGGTGGGAAATGCTACGATCCTTTTGCGCTCATGGAAATGAGTGAGGGACGTCCACGCTGATGGAGAGCTTGGCCTTCAAGGTCAACGTTTCCCAGCTCGACCGAGTGGTGGCAAATACTGCTTAGTGCTCCAGGAAAGCCATTTTGGGAAATGAGCGTGGAGACTGCTGCTGGCCACCGTCTTCTACCTACTCTGGTTGGGAAGTATCGGCTGGTCTTAAACTTCTTCAGTAAGCTCGACAGCACAAAGGTGGAGAAGAAGAGGATGCAGCACCAGAAGAGGACGTCAGGCGTGTAGGGGCCATTGGGTCCACAGGCAGGTCCTTGAAACTCTCCATGCAAATACCGACATTCCTGGAGAAACAGAGCATCAGGACACAAAGGCAGTGCACGTGCGGCAAGGAAACCTCGCATAACGAGGGGGTTATTTCTGCTGCCGGTCAGAAATATTGTCCTGCCACCGCGTTGAGGAGGCGGACAGTTATTACCCACGATGTTGGGCACAAGGTGGACTGGACAAGGTGGACTCTCCTTCCCAGGACCAAGCGGGTTAAAACCACCCATTAGATGTAAGCAATGACTTTTCAGAGCAGCACTAGCACAGCTGGAAGCCCATCACCACCTGAAGGGCTCCGACTTGCGCACCACGCGAATGCCCCTGGACCCCGTGGCCGCGGCACGAGGAAGCAGTGGCTCGGGGCACTTACGGTCACCGTGAGGTTTTCCCAGGCGATGCCAGACACGTTGATCTTGTTGCTCTCCCAGAAACGCAGGGTTTCATTGCTGGGATGCGTCGGTGCCTCACACTTACAGCTGGGAGGAGAGAAGCCAAGACACGGGTAAGGGAGAGGCGATGCAGGTGCAGCCCTGAGCTCCTGCCAAGGGGCAGGGGCGTTTTAGGAGGAAAAAACCCACTAGTCGATGGTGAGGAAGTCGAGCTGGCTGTGCATGTGCACAGGGTAGGTCTCCCGCAGGTGACTCAGCTTCTCTAGAGCCTCGTAGATGAAGATGAGGCAGATGAGGGAGGCGAAGGCTTCTTCAGTGAAGCGGGTGATGTAGCACACCAAAGAGCTGGCGTCGGTGGCCACCAGCACGATGCAGAAGAAGGCGGTCCACAGCCCGATGCATGCCCGCAGAGAGAGATAGGAGAGCGTGTACTCCCTGGGAAACCAAAATAAAACCAAGGGTGGAAAGGCCAGCAAGAGGCTCCAAGTTGGGGCTTAATGATAAATTTAAATTGCAATAAGGGTGGTTCATCTCACATCGAAGTCATCACAGCAGAAGGACTGTCATGGAAAATACCCATTTCACATGAAAAACTCCTACTTTTTCAATGAAATCATCCAAACTCACAACATTTCAGCAGTAGACTATTTGGCTACCTGAGCAAACTGTATTTCCACTTCCAGCAACAATCAGGCTAAGAAGTGCCTTGTTTTGTACTCAGAGGGAAGCAAATCTTCCCCCATTCCCAAACCAGAGTGATTTGTCTCCTCTTCCTTGTGCAGCCCATCTTGGGCATCCACATCCTTGTGGTTTCTCCTCCTCCAGCTGCTTCGCTTTAAGCCTAAAACCCCCAAATGACCCCATCCATCCTTCAGAGAGCCAGGGCTCTCGCACCATCACATACTAAAGCAGCAGCGTGCAGCATCTGTGACACACAAGACAACTTCAATCGAACAACTGCCGCTGAGAGAAATGAAAGACAAACATCTTTTCTCCATCCCCGCTGCCTTCTGAAGGCTCTCACAGCACCCGGCCGCAGCAACCAGCCTTACTTGCAGAATTTGTAGAGGATCTTCTCAAAGACGAGCACGGGTCCGGTGCTGCCGAGGATGGTGAGAGGTTGGCCAGCAAAGAGGGAAAACACCACGCCGGTCATGGAGGCACCCAGCAGCGACTCCATGGCACTCTGTCCGGGGAAGAGAGGCAGCAGTGAGTACAGAAAGCATTAGGGGGAAAAAAAACCCAGAGCAAACTCACTGCAGCAAGGACTTTTGCATGAGTTTTATCCTCCCCCGTGCCACCCAACAGAGAGAGCTGCTCACTATGTGGCCATCGGTCGCCTCCCCCAGCAGTCCCCCAAAGGTGATGACAGGGGACATGCAGGCACAGTAGAGGAAGAGGAAGGACGCCAGACACTGCAGCCTCAGACCATCCCGAAAGTCGCTCCAGAACCACGGGGCTTTTCGCTTCACATCCAGGATCAAACCTCCAAAGAGCCTGGAAGAAGGACAAAATAGAGACAGTTCTCCTGCAAGACCACATGGACTTTTCTTGGCTGCAGAAGGGCAATCACAAGCATGGAGTAATTTTCAGTGCTGAAAAGAAGCCGTCTCCTTCTCCCTTTTTACACCCACTAGAAGCTGAGGCACGCCAAAATGCCCTCCAACAACAAAAATAAAAAGAAGAAAAAAGAAAAAACAAGACCTAACCTGAGAGCCCATCCCCTCTTACTGCAACACTCCCTTGCTCTGAGAAGCAGCAGAGCTCTACCTGGAGGTATTTGCACATCTGCTTCCACCCCAAATCAAGAAAACCTGTGTGCAATGATGCTGTGGCTGAGCCCAGCTGCCCACATCTCCCACCTGCCCAGCCCAGGGACACAGCTGGGCATGTGGAGCCCCTTCACTGAACCAAAAAACCCCAAAAACCTGCTCAAAGGCAAGGTGCATGCTCAGATTTGGGAGGCAAGCAGAAAAAAAACACCCCAAACTATCAAAGCTTGCACCTTCCCGTCCGCTCCAGTTCAGGACCGCTGTGCTTCTCTGGCTCACTGTCAGAAGCACTGTCATCGAGAGCTCCTGGCATCTTCCTTTTTTCCTGTTCAAATGGAAATAAGAAAGACAGCTATTTGTAACCACTGGCTTGTTTTGCTTCTGGTCTGGCCATGTGACTGTGTCAAACAGGGACCTGGTGAATCTGGACCCCTGAACAGCATCCCCAGCTGCCTGCCGTCCTGCCCGTCCCCCTCGCACCTCCCTCCACCGCAGCACCCACCTGCGAAGGGACGTTTTTTGGGGGCTCGATTCGGATCGATGGATCCCACTCTCCAGGCGGCAAGACCGTGACCTGATCCAGAAACTCATCGATGCCGGCCACGAGGTCAGCCCGGTTCTTGGCTTTATAGGCGACGTCATGGAAAACCTGCCCGTAGGAGACAACCTGCTCAGAGGACAACCCATCTCGCATGCCCTAAGCAGTGCAATAAGCACTTGGCTAAACGCAAGATAATTTCCCCCAAATTTCCTGCTGGCAATGGCAGGAAGTATTCCCCCAAAAGGAAAAATCTGTCCATCGTGTTCCTTGTAATCCTCTCCTCCACGAGGCCCCCCATCCCCCATGGCACACCGCAGCCTGTTGCTTAAAGAGGACAAGTTTTACTGGCCCTGGCAATGCCACCACTGGGGACAGCGTGCTGGGGACCCTGGGGAGAAGGACGAGGTGCAGGATGCACCCCGGGTGGGATTTCAGCCTCCAGGATGTGGGGTGATGCAAACGTGCGTGTTTGCTTTGGGCTGCAAACGAAGGGTGGGCTATTTGGAGAGCTGCCAGCAGCGGGGACAGCAAATGCTCTTCCTCACTACTACAGAGACAGGGAGAGGTGAAGAAAGCCAAAAATGACCCAGAGATATCCCTTCTCACGTCGCACCTCATCCGTCATGATAGTAGCCATGGACCTGCCGATCTCATGGTACTGATGGGCTTTTCCTTCTGGTCCAAGCAAAACAAACAGGAACCTGGGCAAGACAAACAAAAGGAGAGAAACGAACGTGTCATGGCTCAAAGAGCACCCAAGGAAATCCCTGGCAGCTCCCAGCCCAGAGCACGGCTCGAGAGGGGACACGGAGGCTCACCGACTCCGGTGATGAATTGGAAATTCATCAAAACCCATCGCAAATTTCATTTTGGGGCCAACTCTCATTCACGTTGGCCAATGGGTTTAAAAGCTACAGCAGGGAAGGGGGAAATGAAGGCAAGGAGACGTGGCTGGCAGAAACGTGCTGGCTCCCGCTGGCCTTGTTCCCTTGGGATGCCAAACTGATGCATGCCATCTGATGTTTTGTTGGGGGGGTTTGAAATAAAAACTTTGTGCTTCTCGTTCAGACCTTGTTGGGATGGGAACTTCCGTCATGCCCGAGAGGAGGACAGCCGGGGTCAGGCGGACAAATGCCACGATGGGCTGGCGAAGGAAATCCAGCTCTCCTACGAGCACGTTGGACGCTTCAGCCCCGCTGGGAATTTTCTTCATGAAGTGCAGCTCCGCCTGGGCACAACAAGCCATTTTCAGGCAATGACCCCAAAAGCAAAGCCCACAGCACCCTGCAGCTCCCTCTGCAGCCAAGGTTGCAACAGCAAATTCGGCCCTGAAGGCCTAAGAAAGCTATGAGTGTCTCACCTTGCTTAAATCCGTTGTGCTGGTCTCATGGTTCACCCCATTTTTAGCTTCCACAGTGGTGGGAGAAGGATGAGGGGTAAGTGTTTGAGCTGGTAGAAAAAAGAAAGACACTCAGAAAGACGGACAAGGAGCAATTGGGATGCTTCTCCTTTGCTAGGACAAACCTAATGGGGCCAAAGCCCTGCAGAAACCCTCATCTGCTGCCAAAGCCCTGCAGAAACCTTCACCGGGTGCCAAAGCCCTGCAGGAACCCTCACCTGGCTTGTCGAGGAGGTGCAGGTCCGACCCCTTCTTGCTCACATCAGCAAACGAGCGGAGAAGGCTGTTTCTTTTCTTCTCGTTCTGATGGTGGTGCTTCTTCAAAAGAACTTCTCCAATTTTTGCCCGCGTGCGCTCGTCAAACTCCGTGAGCTGTTCTTGCTGGCCCAGGATCAGATCTGAGCATGGCACAGGAAAATGAGGCAGGGTTTGATCTGTGAAGGAAGGGCACAGCGGCGAGCCAAGCTCGACCGTTCCCGGAGGGACGCGGCACCCACAGTACCTGCGATCTCTTCGATGCTGTTGGCACTAATGTCCAGCAGCACCGTGCCATTGATGATGCAGCTCCTCAGCTCAAAGAGGCTGTGCAAGGACAGCGTGGCCACATAGGGCTTGCTCCAGCACTCGCCGCCGTCTTCCACGTCCTCCTCAAACTTCAGCCACCTGCGGACATCGGGTGCTGTCAGCCCCATTGCAAGGAAACAGCCCCAGCTCTCCAACCCCTTTAACAGAGCTACAGGTAGCAAGAGGAGACGGCTCCTTGCATCAGCACCTACAGCTGCAAAAACTTCGCGTCCTGCGGAGCGGAAAGCAGAGCCCGCGTGCACTGCTGGCGCAGGGACTCCTCTCCCACCACAGCCGGCAGCAGGGATTTACCTTGCCGTTTCCTTCCACTCGGCATCTTCGCCCTCTTTCACGCAGATCTCATCCAGCTCGGTGAACAAGGCGTGAGGGACATGCTGCTCGTCCTCCTTGGTCCTGAGGATGAACTGCACCCGCTGGGACGGGGTGCCTGGGGGCAGAACACAGAGACCCATCCCGTTACCACGCTCGAATATGGCCCATCACGCTCACATGCAAAGCGGGCATCAGATCGGCACCAGTTCAGCCACAAATATTGGGCCGGCCCCTCTCCCCTGGCTCTGTTGGGGCTTGCACAGAGCCACGGAGAAGGAGAAGCATCTATTCCACCCCTGCACAAGGATGGGCAGCTTTCCTTCCCCACATTTCCATTTTTAAAGCAGGCATCCCGCTGAGGAAGATGAGCCTAAATCCATTATACATTTAACTACCTCAAAAAAAAAAGATGAAAGTTTTGAAAAAGAGGGTCTTGTTAAATAATGCCACTTTCCCTCGGAAGAACAGCAAGTCACTCAAACTAGCCACATGGACCTGCTTGCAGAAGACCCCAGCGCCCATGTAGCCCCAAGGAGTTTAGTGAACGGGGTGGCGGGACTTACAGTGGTAGCCCCGCTCCGTCGGGGCACAGTCCTCCTCCTGTTCCCGATGCTTCTGCTTGTGGGGTCGGTGATGCCGGTGGCATTGCCCCACCAGCGGCATCTGCACGCCGGCGTACAGGGTCCGGTGGCCTGCAAAAAAGCAGCATTTGCATCACTCGCGATATTGGGGAGATGGATGACGCAGACACCACGGTTAAATCAGTGCAGCCGTCCCAGGAGGAAACACCAATTTTGTTTTCACTGGATCCCTGAATGTCACAGACCTCTCCTTTTTTCCAAGCCTGTTTTACTCGAACTTTGCAACAACAGAGCAACAACAAGTGATGGCTCCCCCAAAAGTGCCCTGAAAGCATCCAACCTCTTCTCAAATTCCAGCTTGGGCTGGCCAACACTCAGCCTTGCTCATTAAGCAGTGACAGAAGGGAATTCTTTTTAAAATCTTTGTATGGCACAAGGCGACAAGAGAAGATCCAATCAGTCCCATGATAAGGAACTCCAGAAGAAAAGAAGAAAAGCACAGCCTCGCGCCTGCAGCTGTCCAATTATTCTCCAGACCTCTCCAAGCCAGGAGCAGCCTCTGCGAGTAAACAAGCCGTGAATTATCCAGCCCCATGGCTAAAGCTCACACCGTGACCTCCGCGGGGGCTTTTTCCCTCTGTTGAAAAGCCGTAATATTAAAACACGTGAAAATAACTGTGCTGCTTTATTAAGAAGCATGGCACGTTTTGCTGCACATGATGTCACACCGAGTGAGGGACATTGTAGGGACTTTGTGCAACGGGAAAAGGCGCCGGGCTGGTGGCCCCTCTACCAGCATCTCAGCAGAGACTCACCTTCCAACTCCTCCTTCTCATAGTGAATCTTGGCACCGTTGCTCCTTCTCCCCTGGTCAATCAGTGCCTCCTCGTCATGCCTCTGTTTAGCAATGAGAAGAAGGTAAAAGTTGGGGCTGGGCGTCTAGAGCTCCCTTGCGTCCTGCCGGCAAGTCTCCTTCTCTCTTAGACACCGTTTTGCCTCCGTGCTGCGACCAGGGACGCTAAACCTGCCCCTGGCAGCCCTCCCCAGTGCAAAGCATCTCCCCCTGCCCATCCTTCTGCCCTCCAGGGAAATGCCAATGGGATTTCGGGGAGAGTTTTCCCCCTGTTTGGGGGATGCTCAGCCCTTCAGCTGTGCTACCTGTAACTCTTCCAGAAGTGTCATTTTGTAAGCCCCGTTCTGGTTCATCCTCACGTCGGTCACCGGTTTGGGGGGATAATTGAACCTCCAGATCAATCAGGGGGCCAGAGTCCCCCGGGACACCTGGACAGCTCTCACCGAGAGGAGCTCAGTGGCACCCAGTGTGCACCAACTCCAGAGACACAACAAGTGACCGTTTATGGCATCACAATCGGTGATGCGTATCCAGGCAGTTATTTAAAGCCACGCACCCCAGGACTCTTCCCGCTTGGAAAACTTAGTGGATGGGGAGAAACCAGCTCTGTTTTGGGCAAAAACTAGCCGGAATAGAGAAAAGGGGTGTAAATGCCGCATCCTGCTGGGCCAAAAGGCATAAGCAGCGTTTGGGTGTATTTAAAAGCACAAGCTGCCAAAATAGGAGTGAGGTGCAAAGCCTTGGGGAAAATACGCCTTACGGGGCAAAATACACATTAGGAGGAAACATAGGAGGAAACAGGACAAGTGAGCACCTCCGTCTCTGTGGCAAGATGCTCTCAGCGTCCCATGGCCCTTCTGTTGCAGCATCCTCGAAATCGCGGCAAGCCTTGCGCGGAGATGCCACCGAAGGAAAGGGCCCCGCTCAGAACTCACTCGGTCCCGGTTAGGCCACTCAAATGGACTCGGAGCGCTTATTTTGTTGAGGAAATTGCTGGAGGAGTTAAGGGTTTCGTAGAGCTGTGGGGTTGCGGACCTGTGGCCTTGGGATGGGATGGAGCAGGAAGGGGAGAAGCCTCCGGAAAGCAGTTTATCCCATCCCAGCATGGGCACCAGCACTTGCAAACGCTTTGCCTTCCCTCTCTGTCCTTCTCCGCTGCTGACAGGTGCCTGCAAAACATCACATTGTCAAAACTGGGCTGGGCAAGGGGATGCCGAGCTTTGCATCGCTCACTTTGGAGTTTTGGAGCAGCCAGAGTTGTTCCGCTTAGCACTATTTCCTAAGCACAAAGCTCCGGTTGGCTGCTTCGAAGCTGCTTTTGTTGGGAGGCTGAAAGCAGTAATTGCTTGTAAAACTGAAATCGGAAATCACTGGAGCAAAGGAGGAAGGTCCGACTTTTCGGGGAACGGTTCTCTTTGCAGAAGGTGAGTGCCTTTTCCTCCCTTCTGTACTACCAATCTCTGAAGAAATCAAACCAGAGTAATGAGTGCTTGCTGACAGGCACCCAGCAGTCTGGTTTTCAGCAAATAAAGGGTGACGATTGGGCAGCCTCACTATTACAATGTGCCTCGTTCTTCTGTATTTGTCCAGACGAGCTCCCTTCTGGCTCTCTACCAGCCCACGCAGGGACATTGCCATGTCCCCCCCAGGATTTCTCGGCTGTCTCAGCCCAGAGACGGGCTGCACGGGGACGTGGCGGGGCAGAGTCAGGAGGGGGCCATGCTTCGGGCACGGTGCTGAGCCCCACTCCACGCTGGCGGCTGCGTGGCAGGAAAAGCCTTTGGGGACCTTCTGCCGTGAACCTCAACATCAGCTCTCCATCCTGGAGCTGGAGGAGGTTGAGCGAAACCTCGGGGCAGCACCACGCTCCCTCCCAGGAGCAGCAAGCAGGGACCAGGGCGGAGGCACGAACCCACCGCAGCCGAGCAAGACGTCGGGCAAATGATATGGGACGGGATAGTGCATATACCTGATGTCAGGAACAAGCCTGGCCGGGCTTGGCAGACCCCCTGAAACCCAAAATTATTTCTATGGATTTATTACGGCTTTTCTGGAGGATGCTCCACACAGTGAAGTACTTTGCAGGACACAGCCCCTGCCCTGGCCACCTCCTGCAGGGAGGCTGCCAGATGCCACCATGTGCATTAAACCACCTTTTCTCCCCCCATCCTTCCCTCCTGAGCAGATGGCAGTCGTACGAATCCCAAAGCACCCAAAGCTTCGCCTCCAACACCAAGCGGCACTCGGAAGGCACCTTCACCACTCTTAGGGATTTACCCACGCCGGCCACCCTAACAGGGGCCGACCCTGGGATCCCGCTGAGAAGGCAGAGTCCCAGGGAAGGTTTCCCATCCCTCTTTGAGGAGTTCTCGGGTGACAGCTCGAGCTGGCTGCCTCCGGAGAGGGACCCCTACCCCCATTCATGCCCCCCAATTATACCTGTACCACCCAGCACCCCATCCCCAGGTCCAACCTGGAGGCCGAGCCCTTAATTCTCCCAGAGGGACATCACCTTCCCTTGGCTTCCAGCTCCGGCCTGGGGCTCTTCCCCAGCCTCTCCCTCCACTTACTCCAAACCCCACCCTCAGCACAGCCCCACACACACTCCCCTCCTCCTTCCTCTGACCTCTCTCTTCCTTAATCCTTTCCTCACCTCCAGCACACTATACAGAGGGAGCCAGACGCACCACCTCCTCCACTGACTTCCCTGGCCAGGCGGGGACACGGTTGGAAAAATACTTTGGAATACCCGGAGCTGCTCAGCTCTTGCGGCCTAAGGCTTCAACTCCTTCAGCTGCTTCCGCCTCCCTTTTCTCGGGAACCGCTCCCGCGGCGCTGCAGGACAGCAGCTGTCCCCTCCGACAGTCACCATGCCACGCTGGCAAAAGTCAACCTACAGCTTGCAAAACCCCATCCCGTAAAAGCCGTCTGATTTTGGCCCTGCTTGGGGATGTACCCCTTTCTTCCTTACAGAGCAATTCTGTAGTTTCTTTTCCCCACCCATTTGCAAGGAGCAACAACTTGCCCTTGGCATTTGGGGTTGGCTTCATGCACGAACAGGCTCCCGCAGAGGATGGGACAAGCCGATGGCAGGAGGGCTCGTGCACCCGTCCCAGCTGGGCACGAGGCACCAGTTGCAGACGCCGAGAGCCTGGAGCACGTGCTGAGCCCACAGCAAGATGCAGGGCTGCAAGGGGACCTTTTCTTCTGGCTTGTCCTCTCCTCCCAGGCTCCACGGCCAGCCGACTCGACCGCATGTGCCTGAGGTGACACCACAGCCCAACGACCCCCCGCCCCAAAACCTCAAGAGAGCACGAGAGCCATCTCTGCTTCACAGCTTCTTCCTGCACAGCGGCAGGGGAAGGGAGAAGGAAAAGGCATCTTGCCGCTTTCCTCCCGGCTCATCCCACCCTGGGAGAGAAGAGACTTTGCAAGGACAGGGGAGAAGAAAAAACTACAGAGTGCCAGGGAGGTAAAAGGAAGGAAAACAGCACTGAATGATAAAGCGGCAGCAGTCCCTCTACCACTACAAACCCACACCACCACACGCACGTACACACGGGAACTTCACGACACCGAACTCCCATTGACTGGCACGTACACCTCAGTTTGCTGGTCTAGAGATACTGAATGCCTGAAGCACACCAAGGAGAACTGAAAACATCGACATGGCTTTAATGGGAATCCTCCAACTGGAAAACAGCGGTATCTCCCCGTCTCTGCGTTGGCACGTCCCTGAGTCACGTTCTCACTCCTCCCCTTCAAAGCCGAGGCTCCTAAATAGCAAAACTGGGGGGAAAAAAGACAAAAAGAGGGAGAGCACCATCAGTGGAAGACCTGCCGGCTGCTGCTGGTTCAACCCTGTTCGTGGGACCACCCTGGCAGTGACGAGCTGGTTTGCATGCCACGGTCCTCGCTGCCTGTTCCCAGGGACGGGCCGTTTGCTCGGTACTGCCTGCCGAAGCACGGGAAAACTGTAGGCATGCGCCGTCGCTTGCAGAGGAGCACGGTCACGTTCACATGCAGTCCTTTACCTCTTTCCTCCCCGGATTCAGACTGTTTCTGTGTTCATAGTGAGAGCCTTCCACACGCTCGTTTTCAACACTTCCTCCGAGATATTAATCTCGCAAGGATCAGTCCTGCAATAAATATTTTACAGAGCAATCCGTGACTACGGGAACTGATGCCACCAAGTGCGTTAGCATCAGCAAGAGGAACAGCGGGGCCCCGAGAATCAAAGCTCAGCATAAGCACGGCAGGTTTTGCTGGATGAGGAGTTTTGCGAGGCAAGCCTGAGAGCTGCAGAGCTACAGCTCCGTGCAAAGGCTCTTGCGGGCGTTTAGCCCTGGAGTGGGCTCCTAAGCCACTGCTGGTACAGATCATGCCTGCAACTCCTCGTTTTTACATATGAGGATCTCCAGCTACCCTAAAGTCACTGAGGATGCGACTTTTTGGGGTCAGATGGGAGTTGTGCAGCCACTCTGCTTGGAGGCAGAGCCCTGCGATCCCCTCCTGCAGCCCTGCCCGTAGATGTGATTTTCCCACCAAGCTGACTGCTGCTTTCTATGGGACGCTCAAGAAAGATGCAAGTGGAAAAAATTGTGCCAAACACCTTCCAACTAATCTTGCCGGGGGTCCTGGCACTTGGTGGGGCTTTACCTGTCCCTGCTTTGCTTTGGTGTATCCAAGTTGCTGGTCTTGCCCAGTTTCAGCAGAACTGAACCGGCAGCAGCAGCAGCTTCCATCATTTTCGGGGACTCCTGACGGAAAAAAGGGACAAATCAAGTTCTCTGTCTTGGATCCAAGTGGAAATAAACTGAACACCCAGCAAAAACATTGCATGCTGCCCTCTCCTTCTGACTCGTGGCACCTTTAGCTATTAGCGCAGCAGGGTAAAGACCTTTCACTCTGAATTTTTTGGGAGGGGGTTAAAAACACTGTTACGAGCCAATCTTTCCATCATCATCATCATCATCTGTTATTATAAATGACTCATTTAAAAAATTATACCTCTATTCAAGTGTTAAGCTCACTGCTCATTCAGGGAAAAAAAAGGTTAAGATGTGGGATCCAGGCTATTAGGATCTGTTTCTTTTGAGTTCTGATCTTGCCCCAACATGTAAAGACAAGCTGTGCTAGAAACAGGCAATCTCACAGCCCGAGGGAGATGTCCAGCCCCGAGCGCCCAGCAAGCGTTACCTCTTCTTCATTGGCTTCGTTTTTGGCACCGTCCAACTTCTTCTTCTTGCTCTCTGGCATAAGGTCATCCAGGAAGCTGAGCTCTCGCTTTGAGAAGCAGAAATCCATGGCTTTCCGGACAAATACAAGAGCCAAAACCTGCACGAAATAGAGGGAAGATGCGGTGAGGCCAGAGGTGGTGCTACATCTCACTCCAACGTGGCAAACATCCCTGTGCCGAGCGGCACCGCCTCTTACCATCATGGGAAAGACGATGGCGGCACGGGACACCTTGATGGCCCAGAGCAGGACGAGGCAGATCAGCTGGATCACGGTGAAGAAGTGCACCTTTCGCAAGGGGACGTGCCGCAGGTAGATGAAATCCGGCTGGTGTTTCGCCGGCATCCAAAACAGCTTCAAGCGATCGAAGAACTGCAAAGTCAAAGTGGAAAAGTTGCCACCTTGGGACTGCGGAAAGCTTCTGGCCCTCTTGAGATGTGGAGGGAGTTTTCAGGATCTCGCTCGCCATGAGAAACCGTGGATCCCACTATGCTCCTCCTGGGAGCAGCACCCATTTTCCCTTCGCTCCAGCTAGAAACCAGCTTGCCCGTGAGAGCTGCCCACCCACGTGCAATTATGCCACGTTATTCTATGATTAGCTTGTCTTGGCCCACTGAATCCCCCAGCAAGGATTTCCACCAGTGGTAGAAATTGCCTTCCCTGTGCACTCAACTCCCCCATTTTCACCTAACCAAACACTGGCCTGCCCTAACCTGTGTTTAAACAGGGAGCGCTCAACTTGCCCGGTCCTCCCAGCCCTATAGACCTCCTGTGCCTCCTCCAATCTTTTTCGTACACAAAATATTTTCATTGCTTGCTTTCCGAGAGGTTTTTTTCCCATGCTGCTGCTTTTTTCCTGCTTCTACGGAGATGAAATACCAGGCAGCGGACATGCTGCACGCTGTAAAAAAGTCCGTACCTGAATTTCTCCGAGCGACGACACGCCCATGTAGAGAAAGACGCCGTAAAGCACAGGCATTGGTATAAACTGAAAGAAAGAATGCAATCATTTATTTTTTTAAATTGCATTTTCAGTAGTACCACTCTCTTCTACAGGCACTGCCTCAAATTGCCTACAGCTTTCCAGTTTCCACAGGGTTAGAGACGTGTCGGATTTTAACCAGCAGAGCTTTTGTGCCTGCGAGTGAGCTAACGCTCTGCTTTAGGCTGACCGTTGGAGTTATCTTTCATCAGCAGAATCCTATCTTCCAGAAAGGTTGGAGGAAAACAGGCGACCATGCTACCATATGCCACGTTCTGTGACGGTAGAAAAACCTTTCTCCTTATTCTTGTAGCAACAAGCAAAAGCGACGTGCCTCCTCTTAGCCTAGCGAGGAGATTATCTTGTGGGAGGAACACGCAAGGAAGCCCATGGAGATGATTTCAGTGTGTTTAGCTACTGGAACGGCTGTGCTGAGGCATTTGGGGGAGCAAATTGCCATCGATAACGTGCTGAACGGCTGGAAAGCGTAAGCGAGGAGGCTGCTTCCCACTGTGGGTCAAGCCCCAAGGTTTGGGATCACCTCCTCCTCCGCTCCACAGCTGCTCGGGCCTGGAGAGAGGGGACTGGTTTTGGGTAACCTCCAAAAAGCTCGTGGCTGTTGGGTGTTTTGCATTTTCCTCTTACCTTTAACACAGAAGTGAAGAAGACAGAGCAGCCCATGAGCACAAAGATCATGGAGCCAGTGACTCTCTGCTCTCGTATCCCCAGAAACTTGGGTTGTTCTCCTGGAGCTGCGCACTCAGACTCGACTTTGAGGCTATTCACGTGGGTGATGGACAGGACGGTGGCAGCCACAAACCAGGGCAGCCCCATCACGGAGCACACCCCGAGCATCACGGCCACCATGAAAAGGTCCAGGTGGTACCCACATCCTTTCTGCGGGAAGCAAAACAAGGAGATGAGCGTCCCACAGCACAAGAGCAAGGACAACGTCGCAAGTCAGGCTCAAACCCCGCTAGAGCGCAAGTCAACTTCTTGAGAATTTAAAACACGCCTCGGAAACAAATAAGGAGGTATCTGCTCTTTGTGCAAGCCCCTTGCATGAAAAGGTGGCAGGAGTTCAGACAAAGTGGATTTGGTTGTGCGATAGCTACTTCTCAAAAGAAAAAAAGAGACCGGGTTTTTTCCTTCATAAAGAAATTTCCACCACTTGCAAGTAGGATGTGACTCTGAGTTATCCCTGGCAGCGCGTCAACACAATTCGATCCCCCATTCACTGCTGACATTTTAAAACAAAACCACGCTTCTCTATTTCTCCAAGATTAATTTGCTCCTCTGAAAGGCTGCTCATCTGAACTCCCTGTCGTTTGCTCCCTGTGTCATCATTAATGCAGGAGAGCATCCTGCCACGCAGCCTGACGTTTTCCCAAACCAATGCCTTCCCAAAGCATTTGGAATAGGAGCTTCTCCCCGTGCCTGCAGCCCGGAGTGGGTTGGGGATGGGCTCATCTCTTGCAGCCCCTTACCTTCAGCCTGTGCTCCTTCCTGTTCACAATAACAGCAGTGATCTGCTGGTCCATGAAGATCAAGATGGTGCAGAGCAGAGCTGGGATGAGCGCAGCCAACACCGTCCACCAAGGGTTGGGTCCTACGGGGCTGATGAACCACCCGCGGTCGTCTCTGGTAGGCTGCAACAAAGCACACACATCAGCATCGTCTCCCAGCCCAGCCACCTCACTGGCTTTGCTTTTCCCCTCCATTCCCATGTCAGAGCACCTCCCAGCCCTGGCTTCACGTCACCCTGGGGTTCAGCACTGCCGGTGCCCTCTTTGCAAGCACCTACAGATACTTCTCCTGGAGGTATCTAGTTTTGGGGCTGTCTTCTCCTTTCCCGAAGGAAACAATGCGCTTGGAGGCAGAAGAGGAGATGGTCGCACCACCAGCATCTCCTCCGGACTCAGCCCTGTCCTGCCCCGGCATCACCTTGTGGCATCCCCAAGGGCTGAAACCAGCTCCCTGCCAAAACACCCCGTTACCTTGAACATATGGGGGACGTGGAGCTTCGGTGATGGGATCCCAATCATGAAGTCCATGAGCACCATGACGACGATGGTGAGGAAAACAGCAAAGTCGCTTACTGTGGACCGTACCTGGGGCAAGAAACCAGAGCTGAAGGGGGCGTCGCAAAGGGGGCCACAACATGACATGGAAAAGTGAGGGACGTCAACGCCATTAAGACCGGTTAACAAAACCCCTCCATGCTGAGGACATGCAGCCCAATCCCTTGGTTAGATACCGTTGCTGTGTTTGTGCCTGTGAGATCTGGTGCCAGGCAATACAAAATGTTTAATTAGGTGGAAAAGGGTTGTCTTAGTTGAAACCTTAAAAAAAAAAATAAAATTACAAAAGAAGGAAGCAGATGTCTGCCACGACAGCCACGCTCACAGCTAAAACGGGAATAAGGCACTGAGGCATCATTTGTTCCTCAAAAGGAAGAAATAGTGTCGTTTGCTATGGCAGCTCCTCAGCTGAATCAGCCTTCCCCTTGAGCACATAATGCACAGAAGGTGAAAAAAAGTAACTGTGGAAGACCTGATTTCCCACTGCCTGAGCAAGAGATGGCTCCAGGACAGGTCGCCAGGCAGGTGGGAAATGCTACGATCCTTTTGCGCTCATGGAAATGAGTGAGGGACGTCCACGCTGATGGAGAGCTTGGCCTTCAAGGTCAACGTTTCCCAGCTCGACCGAGTGGTGGCAAATACTGCTTAGTGCTCCAGGAAAGCCATTTTGGGAAATGAGCGTGGAGACTGCTGCTGGCCACCGTCTTCTACCTACTCTGGTTGGGAAGTATCGGCTGGTCTTAAACTTCTTCAGTAAGCTCGACAGCACAAAGGTGGAGAAGAAGAGGATGCAGCACCAGAAGAGGACGTCAGGCGTGTAGGGGCCATTGGGTCCACAGGCAGGTCCTTGAAACTCTCCATGCAAATACCGACATTCCTGGAGAAACAGAGCATCAGGACACAAAGGCAGTGCACGTGCGGCAAGGAAACCTTGCATAACGAGGGGGTTATTTCTGCTGCCGGTCAGAAATATTGTCCTGCCACCGCGTTGAGGAGGCGGACAGTTATTACCCACGATGTTGGGCACAAGGTGGACTGGACAAGGTGGACGCTCCTTCCCAGGACCAAGCAGGTTAAAACCACCCATTAGATGTAAGCAATGACTTTTCAGAGCAGCACTAGCACAGCTGGAAGCCCATCACCACCTGAAGGGCTCCGACTTGCGCACCACGCGAATGCCCCTGGGCCCCGTGGCCGCGGCACGAGGAAGCAGTGGCTCGGGGCACTTACGGTCACCGTGAGGTTTTCCCAGGCGATGCCAGACACGTTGATCTTGTTGCTCTCCCAGAAACGCAGGGTTTCATTGCTGGGATGCGTCGGTGCCTCACACTTACAGCTGGGAGGAGAGAAGCCAAGACACGGGTAAGGGAGAGGCGATGCAGGTGCAGCCCTGAGCTCCTGCCAAGGGGCAGGGGCGTTTTAGGAGGAAAAAACCCACTAGTCGATGGTGAGGAAGTCGAGCTGGCTGTGCATGTGCACAGGGTAGGTCTCCCGCAGGTGACTCAGCTTCTCTAGAGCCTCGTAGATGAAGATGAGGCAGATGAGGGAGGCGAAGGCTTCTTCGGTGAAGCGGGTGATGTAGCACACCAAAGAGCTGGCGTCGGTGGCCACCAGCACGATGCAGAAGAAGGCGGTCCACAGCCCGATGCATGCCCGCAGAGAGAGATAGGAGAGCGTGTACTCCCTGGGAAACCAAAATAAAACCAAGGGTGGAAAGGCCAGCAAGAGGCTCCAAGTTGGGGCTTAATGATAAATTTAAATTGCAATAAGGGTGGTTCATCTCACATCGAAGTCATCACAGCAGAAGGACTGTCATGGAAAATACCCATTTCACATGAAAAACTCCTACTTTTTCAATGAAATCATCCAAACTCACAACATTTCAGCAGTAGACTATTTGGCTACCTGAGCAAACTGTATTTCCACTTCCAGCAACAATCAGGCTAAGAAGTGCCTTGTTTTGTACTCAGAGGGAAGCAAATCTTCCCCCATTCCCAAACCAGAGTGATTTGTCTCCTCTTCCTTGTGCAGCCCATCTTGGGCATCCACATCCTTGTGGTTTCTCCTCCTCCAGCTGCTTCGCTTTAAGCCTAAAACCCCCAAATGACCCCATCCATCCTTCAGAGAGCCAGGGCTCTCGCACCATCACATACTAAAGCAGCAGCGTGCAGCATCTGTGACACACAAGACAACTTCAATCGAACAACTGCCGCTGAGAGAAATGAAAGACAAACATCTTTTCTCCATCCCCGCTGCCTTCTGAAGGCTCTCACAGCACCCGGCCGCAGCAACCAGCCTTACTTGCAGAATTTGTAGAGGATCTTCTCAAAGACGAGCACGGGTCCGGTGCTGCCGAGGATGGTGAGAGGTTGGCCAGCAAAGAGGGAAAACACCACGCCGGTCATGGAGGCGCCCAGCAGCGACTCCATGGCACTCTGTCCGGGGAAGAGAGGCAGCAGTGAGTACAGAAAGCATTAGGGGGAAAAAAAACCCAGAGCAAACTCACTGCAGCAAGGACTTTTGCATGAGTTTTATCCTCCCCCGTGCCACCCAACAGAGAGAGCTGCTCACTATGTGGCCATCGGTCGCCTCCCCCAGCAGTCCCCCGAAGGTGATGACAGGGGACATGCAGGCACAGTAGAGGAAGAGGAAGGACGCCAGACACTGCAGCCTCAGACCATCCCGAAAGTCGCTCCAGAACCACGGGGCTTTTCGCTTCACATCCAGGATCAAACCTCCAAAGAGCCTGGAAGAAGGACAAAATAGAGACTGTTCTCCTGCAAGACCACATGGACTTTTCTTGGCTGCAGAAGGGCAATCACAAGCATGGAGTAATTTTCAGTGCTGAAAAGAAGCCGTCTCCTTCTCCCTTTTTACACCCACTAGAAGCTGAGGCACGCCAAAATGCCCTCCAACAACAAAAATAAAAAGAAGAAAAAAGAAAAAACAAGACCTAACCTGAGAGCCCATCCCCTCTTACTGCAACACTCCCTTGCTCTGAGAAGCAGCAGAGCTCTACCTGGAGGTATTTGCACATCTGCTTCCACCCCAAATCAAGAAAACCTGTGTGCAATGATGCTGTGGCTGAGCCCAGCTGCCCACATCTCCCACCTGCCCAGCCCAGGGACACAGCTGGGCATGTGGAGCCCCTTCACTGAACCAAAAAACCCCAAAAACCTGCTCAAAGGCAAGGTGCATGCTCAGATTTGGGAGGCAAGCAGAAAAAAAACACCCCAAACTATCAAAGCTTGCACCTTCCCGTCCGCTCCAGTTCAGGACCGCTGTGCTTCTCTGGCTCACTGTCAGAAGCACTGTCATCGAGAGCTCCTGGCATCTTCCTTTTTTCCTGTTCAAATGGAAATAAGAAAGACAGCTATTTGTAACCACTGGCTTGTTTTGCTTCTGGTCTGGCCATGTGACTGTGTCAAATAGGGACCTGGTGAATCTGGAGCCCTGAACAGCATCCCCAGCTGCCTGCCGTCCTGCCCGTCCCCCTCGCACCTCCCTCCACCGCAGCACCCACCTGCGAAGGGACGTTTTTCGGGGGCTCGATTCGGATCGATGGATCCCACTCTCCAGGCGGCAAGACCGTGACCTGATCCAGAAACTCATCGATGCCGGCCACGAGGTCAGCCCGGTTCTTGGCTTTATAGGCGACGTCATGGAAAACCTGCCCGTAGGAGACAACCTGCTCAGAGGACAACCCATCTCGCATGCCCTAAGCAGTGCAATAAGCACTTGGCTAAACGCAAGATAATTTCCCCCAAATTTCCTGCTGGCAATGGCAGGAAGTATTCCCCCAAAAGGAAAAATCTGTCCATCGTGTTCCTTGTAATCCTCTCCTCCACGAGGCCCCCCATCCCCCATGGCACACCGCAGCCTGTTGCTTAAAGAGGACAAGTTTTACTGGCCCTGGCAATGCCACCACTGGGGACAGCGTGCTGGGGACCCCGGGGAGAAGGACGAGGTGCAGGATGCACCCCGGGTGGGATTTCAGCCTCCAGGATGTGGGGGGATGCAAACGTGCGTGTTTGCTTTGGGGTGCGAACGAAGGGTGGGCTATTTGGAGAGCTGCCGGCAGCGGGGACAGCAAACGCTCTTCCTCACTACTACAGAGACAGGGAGAGGTGAAGAAAGCCAAAAATGACCCAGAGATATCCCTTCTCACGTCGCACCTCATCCGTCATGATAGTAGCCATGGACCTGCCGATCTCATGGTACTGATGGGCTTTTCCTTCTGGTCCAAGCAAAACAAACAGGAACCTGGGCAAGACAAACAAAAGGAGAGAAACGAACGTGTCATGGCTCAAAGAGCACCCAAGGAAATCCCTGGCAGCTCCCAGCCCACAGCACGGCTCGAGAGGGGACACGGAGGCTCACCGACTCCGGTGATGAATTGGAAATTCATCAAAACCCATCGCAAATTTCATTTTGGGGCCAACTCTCATTCACGTTGGCCAATGGGTTTAAAAGCTACAGCAGGGAAGGGGGAAATGAAGGCAAGGAGACGTGGCTGGCAGAAACGTGCTGGCTCCCGCTGGCCTTGTTCCCTTGGGATGCCAAACTGATGCATGCCATCTGATGTTTTGTTGGGGGGGTTTGAAATAAAAACTTTGTGCTTCTCGTTCAGACCTTGTTGGGATGGGAACTTCCGTCATGCCCGAGAGGAGGACAGCCGGGGTCAGGCGGACAAATGCCACGATGGGCTGGCGAAGGAAATCCAGCTCTCCTACGAGCACGTTGGACGCTTCAGCCCCGCTGGGAATTTTCTTCATGAAGTGCAGCTCCGCCTGGGCACAACAAGCCATTTTCAGGCAATTACCCCAAAAGCAAAGCCCACAGCACCCTGCAGCTCCCTCTGCAGCCAAGGTTGCAACAGCAAATTCGGCCCTGAAGGCCTAAGAAAGCTATGAGTGTCTCACCTTGCTTAAATCCGTTGTGCTGGTCTCATGGTTCACCCCATTTTTAGCTTCCACAGTGGTGGGAGAAGGATGAGGGGTAAGTGTTTGAGCTGGTAGAAAAAAGAAAGTCACTCAGAAAGACGGACAAGGAGCAATTGGGATGCTTCTCCTTTGCTAGGACAAACCTAATGGGGCCAAAGCCCTGCAGAAACCTTCACCGGGTGCCAAAGCCCTGCAGAAACCTTCACCGGGTGCCAAAGCCCTGCAGGAACCCTCACCTGGCTTGTCGAGGAGGTGCAGGTCCGACCGCTTCTTGCTCACATCAGTAAACGAGCGGACGATGGGGAGCAGGCTGTTTCTTTTCTTCTCGTTCTGATGGTGGTGCTTCTTCAAAAGAACTTCTCCAATTTTTGCCCGCGTGCGCTCGTCAAACTCCGTGAGCTGTTCTTGCTGGCCCACGATCAGATCTGGGCATGGCACAGGAAAATGAGGCAGGGTTTGATCTAGGAAGGAAGGGCACAGCGGTGAGCCAAGCTCGGCCGTTCCCGGAGGGACGCGGCACCCACAGTACCTGCGATCTCTTCGATGCTGTTGGCACTAATGTCCAGCAGCACCGTGCCATTGATGATGCAGCTCCTCAGCTCAAAGAGGCTGTGCAAGGACAGCGTGGCCACATAGGGCTTGCTCCAGCGCTCGCCGCCGTCTTCCACATCCTCCTCAAACTTCAGCCACCTGCGGACATCAGGTGTGGTCAGCCCCATTGCAAGGAAACAGCCCCAGCTCTCCAACCCCTTTAACAGAGCTACAGGTAGCAAGGGGAGACGGCTCCTCCCATCGGCACCTGCAGCTGCAAAAGCTTCGCGTCCTGAGGAGTGGAAAACAGAGCCCGCGGGCTCTGCCGGCGCACAGGAACTCCTCTCCCACCGCAGCCAGCAGCAGGGATTTACCTTGCCGTTTCCTTCCACTCGGCATCTTCGCCCTCTTTCACGCAGATCTCATCCAGCTCGGTGAACAAGGCGTGAGGGACATGCTGCTCGTCCTCCTTGGTCCTGAGGATGAACTGCACCCGCTGGGACGGGGTGCCTGGGGGCAGAACACAGAGACCCGTCCCGTTACCACGCTCGAATACGGCCCATCACGCTCACTTGCAAAGCGGGCATCAGATCGGCACCAGTTCAGCCACAAATATTGGGCCGGCCCCTCTCCCCTGGCTCTGTTGGGGCTTGCACAGAGCCACAGAGAAGGAGAAGCATCTATTCCACCCCTGCACAAGGATGGGCAGCTTTCCTTACCCACATTTCCATTTTTAAAGCAGGCATCCCGCTAAGGAAGATGAGCCTAAATCCATTATACATTTAACTACCTCAAAAAAAAAAAGATGAAAGTTTTAAAAAAGAGGGTCTTGTTAAATAATGCCACTTTCCCTCGGAAGAACAGCAAGTCACTCAAACTAGCCACATGGACCTGCTTGCAGAAGACCCCAGTGCCCATGTAGCCCCAAGGAGTTTAATGAACGTGGTGGCGGGACTTACAGTGGTAGCCCTGCTCCGTCGGGGCACAGTCCTCCTCCTGTTCCCGATGCTTCTGCTTGTGGGGTCGGTGATGCCGGTGGCATTGCCCCACCGGCGGCATCTGCACGCCGGCGTACAGGGTCCGGTGGCCTGCAAAAAAGCAGCATTTGCATCGCTCACGATATTGGGGAGATGGATGACACAGATGCCACGGTTAAATCAGTGCAGCCATCCCAGGAGGAAACACCAATTTTGTTTTCACTGGATCCCTGAATGTCACAGACCTCTCCTTTTTTCCAAGCCTGTTTTACTCGAATTTTGCAACAACAGTGCAACAACAAGTGATGGCTCCCCCAAAAGTGCCCTGAAAGCATCCAACCTCTTCTCAAATTCCAGCTTGGGCTGGCCAACACTCAGCCTTGCTCATTAAGCAGTGACAGAAGGGAATTCTTTTTAAAATCTTTGTATGGCACAAGGCGACAAGAGAAGATCCAATCAGTCCCATGATAAGGAACTCCAGAAGAAAAGAAGAAAAGCACAGCCTCGCGCCTGCAGCTGTCCAATTATTCTCCAGACCTCTCCAAGCCAGGAGCAGCCTCTGCGAGTAAACAAGCCGTGAATTATCCAGCCCCATGGCTAAAGCTCACACCGTGACCTCCGCGGGGGCTTTTTCCCTCTGTTGAAAAGCCGTAATATTAAAACACGTGAAAATAACTGTGCTGCTTTATTAAGAAGCATGGCACGTTTTGCTGCACATGATGTCACACCGAGTGAGGGACATTGTAGGGACTTTGTGCAACGGGAAAAGGCGCCGGGCTGGTGGCCCCTCTACCAGCATCTCAGCAGAGACTCACCTTCCAACTCCTCCTTCTCATAGTGAATCTTGGCACTGTTGCTCCTTCTCCCCTGGTCAATCAGTGCCTCCTCGTCATGCCTCTGTTTAGCAATGAGAAGAAGGTAAAAGTTGGGGCTGGGCGTCTAGAGCTCCCTTGCGTCCTGCCGGCAAGTCTCCTTCTCTCTTAGACACCGTTTTGCCTCCGTGCTGCGACCAGGGATGCTAAACCTGCCCCTGGCAGCCCTCCCCAGTGCAAAGCATCTCCCCCTGCCCATCCTTCTGCCCTCCAGGGAAATGCGAATGGGATTTCGGGGAGAGTTTTCCCCCTGTTTGGGGGATGCTCAGCCCTTCGGCTGTGCTACCTGTAACTCTTCCAGAAGTGTCATTTTGTAAGCCCCGTTCTGGTTCATCCTCACGTCGGTCACCGGTTTGGGGGGATAATTGAACCTCCAGATCAATCAGGGGGCCAGAGTCCCCCGGGACACCTGGACAGCTCTCACCGAGAGGAGCTCAGTGGCACCCAGTGTGCACCAACTCCAGAGACACAACAAGTGACCGTTTATGGCATCACAATCGGTGATGCGTATCCAGGCAGTTATTTAAAGCCACGCACCCCAGGACTCTTCCCGCTTGGAAAACTTAGTGGATGGGGAGAAACCAGCTCTGTTTTGGGCAAAAACTAGCCGGAATAGAGAAAAGGGGTGTAAATGCCGCATCCTGCTGGGCCGAAAGGCATAAGCAGCGTTTGGGTGTATTTAAAAGCACAAGCTGCCAAAATACGAGTGAGGTGCAAAGCCTTGGGGAAAATACGCCTTACGGGGCAAAATACACATTAGGAGGAAACATAGGAGGAAACAGGACAAGTGAGCACCTCCGTCTCTGCGGCAAGATGCTCTCAGCGTCCCATGGCCCTTCTGTTGCAGCATCCTCGAAATCGCGACAAGCCTTGCGCGGAGATGCCACCGAAGGAAAGGGCCCCGCTCAGAACTCACTCGGTCCCGGTTAGGCCACTCAAATGGACTCGGAGCGCTTATTTTGTTGAGGAAATTGCTGGAGGAGTTAAGGGTTTCGTAGAGCTGTGGGGTTGCGGACCTGTGGCCTTGGGATGGGATGGAGCAGGAAGGGGAGAAGCCTCCGGAAAGCAGTTTATCCCATCCCAGCATGGGCACCAGCACTTGCAAACGCTTTGCCTTCCCTCTCCGTCCTTCTCCGCTGCTGACAGGTGCCTGCAAAACATCACATTGTCAAAACTGGGCTGGGCAAGGGGATGCCGAGCTTTGCATCGCTCACTTTGGAGTTTTGGAGCAGCCAGAGTTGTTCCGCTTAGCACTATTTCCTAAGCACAAAGCTCCGGTTGGCTGCTTCGAAGCTGCTTTTGTTGGGAGGCTGAAAGCAGTAATTGCTTGTAAAACTGAAATCGGAAATCACTGGAGCAAAGGAGGAAGGTCCGGCTTTTCGGGGAACGGTTCTCTTTGCAGAAGGTGAGTGCCTTTTCCTCCCTTCTGTACTACCAATCTCTGAAGAAATCAAACCAGAGTAATGAGTGCTTGCTGACAGGCACCCAGCAGTCTGGTTTTCAGCAAATAAAGGGTGACGATTGGGCAGCCTCACTATTACAATGTGCCTCGTTCTTCTGTATTTGTCCAGACGAGCTCCCTTCTGGCTCTCTACCAGCCCACGCAGGGACATTGCCATGTCCCCCCCAGGATTTCTCGGCTGTCTCAGCCCAGAGACGGGCTGCACGGGGACGTGGCGGGGCAGAGTCAGGAGGGGGCCATGCTTCAGGCACGGTGCTGAGCCCCACTCCACGCTGGCGGCTGCGTGGCAGGAAAAGCCTTTGGGGACCTTCTGCCGTGAACCTCAACATCAGCTCTCCATCCTGGAGCTGGAGGAGGTTGAGCGAAACCTCGGGGCAGCACCACGCTCCCTCCCAGGAGCAGCAAGCAGGGACCAGGGCGGAGGCACGAACCCACCGCAGCCGAGCAAGACGTCGGGCAAATGATATGGGACGGGATAGTGCATATACCTGATGTCAGGAACAAGCCTGGCCGGGCTTGGCAGACCCCCTGAAACCCAAAATTATTTCTATGGATTTATTACGGCTTTTCGGGAGGATGCTCCACACAGTGAAGTACTTTGCAGGACACAGCCCCTGCCCTGGCCACCTCCTGCAGGGAGGCTGCCAGATGCCACCACGTGCATTAAACCACCTTTTCTCCCCCCATCCTTCCCTCCTGAGCAGATGGCAGTCGTACGAATCCCAAAGCACCCAAAGCTTCGCCTCCAACACCAAGCGGCACTCGGAAGGCACCTTCACCACTCTTAGGGATTTACCCACGCCGGCCACCCTAACAGGGGCCGACCCTGGGATCCCGCTGAGAAGGCAGAGTCCCAGGGAAGGTTTCCCATCCCTCTTTGAGGAGTTCTCGGGTGACAGCTCGAGCTGGCTGCCTCCGGAGAGGGACCCCTACCCCCACTCATGCCCCCCAATTATACCTGTACCACCCAGCACCCCATCCCCAGGTCCAACCTGGAGGCCGAGCCCTTAATTCTCCCAGAGGGACATCACCTTCCCTTGGCTTCCAGCTCCGGCCTGGGGCTCTTCCCCAGCCTCTCCCTCCACTTACTCCAAACCCCACCCTCAGCACAGCCCCACAGACACTCCCCTCCTCCTTCCTCTGACCTCTCTCTCTTCCTTAACCCTTTCCTCACCTCCAGCACACTATACAGAGGGAGCCAGACGCACCACCTCCTCCACTGACTTCCCTGGCCAGGCGGGGACACGGTTGGAAAAATACTTTGGAATACCCGGAGCTGCTCAGCTCTTGCGGCCTAAGGCTTCAACTCCTTCAGCTGCTTCCGCCTCCCTTTTCTCGGGAACCGCTCCCGCGGCGCTGCAGGACAGCAGCTGTCCCCTCCGACAGTCACCATGCCACGCTGGCAAAAGTCAACCTACAGCTTGCAAAACCCCATCCCGTAAAAGCCGTCTGATTTTGGCCCTGCTTGGGGATGTACCCCTTTCTTCCTTACAGAGCAATTCTGTAGTTTCTTTTCCCCACCCGTTTGCAAGGAGCAACAACTTGCCCTTGGCATTTGGGGTTGGCTTCATGCACGAACAGGCTCCCGCAGAGGATGGGACAAGCCGATGGCAGGAGGGCTCGTGCACCCGTCCCAGCTGGGCACGAGGCACCAGTTGCAGACGCCGAGAGCCTGGAGCACGTGCTGAGGAGCCCACAGCAAGATGCAGGGCTGCAAGGGGACCTTTTCTTCTGGCTTGTCCTCTCCTCCCAGGCTCCACGGCCAGCCGACTCGACCGCATGTGCCTGAGGTGACACCACAGCCCAACGACCCCCCGCCCCAAAACCTCAAGAGAGCACGAGAGCCATCTCTGCTTCACAGCTTCTTCCTGCATAGCGGCAGGGGAAGGGAGAAGGAAAAGGCATCTTGCCGCTTTCCTCCCGGCTCATCCCACCCTGGGAGAGAAGAGACTTTGCAAGGACAGGGGAGAAGAAAAAACTACAGAGTGCCAGGGAGGTAAAAGGAAGGAAAACAGCACTGAATGATAAAGCGGCAGCAGTCCCTCTACCACTACAAACCCACACCACCACACGCACGTACACACGGGAACTTCACGACACCGAACTCCCATTGACTGGCACGTACACCTCAGTTTGCTGGTCTAGAGATACTGAATGCCTGAAGCACACCAAGGAGAACTGAAAACATCGACATGGCTTTAATGGGAATCCTCCAACTGGAAAACAGCGGTATCTCCCCGTCTCTGCGTTGGCACGTCCCTGAGTCACGTTCTCACTCCTCCCCTTCAAAGCCGAGGCTCCTAAATAGCAAAACTGGGGGGAAAAAAGACAAAAAGAGGGAGAGCACCATCAGTGGAAGACCTGCCGGCTGCTGCTGGTTCAACCCTGTTCGTGGGACCACCCTGGCAGTGACGAGCTGGTTTGCATGCCACGGTCCTCGCTGCCTGTTCCCAGGGACGGGCCGTTTGCTCGGTACTGCCTGCCGAAGCACGGGAAAACTGTAGGCATGCGCCGTCGCTTGCAGAGGAGCACGGTCACGTTCACATGCAATCCTTTACCTCTTTCCTCCCCGGATTCAGACTGTTTCTGTGTTCATAGTGAGAGCCTTCCACACGCTCGTTTTCAACACTTCCTCCGAGATATTAATCTCGCAAGGATCAGTCCTGCAATAAATATTTTACAGAGCAATCCGTGACTATGGGAACTGATGCCACCAAGTGCGTTAGCATCAGCAAGAGGAACAGCGGCGCCCCGAGAATCCAAGCTCAGCATAAGCACGGGAGGTTTTGCTGGATGAGGAGTTTTGCGAGGCAAGCCTGAGAGCTGCAGAGCTACAGCTCCGTGCAAAGGCTCTTGCGGGCGTTTAGCCCTGGAGTGGGCTCCTAAGCCACTGCTGGTACAGATCATGCCTGCAACCCCTCGTTTTTACGTATGAGGATCTCCAGCTACCCTAAAGTCACTGAGGATGCGACTTTTTGGGGTCAGATGGGAGTTGTGCAGCCACTCTGCTTGGAGGCAGAGCCCTGCGATCCCCTCCTGCAGCCCTGCCCGTAGATGTGATTTTCCCACCAAGCTGACTGCTGCTTTCTATGGGACGCTCAAGAAAGATGCAAGTGGAAAAAATTGTGCCAAACACCTTCCAACTAATCTTGCCGGGGGTCCTGGCACTTGGTGGGGCTTTACCTGTCCCTGCTTTGCTTTGGTGTATCCAAGTTGCTGGTCTTGCCCAGTTTCAGCAGAACTGAACCGGCAGCAGCAGCAGCTTCCATCATTTTCGGGGACTCCTGATGGAAAAAAGGGACAAATCAAGTTCTCTGTCTTGGATCCAAGTGGAAAAAACCTGAACACCCAGCAAAAACATTGCATGCTGCCCTCTCCTTCTGACTCGTGGCACCTTTAGCTATTAGCGCAGCAGGGTAAAGACCTTTCACTCTGAATTTTTTGGGAGGGGGTTAAAAACACTGTTACGAGCCAATCTTTCCATCATCATCATCATCATCTGTTATTATAAATGACTCATTTAAAAAATTATACCTCTATTCAAGTGTTAAGCTCACTGCTCATTCAGGGAAAAAAAAGGTTAAGATGTGGGATCCAGGCTATTAGGATCTGTTTCTTTTGAGTTCTGATCTTGCCCCAACATGTAAAGACAAGCTGTGCTAGAAACAGGCAATCTCACAGCCCGAGGGAGATGTCCAGCCCCGAGCGCCCAGCAAGCGTTACCTCTTCTTCATTGGCTTCGTTTTTGGCACCGTCCAACTTCTTCTTCTTGCTCTCTGGCATAAGGTCATCCAGGAAGCTGAGCTCTCGCTTTGAGAAGCAGAAATCCATGGCTTTCCGGACAAATACAAGAGCCAAAACCTGCACGAATAAGAGGGAAGATGAGGTGAGGCCAGAGGTGGTGCTACATCTCACTCCAACATGGCAAACATCCCTGTGCCGAGCGGCACCGCCTCTTACCATCATGGGAAAGACGATGGCGGCACGGGACACCTTGATGGCCCAGAGCAGGACGAGGCAGATCAGCTGGATCACGGTGAAGAAGTGCACCTTTCGCAAGGGGACGTGCCGCAGGTAGATGAAGTCCGGCTGGTGTTTCGCCGGCATCCAAAACAGCTTCAAGCGATCGAAGAACTGCAAAATCAAAGTGGAAAAGTTGCCACCTTGGGACTGCGGAAAGCTTCTGGCCCTCTTGAGACGTGGAGGGAGTTTTCAGGATCTCGCTCGCCATGAGAAACCGTGGATCCCACTATGCTCCTCCTGGGAGCAGCACCCATTTTCCCTTCGCTCCAGCTAGAAACCAGCTTGCCCGTGAGAGCTGCCCACCCACGTGCAATTATGCCACGTTATTCTATGATTAGCTTGTCTTGGCCCACTGAATCCCCCAGCAAGGATTTCCACCAGTGGTAGAAATTGCCTTCCCTGTGCACTCAACTCCCCCATTTTCACCTAACCAAACACTGGCCTGCCCTAACCTGTGTTTAAACAGGGAGCGCTCAACTTGCCCGGTCCTCCCAGCCCTATAGACCTCCTGTGCCTCCTCCAATCTTTTTCGTACACAAAATATTTTCATTGCTTGCTTTCCGAGAGGTTTTTTTCCCATGCCGCTGCTTTTTTCCTGCTTCTACGGAGATGAAATACCAGGCAGCGGACATGCTGCACGCTGTAAAAAAGTCCGTACCTGAATTTCTCCGAGCGACGACACGCCCATGTAGAGAAAGACGCCGTAAAGCACAGGCATTGGTATAAACTGAAAGAAAGAATGCAATCATTTATTTTTTTAAATTGCATTTTCAGTAGTACCACTCTCTTCTACAGGCACTGCCTCAAATTGCCTACAGCTTTCCAGTTTCCACAGGGTTAGAGACGTGTCGGATTTTAACCAGCAGAGCTTTTGTGCCTGCGAGTGAGCTAACGCTCTGCTTTAGGCTGACCGTTGGAGTTATCTTTCATCAGCAGAATCCTATCTTCCAGAAAGGTTGGAGGAAAACAGGCGACCATGCTACCATATGCCACGTTCTGTGACGGTAGAAAAACCTTTCTCCTTATTCTTGTAGCAACAAGCAAAAGCGACGTGCCTCCTCTTAGCCTAGCGAGGAGATTATCTTGTGGGAGGAACACGCAAGGAAGCCCATGGAGATGATTTCAGTGTGTTTAGCTACTGGAACGGCTGTGCTGAGGCATTTGGGGGAGCAAATTGCCATCGATAACGTGCTGAACGGCTGGAAAGCGTAAGCGAGGAGGCTGCTTCCCACTGTGGGTCAAGCCCCAAGGTTTGGGATCACCTCCTCCTCCGCTCCACAGCTGCTCGGGCCTGGAGAGAGGGGACTGGTTTTGGGTAACCTCCAAAAAGCTCGTGGCTGTTGGGTGTTTTGCATTTTCCTCTTACCTTTAACACAGAAGTGAAGAAGACAGAGCAGCCCATGAGCACAAAGATCATGGAGCCAGTGACTCTCTGCTCTCGTATCCCCAGAAACTTGGGTTGTTCTCCTGGAGCTGCGCACTCAGACTCGACTTTGAGGCTATTCACGTGGGTGATGGACAGGACGGTGGCAGCCACAAACCAGGGCAGCCCCATCACGGAGCACACCCCGAGCATCACGGCCACCATGAAAAGGTCCAGGTGGTACCCACATCCTTTCTGCGGGAAGCAAAACAAGGAGATGAGCGTCCCACAGCACAAGAGCAAGGACAACGTCGCAAGTCAGGCTCAAACCCCGCTAGAGCGCAAGTCAACTTCTTGAGAATTTAAAACACGCCTCGGAAACAAATAAGGAGGTATCTGCTCTTTGTGCAAGCCCCTTGCATGAAAAGGTGGCAGGAGTTCAGACAAAGTGGATTTGGTTGTGCGATAGCTACTTCTCAAAAGAAAAAAAGAGACCGGGTTTTTTCCTTCATAAAGAAATTTCCACCACTTGCAAGTAGGATGTGACTCTGAGTTATCCCTGGCAGCGCGTCAACACAATTCGATCCCCCATCCACTGCTGACATTTTAAAACAAAACCACGCTTCTCTATTGCTCCAAGATTAATTTGCTCCTCTGAAAGGCTGCTCATCTGAACTCCCTGTCGTTTGCTCCCTGTGTCATCATTAATGCAGGAGAGCATCCTGCCACGCAGCCTGACGTTTTCCCAAACCAATGCCTTCCCAAAGCATTTGGAATAGGAGCTTCTCCCCGTGCCTGCAGCCCGGAGTGGGTTGGGGATGGGCTCATCTCTTGCAGCCCCTTACCTTCAGCCTGTGCTCCTTCCTGTTCACAATAACAGCAGTGATCTGCTGGTCCATGAAGATCAAGATGGTGCAGAGCAGAGCTGGGATGAGCGCAGCCAACACCGTCCACCAAGGGTTGGGTCCTACGGGGCTGATGAACCACCCGCGGTCGTCTCTGGTAGGCTGCAACAAAGCACACACATCAGCATCATCTCCCAGCCCAGCCACCTCACTGGCTTTGCTTTTCCCCTCCATTCCCATGTCAGAGCACCTCCCAGCCCTGGCTTCACGTCACCCTGGGGTTCAGCACTGCCGGTGCCCTCTTTGCAAGCACCTACAGATACTTCTCCTGGAGGTATCTAGTTTTGGGGCTGTCTTCTCCTTTCCCGAAGGAAACAATGCGCTTGGAGGCAGAAGAGGAGATGGTCGCACCACCAGCATCTCCTCCGGACTCAGCCCTGTCCTGCCCCGGCATCACCTTGTGGCATCCCCAAGGGCTGAAACCAGCTCCCTGCCAAAACACCCCGTTACCTTGAACATATGGGGGACGTGGAGCTTCGGTGATGGGATCCCAATCATGAAGTCCATGAGCACCATGACGACGATGGTGAGGAAAACAGCAAAGTCGCTTACTGTGGACCGTACCTGGGGCAAGAAACCAGAGCTGAAGGGGGCGTCGCAAAGGGGGCCACAACATGACATGGAAAAGTGAGGGACGTCAACGCCATTAAGACCGGTTAACAAAACCCCTCCATGCTGAGGACATGCAGCCAAATCCCTTGGTTAGATACCGTTGCTGTGTTTGTGCCTGTGAGATCTGGTGCCAGGCAATACAAAATGTTTAATTAGGTGGAAAAGGGTTGTCTTAATTGAAACCTTAAAAAAAAAAATAAAATTACAAAAGAAGGAAGCAGATGTCTGCCACGACAGCCACGCTCACAGCTAAAACGGGAATAAGGCACTGAGGCATCATTTGCTCCTCAAAAGGAAGAAATAGTGTCGTTTGCTATGGCAGCTCCTCAGCTGAATCAGCCTTCCCCTTGAGCACATAATGCACAGAAGGTGAAAAAAAGTAACTGTGGAAGACCTGATTTCCCACTGCCTGAGCAAGAGATGGCTCCAGGACAGGTCGCCAGGCAGGTGGGAAATGCTACGATCCTTTTGCGCTCATGGAAATGAGTGAGGGACGTCCACGCTGATGGAGAGCTTGGCCTTCAAGGTCAACGTTTCCCAGCTCGACCGAGTGGTGGCAAATACTGCTTAGTGCTCCAGGAAAGCCATTTTGGGAAATGAGCGTGGAGACTGCTGCTGGCCACCGTCTTCTACCTACTCTGGTTGGGAAGTATCGGCTGGTCTTAAACTTCTTCAGTAAGCTCGACAGCACAAAGGTGGAGAAGAAGAGGATGCAGCACCAGAACAGGACGTCAGGCGTGTAGGGGCCATTGGGTCCACAGGCAGGTCCTTGAAACTCTCCATGCAAATACCGACATTCCTGGAGAAACAGAGCATCAGGACACAAAGGCAGTGCACGTGCGGCAAGGAAACCTTGCATAACGAGGGGGTTATTTCTGCTGCCGGTCAGAAATATTGTCCTGCCACCGCGTTGAGGAGGCAGACAGTTATTACCCACGATGTTGGGCACAAGGTGGACTGGACAAGGTGGACTCTCCTTCCCAGGACCAAGCGGGTTAAAACCACCCATTAGATGTAAGCAATGACTTTTCAGAGCAGCACTAGCACAGCTGGAAGCCCATCACCACCTGAAGGGCTCCGACTTGCGCACCACGCGAATGCCCCTGGGCCCCGTGGCCGCGGCACGAGGAAGCAGTGGCTCGGGGCACTTACGGTCACCGTGAGGTTTTCCCAGGCGATGCCAGACACGTTGATCTTGTTGCTCTCCCAGAAACGCAGGGTTTCATTGCTGGGATGCGTCGGTGCCTCACACTTACAGCTGGGAGGAGAGAAGCCAAGACACGGGTAAGGGAGAGGCGATGCAGGTGCAGCCCTGAGCTCCTGCCAAGGGGCAGGGGCGTTTTAGGAGGAAAAAACCCACTAGTCGATGGTGAGGAAGTCGAGCTGGCTGTGCATGTGCACAGGGTAGGTCTCCCGCAGGTGACTCAGCTTCTCTAGAGCCTCGTAGATGAAGATGAGGCAGATGAGGGAGGCGAAGGCTTCTTCGGTGAAGCGGGTGATGTAGCACACCAAAGAGCTGGCGTCGGTGGCCACCAGCACGATGCAGAAGAAGGCGGTCCACAGCCCGATGCATGCCCGCAGAGAGAGATAGGAGAGCGTGTACTCCCTGGGAAACCAAAATAAAACCAAGGGTGGAAAGGCCAGCAAGAGGCTCCAAGTTGGGGCTTAATGATAAATTTAAATTGCAATAAGGGTGGTTCATCTCACATCGAAGTCATCACAGCAGAAGGACTGTCATGGAAAATACCCATTTCACATGAAAAACTCCTACTTTTTCAATGAAATCATCCAAACTCACAACATTTCAGCAGTAGACTATTTGGCTACCTGAGCAAACTGTATTTCCACTTCCAGCAACAATCAGGCTAAGAAGTGCCTTGTTTTGTACTCAGAGGGAAGCAAATCTTCCCCCATTCCCAAACCAGAGTGATTTGTCTCCTCTTCCTTGTGCAGCCCATCTTGGGCATCCACATCCTTGTGGTTTCTCCTCCTCCAGCTGCTTCGCTTTAAGCCTAAAACCCCCAAATGACCCCATCCATCCTTCAGAGAGCCAGGGCTCTCGCACCATCACATACTAAAGCAGCAGCGTGCAGCATCTGTGACACACAAGACAACTTCAATCGAACAACTGCCGCTGAGAGAAATGAAAGACAAACATCTTTTCTCCATCCCCGCTGCCTTCTGAAGGCTCTCACAGCACCCGGCCGCAGCAACCAGCCTTACTTGCAGAATTTGTAGAGGATCTTCTCAAAGACGAGCACGGGTCCGGTGCTGCCGAGGATGGTGAGAGGTTGGCCAGCAAAGAGGGAAAACACCACGCCGGTCATGGAGGCGCCCAGCAGCGACTCCATGGCACTCTGTCCGGGGAAGAGAGGCAGCAGTGAGTACAGAAAGCATTAGGGGGAAAAAAAACCCAGAGCAAACTCACTGCAGCAAGGACTTTTGCATGAGTTTTATCCTCCCCCGTGCCACCCAACAGAGGGAGCTGCTCACTATGTGGCCATCGGTCGCCTCCCCCAGCAGTCCCCCGAAGGTGATGACAGGGGACATGCAGGCACAGTAGAGGAAGAGGAAGGACGCCAGACACTGCAGCCTCAGACCATCCCGAAAGTCGCTCCAGAACCACGGGGCTTTTCGCTTCACATCCAGGATCAAACCTCCAAAGAGCCTGGAAGAAGGACAAAATAGAGACAGTTCTCCTGCAAGACCACATGGACTTTTCTTGGCTGCAGAAGGGCAATCACAAGCATGGAGTAATTTTCAGTGCTGAAAAGAAGCCGTCTCCTTCTCCCTTTTTACACCCACTAGAAACTGAGGCACGCCAAAATGCCCTCCAACAACAAAAATAAAAAGAAGAAAAAAGAAAAAACAAGACCTAACCTGAGAGCCCATCCCCTCTTACTGCAACACTCCCTTGCTCTGAGAAGCAGCAGGGCTCTACCTGGAGGTATTTGCACATCTGCTTCCACCCCAAATCAAGAAAACCTGTGTGCACTGATGCTGTGGCTGAGCCCAGCTGCCCACATCTCCCACCTGCCCAGCCCAGGGACCCAGATGGGCATGTGGAGCCCCTTCACTGAACCAACTAACCCCAAAAACCTGCTCAAAGGCAAGGTGCATGCTCAGATTTGGGAGGCAAGCAGAAAAAAAACACCCCAAACTATCAAAGCTTGCACCTTCCCGTCCGCTCCAGTTCAGGACCGCTGTGCTTCTCCGGCTCACTGTCAGAAGCACTGTCATCGAGAGCTCCTGGCATCTTCCTTTTTTCCTGTTCAAATGGAAATAAGACAGACAGCTATTTGTAACCACTGGCTTGTTTTGCTTCTGGTCTGGCCATGTGACTGTGTCAAACAGGGACCTGGTGAATCTGGAGCCCTGAACAGCGTCCCCAGCTGCCTGCCGTCCTGCCCGTCCCCCTCGCACCTCCCTCCACCGCAGCACCCACCTGCGAAGGGACGTTTTTCGGGGGCTCGATTCGGATCGATGGATCCCACTCTCCAGGCGGCAAGACCGTGACCTGATCCAGAAACTCATCGATGCCGGCCACGAGGTCAGCCCGGTTCTTGGCTTTATAGGCGACGTCATGGAAAACCTGCCCGTAGGAGACAACCTGCTCAGAGGACAACCCATCTCGCATGCCCTAAGCAGTGCAATAAGCACTTGGCTAAACGCAAGATAATTTCCCCCAAATTTCCTGCTGGCAATGGCAGGAAGTATTCCCCCAAAAGGAAAAATCTGTCCATCGTGTTCCTTGTAATCCTCTCCTCCACGAGGCCCCCCATCCCCCATGGCACACCGCAGCCTGTTGCTTAGAGAGGACAAGTTTTACTGGCCCTGGCAATGCCACCACTGGGGACAGCGTGCTGGGGACCCCGGGGAGAAGGACGAGGTGCAGGATGCACCCCGGGTGGGATTTCAGCCTCCAGGATGTGGGGGGATGCAAACGTGCGTGTTTGCTTTGGGGTGCGAACGAAGGGTGGGCTATTTGGAGAGCTGCCGGCAGCGGGGACAGCAAACGCTCTTCCTCACTACTACAGAGACAGGGAGAGGTGAAGAAAGCCAAAAATGACCCAGAGATATCCCTTCTCACGTCGCACCTCATCCGTCATGATAGTAGCCATGGACCTGCCGATCTCATGGTACTGATGGGCTTTTCCTTCTGGTCCAAGCAAAACAAACAGGAACCTGGGCGAGACAAACAAAAGGAGAGAGACGAACGTGTCATGGCTCAAAGAGCACCCAAGGAAATCCCTGGCAGCTCCCAGCCCAGAGCACGGCTCGAGAGGGGACACGGAGGCTCACCGACTCCGGTGATGAATTGGAAATTCATCAAAACCCATCGCAAATTTCATTTTGGGGCCAACTCTCATTTACGTTGGCCAATGGGTTTAAAAGCTACAGCAGGGAAGGGGGAAATGAAGGCAAGGAGACGTGGCTGGCAGAAACGTGCTGGCTCCCGCTGGCCTTGTTCCCTTGGGATGCCAAACTGGTGCATGCCATCTGATGTTTTGTTGGGGGGGTTTGAAATAAAAACTTTGTGCTTCTCGTTCAGACCTTGTTGGGATGGGAACTTCCGTCATGCCCGAGAGGAGGACAGCCGGGGTCAGGCGGACAAATGCCACGATGGGCTGGCGAAGGAAATCCAGCTCTCCTACGAGCACGTTGGACGCTTCAGCCCCGCTGGGAATTTTCTTCATGAAGTGCAGCTCCGCCTGGGCACAACAAGCCATTTTCAGGCAATTACCCCAAAAGCAAAGCCCACAGCACCCTGCAGCTCCCTCTGCAGCCAAGGTTGCAACAGCAAATTCGGCCCTGAAGGCCTAAGAAAGCTATGAGTGTCTCACCTTGCTTAAATCCGTTGTGCTGGTCTCATGGTTCACCCCATTTTTAGCTTCCACAGTGGTGGGAGAAGGATGAGGGGTAAGTGTTTGAGCTGGTAGAAAAAAGAAAGTCACTCAGAAAGACGGACAAGGAGCAATTGGGATGCTTCTCCTTTGCTAGGACAAACCTAATGGGGCCAAAGCCCTGCAGAAACCCTCATCTGCTGCCAAAGCCCTGCAGAAACCTTCACCGGGTGCCAAAGCCCTGCAGGAACCCTCACCTGGCTTGTCGAGGAGGTGCAGGTCCGACCGCTTCTTGCTCACATCAGTAAACGAGCGGACGATGGGGAGCAGGCTGTTTCTTTTCTTCTCGTTCTGATGGTGGTGCTTCTTCAAAAGAACTTCTCCAATTTTTGCCCGCGTGCGCTCGTCAAACTCCGTGAGCTGTTCTTGCTGGCCCACGATCAGATCTGGGCATGGCACAGGAAAATGAGGCAGGGTTTGATCTAGGAAGGAAGGGCACAGCGGCGAGCCAAGCTCGGCCGTTCCCGGAGGGACGCGGCACCCACAGTACCTGCGATCTCTTCGATGCTGTTGGCACTAATGTCCAGCAGCACCGTGCCATTGATGATGCAGCTCCTCAGCTCAAAGAGGCTGTGCAAGGACAGCGTGGCCACATAGGGCTTGCTCCAGCGCTCGCCGCCGTCTTCCACATCCTCCTCAAACTTCAGCCACCTGTGGACATCAGGTGTGGTCAGCCCCATTGCAAGGAAACAGCCCCAGCTCTCCAACCCCTTTAACAGAGCTACAGGTAGCAAGGGGAGACGGCTCCTCCCATCGGCACCTGCAGCTGCAAAAGCTTCGCGTCCTGAGGAGTGGAAAACAGAGCCCGCGGGCTCTGCCGGCGCACAGGAACTCCTCTCCCACCGCAGCCAGCAGCAGGGATTTACCTTGCCGTTTCCTTCCACTCGGCATCTTCGCCCTCTTTCACGCAGATCTCATCCAGCTCGGTGAACAAGGCGTGAGGGACATGCTGCTCGTCCTCCTTGGTCCTGAGGATGAACTGCACCCGCTGGGACGGGGTGCCTGGGGGCAGAACACAGAGACCCGTCCCGTTACCACGCTCGAATATGGCCCATCACGCTCACTTGCAAAGCGGGCATCAGATCGGCACCAGTTCAGCCACAAATATTGGGCCGGCCCCTCTCCCCTGGCTCTGTTGGGGCTTGCACAGAGCCACGGAGAAGGAGAAGCATCTATTCCACCCCTGCACAAGGATGGGCAGCTTTCCTTACCCACATTTCCATTTTTAAAGCAGGCATCCCGCTAAGGAAGATGAGCCTAAATCCATTATACATTTAACTACCTCAAAAAAAAAAAGATGAAAGTTTTAAAAAAGAGGGTCTTGTTAAATAATGCCACTTTCCCTCGGAAGAACAGCAAGTCACTCAAACTAGCCACATGGACCTGCTTGCAGAAGACCCCAGTGCCCATGTAGCCCCAAGGAGTTTAATGAACGTGGTGGCGGGACTTACAGTGGTAGCCCTGCTCCGTCGGGGCACAGTCCTCCTCCTGTTCCCGATGCTTCTGCTTGTGGGGTCGGTGATGCCGGTGGCATTGCCCCACCGGCGGCATCTGCACGCCGGCGTACAGGGTCCGGTGGCCTGCAAAAAAGCAGCATTTGCATCGCTCACGATATTGGGGAGATGGATGACACAGATGCCACGGTTAAATCAGTGCAGCCATCCCAGGAGGAAACACCAATTTTGTTTTCACTGGATCCCTGAATGTCACAGACCTCTCCTTTTTTCCAAGCCTGTTTTACTCGAATTTTGCAACAACAGTGCAACAACAAGTGATGGCTCCCCCAAAAGTGCCCTGAAAGCATCCAACGTCTTCTCAAATTCCAGCTTGGGCTGGCCAACACTCAGCCTTGCTCATTAAGCAGTGACAGAAGGGAATTCTTTTTAAAATCTTTGTATGGCACAAGGCGACAAGAGAAGATCCAATCAGTCCCATGATAAGGAACTCCAGAAGAAAAGAAGAAAAGCACAGCCTCGTGCCTGCAGCTGTCCAATTATTCTCCAGACCTCTCCAAGCCAGGAGCAGCCTCTGCGAGTAAACAAGCCGTGAATTATCCAGCCCCATGGCTAAAGCTCACACCGTGACCTCCGCGGGGGCTTTTTCCCTCTGTTGAAAAGCCGTAATATTAAAACACGTGAAAATAACTGTGCTGCTTTATTAAGAAGCATGGCACGTTTTGCTGCACATGATGTCACACCGAGTGAGGGACATTGTAGGGACTTTGTGCAACGGGAAAAGGCGCCGGGCTGGTGGCCCCTCTACCAGCATCTCAGCAGAGACTCACCTTCCAACTCCTCCTTCTCATAGTGAATCTTGGCACTGTTGCTCCTTCTCCCCTGGTCAATCAGTGCCTCCTCGTCATGCCTCTGTTTAGCAATGAGAAGAAGGTAAAAGTTGGGGCTGGGCGTCTAGAGCTCCCTTGCGTCCTGCCGGCAAGTCTCCTTCTCTCTTAGACACCGTTTTGCCTCCGTGCTGCGACCAGGGATGCTAAACCTGCCCCTGGCAGCCCTCCCCAGTGCAAAGCATCTCCCCCTGCCCATCCTTCTGCCCTCCAGGGAAATGCCAATGGGATTTCGGGGAGAGTTTTCCCCCTGTTTGGGGGATGCTCAGCCCTTCGGCTGTGCTACCTGTAACTCTTCCAGAAGTGTCATTTTGTAAGCCCCGTTCTGGTTCATCCTCACGTCGGTCACCGGTTTGGGGGGATAATTGAACCTCCAGATCAATCAGGGGGCCAGAGTCCCCCGGGACACCTGGACAGCTCTCACCGAGAGGAGCTCAGTGGCACCCAGTGTGCACCAACTCCAGAGACACAACAAGTGACCGTTTATGGCATCACAATCGGTGATGCGTATCCAGGCAGTTATTTAAAGCCACGCACCCCAGGACTCTTCCCGCTTGGAAAACTTAGTGGATGGGGAGAAACCAGCTCTGTTTTGGGCAAAAACTAGCCGGAATAGAGAAAAGGGGTGTAAATGCCGCATCCTGCTGGGCCGAAAGGCATAAGCAGCGTTTGGGTGTATTTAAAAGCACAAGCTGCCAAAATACGAGTGAGGTGCAAAGCCTTGGGGAAAATACGCCTTACGGGGCAAAATACGCATTAGGAGGAAACATAGGAGGAAACAGGACAAGTGAGCACCTCCGTCTCTGCGGCAAGATGCTCTCAGCGTCCCATGGCCCTTCTGTTGCAGCATCCTCGAAATCGCGGCAAGCCTTGCGCGGAGATGCCACCGAAGGAAAGGGCCCCGCTCAGAACTCACTCGGTCCCGGTTAGGCCACTCAAATGGACTCGGAGCGCTTATTTTGTTGAGGAAATTGCTGGAGGAGTTAAGGGTTTCGTAGAGCTGTGGGGTTGCGGACCTGTGGCCTTGGGATGGGATGGAGCAGGAAGGGGAGAAGCCTCCGGAAAGCAGTTTATCCCATCCCAGCATGGGCACCAGCACTTGCAAACGCTTTGCCTTCCCTCTCCGTCCTTCTCCGCTGCTGACAGGTGCCTGCAAAACATCACATTGTCAAAACTGGGCTGGGCAAGGGGATGCCGAGCTTTGCATCGCTCACTTTGGAGTTTTGGAGCAGCCAGAGTTGTTCCGCTTAGCACTATTTCCTAAGCACAAAGCTCCGGTTGGCTGCTTCGAAGCTGCTTTTGTTGGGAGGCTGAAAGCAGTAATTGCTTGTAAAACTGAAATCGGAAATCACTGGAGCAAAGGAGGAAGGTCCGGCTTTTCGGGGAACGGTTCTCTTTGCAGAAGGTGAGTGCCTTTTCCTCCCTTCTGTACTACCAATCTCTGAAGAAATCAAACCAGAGTAATGAGTGCTTGCTGACAGGCACCCAGCAGTCTGGTTTTCAGCAAATAAAGGGTGACGATTGGGCAGCCTCACTATTACAATGTGCCTCGTTCTTCTGTATTTGTCCAGACGAGCTCCCTTCTGGCTCTCTACCAGCCCACGCAGGGACATTGCCATGTCCCCCCCAGGATTTCTCGGCTGTCTCAGCCCAGAGACGGGCTGCACGGGGACGTGGCGGGGCAGAGTCAGGAGGGGGCCATGCTTCGGGCACGGTGCTGAGCCCCACTCCACGCTGGCGGCTGCGTGGCAGGAAAAGCCTTTGGGGACCTTCTGCCGTGAACCTCAACATCAGCTCTCCATCCTGGAGCTGGAGGAGGTTGAGCGAAACCTCGGGGCAGCACCACGCTCCCTCCCAGGAGCAGCAAGCAGGGACCAGGGCGGAGGCACGAACCCACCGCAGCCGAGCAAGACGTCGGGCAAATGATATGGGACGGGATAGTGCATATACCTGATGTCAGGAACAAGCCTGGCCGGGCTTGGCAGACCCCCTGAAACCCAAAATTATTTCTATGGATTTATTACGGCTTTTCTGGAGGATGCTCCACACAGTGAAGTACTTTGCAGGACACAGCCCCTGCCCTGGCCACCTCCTGCAGGGAGGCTGCCAGATGCCACCATGTGCATTAAACCACCTTTTCTCCCCCCATCCTTCCCTCCTGAGCAGATGGCAGTCGTACGAATCCCAAAGCACCCAAAGCTTCGCCTCCAACACCAAGCGGCACTCGGAAGGCACCTTCACCACTCTTAGGGATTTACCCACGCCGGCCACCCTAACAGGGGCCGACCCTGGGATCCCGCTGAGAAGGCAGAGTCCCAGGGAAGGTTTCCCATCCCTCTTTGAGGAGTTCTCGGGTGACAGCTCGAGCTGGCTGCCTCCGGAGAGGGACCCCTACCCCCACTCATGCCCCCCAATTATACCTGTACCACCCAGCACCCCATCCCCAGGTCCAACCCCGAGGCTGAGCCCTTAATTCTCCCAGAGGGACATCACCTTCCCTTGGCTTCCAGCTCCGGCCTGGGGCTCTTCCCCAGCCTCTCCCTCCACTTACTCCAAACCCCACCCTCAGCACAGCCCCACAGACACTCCCCTCCTCCTTCCTCTGACCTCTCTCTTCCTTAACCCTTTCCTCACCTCCAGCACACTATACAGAGGGAGCCAGACGCACCACCTCCTCCACTGACTTCCCTGGCCAGGCGGGGACACGGTTGGAAAAATACTTTGGAATACCCGGAGCTGCTCAGCTCTTGCGGCCTAAGGCTTCAACTCCTTCAGCTGCTTCCGCCTCCCTTTTCTCGGGAACCGCTCCCGCGGCGCTGCAGGACAGCAGCTGTCCCCTCCGACAGTCACCATGCCACGCTGGCAAAAGTCAACCTACAGCTTGCAAAACCCCATCCCGTAAAAGCCGTCTGATTTTGGCCCTGCTTGGGGATGTACCCCTTTCTTCCTTACAGAGCAATTCTGTAGTTTCTTTTCCGACCCGTTTGCAAGGAGCAACAACTTGCCCTTGGCATTTGGGGTTGGCTTCATGCACGAACAGGCTCCCGCAGAGGATGGGACAAGCCGATGGCAGGAGGGCTCGTGCACCCGTCCCAGCTGGGCACGAGGCACCAGTTGCAGACGCCGAGAGCCTGGAGCACGTGCTGAGCCCACAGCAAGATGCAGGGCTGCAAGGGGACCTTTTCTTCTGGCTTGTCCTCTCCTCCCAGGCTCCACGGCCAGCCGACTCGACCGCATGTGCCTGAGGTGACACCACAGCCCAACGACCCCCCGCCCCAAAACCTCAAGAGAGCACGAGAGCCATCTCTGCTTCACAGCTTCTTCCTGCATAGCGGCAGGGGAAGGGAGAAGGAAAAGGCATCTTGCCGCTTTCCTCCCGGCTCATCCCACCCTGGGAGAGAAGAGACTTTGCAAGGACAGGGGAGAAGAAAAAACTACAGAGTGCCAGGGAGGTAAAAAGAAGGAAAACAGCACTGAATGATAAAGCGGCAGCAGTCCCTCTACCACTACAAACCCACACCACCACACGCACGTACACACGGGAACTTCACGACACCGAACTCCCATTGACTGGCACGTACACCTCAGTTTGCTGGTCTAGAGATACTGAATGCCTGAAGCACACGAAGGAGAACTGAAAACATCGACATGGCTTTAATGGGAATCCTCCAACTGGAAAACAGCGGTATCTCCCCGTCTCTGCGTTGGCACGTCCCTGAGTCACGTTCTCACTCCTCCCCTTCAAAGCCGAGGCTCCTAAATAGCAAAACTGGGGGGAAAAAAGACAAAAAGAGGGAGAGCACCATCAGTGGAAGACCTGCCGGCTGCTGCTGGTTCAACCCTGTTCGTGGGACCACCCTGGCAGTGACGAGCTGGTTTGCATGCCACGGTCCTCGCTGCCTGTTCCCAGGGACGGGCCGTTTGCTCGGTACTGCCTGCCGAAGCACGGGAAAACTGTAGGCATGCGCCGTCGCTTGCAGAGGAGCACGGTCACGTTCACATGCAATCCTTTACCTCTTTCCTCCCCGGATTCAGACTGTTTCTGTGTTCATAGTGAGAGCCTTCCACACGCTCGTTTTCAACACTTCCTCCGAGATATTAATCTCGCAAGGATCAGTCCTGCAATAAATATTTTACAGAGCAATCCGTGACTATGGGAACTGATGCCACCAAGTGCGTTAGCATCAGCAAGAGGAACAGCGGGGCCCCGAGAATCAAAGCTCAGCATAAGCACGGCAGGTTTTGCTGGATGAGGAGTTTTGCGAGGCAAGCCTGAGAGCTGCAGAGCTACAGCTCCGTGCAAAGGCTCTTGCGGGCGTTTAGCCCTGGAGTGGGCTCCTAAGCCACTGCTGGTACAGATCATGCCTGCAACCCCTCGTTTTTACGTATGAGGATCTCCAGCTACCCTAAAGTCACTGAGGATGCGACTTTTTGGGGTCAGATGGGAGTTGTGCAGCCACTCTGCTTGGAGGCAGAGCCCTGCGATCCCCTCCTGCAGCCCTGCCCGTAGATGTGATTTTCCCACCAAGCTGACTGCTGCTTTCTATGGGACGCTCAAGAAAGATGCAAGTGGAAAAAATTGTGCCAAACACCTTCCAACTAATCTTGCCGGGGGTCCTGGCACTTGGTGGGGCTTTACCTGTCCCTGCTTTGCTTTGGGATATCCAAGTTGCTGGTCTTGCCCAGTTTCAGCAGAACTGAACCGGCAGCAGCAGCAGCTTCCATCATTTTCGGGGACTCCTGACGGAAAAAAGGGACAAATCAAGTTCTCTGTCTTGGATCCAAGTGGAAAAAACCTGAACACCCAGCAAAAACATTGCATGCTGCCCTCTCCTTCTGACTCGTGGCACCTTTAGCTATTAGCGCAGCAGGGTAAAGACCTTTCACTCTGAATTTTTTGGGGGGGGGGGTTAAAAACACTGTTACGAGCCAATCTTTCCATCATCATCATCATCATCATCATCATCATCTGTTATTATAAATGACTCATTTAAAAAATTATACCTCTATTCAAGTGTTAAGCTCACTGCTCATTCAGGGAAAAAAAAGGTTAAGATGTGGGATCCAGGCTATTAGAATCTGTTTCTTTTGAGTTCTGATCTTGCCCCAACATGTAAAGACAAGCTGTGCTAGAAACAGGCAATCTCACAGCCCGAGGGAGATGTCCAGCCCCGAGCGCCCAGCAAGCGTTACCTCTTCTTCATTGGCTTCGTTTTTGGCACCGTCCAACTTCTTCTTCTTGCTCTCTGGCATAAGGTCATCCAGGAAGCTGAGCTCTCGCTTTGAGAAGCAGAAATCCATGGCTTTCCGGACAAATACAAGAGCCAAGACCTGCACGAAATAGAGGGAAGATGCGGTGAGGCCAGAGGTGGTGCTACATCTCACTCCAACGCGGCAAACATCCCTGTGCCGAGCGGCACCGCCTCTTACCATCATGGGAAAGACGATGGCGGCACGGGACACCTTGATGGCCCAGAGCAGGACGAGGCAGATCAGCTGGATCACGGTGAAGAAGTGCACCTTTCGCAAGGGGACGTGCCGCAGGTAGATGAAATCCGGCTGGTGTTTCGCCGGCATCCAAAACAGCTTCAAGCGATCGAAGAACTGCAAAATCGAAGTGGAAAAGTTGCCACCTTGGGACTGCGGAAAGCTTCTGGCCCTCTTGAGACGTGGAGGGAGTTTTCAGGATCTCGCTCGCCATGAGAAACCGTGGATCCCACTATGCTCCTCCTGGGAGCAGCACCCATTTTCCCTTCGCTCCAGCTAGAAACCAGCTTGCCCGTGAGAGCTGCCCACCCACGTGCAATTATGCCACGTTATTCTATGATTAGCTTGTCTTGGCCCACTGAATCCCCCAGCAAGGATTTCCACCAGTGGTAGAAATTGCCTTCCCTGTGCACTCAACTCCCCCATTTTCACCTAACCAAACACTGGCCTGCCCTAACCTGTGTTTAAACAGGGAGCGCTCAACTTGCCCGGTCCTCCCAGCCCTATAGACCTCCTGTGCCTCCTCCAATCTTTTTCGTACACAAAATATTTTCATTGCTTGCTTTCCGAGAGGTTTTTTTCCCATGCCGCTGCTTTTTTCCTGCTTCTACGGAGATGAAATACCAGGCAGCGGACATGCTGCACGCTGTAAAAAAGTCCGTACCTGAATTTCTCCGAGCGACGACACGCCCATGTAGAGAAAGACGCCGTAAAGCACAGGCATTGGTATAAACTGAAAGAAAGAATGCAATCATTTATTTTTTTAAATTGCATTTTCAGTAGTACCACTCTCTTCTACAGGCACTGCCTCAAATTGCCTACAGCTTTCCAGTTTCCACAGGGTTAGAGACGTGTCGGATTTTAACCAGCAGAGCTTTTGTGCCTGCGAGTGAGCTAACGCTCTGCTTTAGGCTGACCGTTGGAGTTATCTTTCATCAGCAGAATCCTATCTTCCAGAAAGGTTGGAGGAAAACAGGCGACCATGCTACCATATGCCACGTTCTGTGACGGTAGAAAAACCTTTCTCCTTATTCTTGTAGCAACAAGCAAAAGCGACGTGCCTCCTCTTAGCCTAGCGAGGAGATTATCTTGTGGGAGGAACACGCAAGGAAGCCCATGGAGATGATTTCAGTGTGTTTAGCTACTGGAACGGCTGTGCTGAGGCATTTGGGGGAGCAAATTGCCATCGATAACGTGCTGAACGGCTGGAAAGCGTAAGCGAGGAGGCTGCTTCCCACTGTGGGTCAAGCCCCAAGGTTTGGGATCACCTCCTCCTCCGCTCCACAGCTGCTCGGGCCTGGAGAGAGGGGACTGGTTTTGGGTAACCTCCAAAAAGCTCGTGGCTGTTGGGTGTTTTGCATTTTCCTCTTACCTTTAACACAGAAGTGAAGAAGACAGAGCAGCCCATGAGCACAAAGATCATGGAGCCAGTGACTCTCTGCTCTCGTATCCCCAGAAACTTGGGTTGTTCTCCTGGAGCTGCGCACTCAGACTCGACTTTGAGGCTATTCACGTGGGTGATGGACAGGACGGTGGCAGCCACAAACCAGGGCAGCCCCATCACGGAGCACACCCCGAGCATCACGGCCACCATGAAAAGGTCCAGGTGGTACCCACATCCTTTCTGCGGGAAGCAAAACAAGGAGATGAGCGTCCCACAGCACAAGAGCAAGGACAACGTCGCAAGTCAGGCTCAAACCCCGCTAGAGCGCAAGTCAACTTCTTGAGAATTTAAAACACGCCTCGGAAACAAATAAGGAGGTATCTGCTCTTTGTGCAAGCCCCTTGCATGAAAAGGTGGCAGGAGTTCAGACAAAGTGGATTTGGTTGTGCGATAGCTACTTCTCAAAAGAAAAAAAGAGACCGGGTTTTTTCCTTCATAAAGAAATTTCCACCACTTGCAAGTAGGATGTGACTCTGAGTTATCCCTGGCAGCGCGTCAACACAATTCGATCCCCCATCCACTGCTGACATTTTAAAACAAAACCACGCTTCTCTATTGCTCCAAGATTAATTTGCTCCTCTGAAAGGCTGCTCATCTGAACTCCCTGTCGTTTGCTCCCTGTGTCATCATTAATGCAGGAGAGCATCCTGCCACGCAGCCTGACGTTTTCCCAAACCAATGCCTTCCCAAAGCATTTGGAATAGGAGCTTCTCCCCGTGCCTGCAGCCCGGAGTGGGTTGGGGATGGGCTCATCTCTTGCAGCCCCTTACCTTCAGCCTGTGCTCCTTCCTGTTCACAATAACAGCAGTGATCTGCTGGTCCATGAAGATCAAGATGGTGCAGAGCAGAGCTGGGATGAGCGCAGCCAACACCGTCCACCAAGGGTTGGGTCCTACGGGGCTGATGAACCACCCGCGGTCGTCTCTGGTAGGCTGCAACAAAGCACACACATCAGCATCATCTCCCAGCCCAGCCACCTCACTGGCTTTGCTTTTCCCCTCCATTCCCATGTCAGAGCACCTCCCAGCCCTGGCTTCACGTCACCCTGGGGTTCAGCACTGCCGCTGCCCTCTTTGCAAGCACCTACAGATACTTCTCCTGGAGGTATCTAGTTTTGGGGCTGTCTTCTCCTTTCCCGAAGGAAACAATGCGCTTGGAGGCAGAAGAGGAGATGGTCGCACCACCAGCATCTCCTCCGGACTCAGCCCTGTCCTGCCCCGGCATCACCTTGTGGCATCCCCAAGGGCTGAAACCAGCTCCCTGCCAAAACACCCCGTTACCTTGAACATATGGGGGACGTGGAGCTTCGGTGATGGGATCCCAATCATGAAGTCCATGAGCACCATGACGACGATGGTGAGGAAAACAGCAAAGTCGCTTACTGTGGACCGTACCTGGGGCAAGAAACCAGAGCTGAAGGGGGCGTCGCAAAGGGGGCCACAACATGACATGGAAAAGTGAGGGACGTCAACGCCATTAAGACCGGTTAACAAAACCCCTCCATGCTGAGGACATGCAGCCAAATCCCTTGGTTAGATACCGTTGCTGTGTTTGTGCCTGTGAGATCTGGTGCCAGGCAATACAAAATGTTTAATTAGGTGGAAAAGGGTTGTCTTAATTGAAACCTTAAAAAAAAAAATAAAATTACAAAAGAAGGAAGCAGATGTCTGCCACGACAGCCACGCTCACAGCTAAAACGGGAATAAGGCACTGAGGCATCATTTGCTCCTCAAAAGGAAGAAATAGTGTCGTTTGCTATGGCAGCTCCTCAGCTGAATCAGCCTTCCCCTTGAGCACATAATGCACAGAAGGTGAAAAAAAGTAACTGTGGAAGACCTGATTTCCCACTGCCTGAGCAAGAGATGGCTCCAGGACAGGTCGCCAGGCAGGTGGGAAATGCTACGATCCTTTTGCGCTCATGGAAATGAGTGAGGGACGTCCACGCTGATGGAGAGCTTGGCCTTCAAGGTCAACGTTTCCCAGCTCGACCGAGTGGTGGCAAATACTGCTTAGTGCTCCAGGAAAGCCATTTTGGGAAATGAGCGTGGAGACTGCTGCTGGCCACCGTCTTCTACCTACTCTGGTTGGGAAGTATCGGCTGGTCTTAAACTTCTTCAGTAAGCTCGACAGCACAAAGGTGGAGAAGAAGAGGATGCAGCACCAGAAGAGGACGTCAGGCGTGTAGGGGCCATTGGGTCCACAGGCAGGTCCTTGAAACTCTCCATGCAAATACCGACATTCCTGGAGAAACAGAGCATCAGGACACAAAGGCAGTGCACGTGCGGCAAGGAAACCTTGCATAACGAGGGGGTTATTTCTGCTGCCGGTCAGAAATATTGTCCTGCCACCGCGTTGAGGAGGCAGACAGTTATTACCCACGATGTTGGGCACAAGGTGGACTGGACAAGGTGGACTCTCCTTCCCAGGACCAAGCGGGTTAAAACCACCCATTAGATGTAAGCAATGACTTTTCAGAGCAGCACTAGCACAGCTGGAAGCCCATCACCACCTGAAGGGCTCCGACTTGCGCACCACGCGAATGCCCCTGGGCCCCGTGGCCGCGGCACGAGGAAGCAGTGGCTCGGGGCACTTACGGTCACCGTGAGGTTTTCCCAGGCGATGCCAGACACGTTGATCTTGTTGCTCTCCCAGAAACGCAGGGTTTCATTGCTGGGATGCGTCGGTGCCTCACACTTACAGCTGGGAGGAGAGAAGCCAAGACACGGGTAAGGGAGAGGCGATGCAGGTGCAGCCCTGAGCTCCTGCCAAGGGGCAGGGGCGTTTTAGGAGGAAAAAACCCACTAGTCGATGGTGAGGAAGTCGAGCTGGCTGTGCATGTGCACAGGGTAGGTCTCCCGCAGGTGACTCAGCTTCTCTAGAGCCTCGTAGATGAAGATGAGGCAGATGAGGGAGGCGAAGGCTTCTTCGGTGAAGCGGGTGATGTAGCACACCAAAGAGCTGGCGTCGGTGGCCACCAGCACGATGCAGAAGAAGGCGGTCCACAGCCCGATGCATGCCCGCAGAGAGAGATAGGAGAGCGTGTACTCCCTGGGAAACCAAAATAAAACCAAGGGTGGAAAGGCCAGCAAGAGGCTCCAAGTTGGGGCTTAATGATAAATTTAAATTGCAATAAGGGTGGTTCATCTCACATCGAAGTCATCACAGCAGAAGGACTGTCATGGAAAATACCCATTTCACATGAAAAACTCCTACTTTTTCAATGAAATCATCCAAACTCACAACATTTCAGCAGTAGACTATTTGGCTACCTGAGCAAACTGTATTTCCACTTCCAGCAACAATCAGGCTAAGAAGTGCCTTGTTTTGTACTCAGAGGGAAGCAAATCTTCCCCCATTCCCAAACCAGAGTGATTTGTCTCCTCTTCCTTGTGCAGCCCATCTTGGGCATCCACATCCTTGTGGTTTCTCCTCCTCCAGCTGCTTCGCTTTAAGCCTAAAACCCCCAAATGACCCCATCCATCCTTCAGAGAGCCAGGGCTCTCGCACCATCGCATACTAAAGCAGCAGCGTGCAGCATCTGTGACACACAAGACAACTTCAATCGAACAACTGCCGCTGAGAGAAATGAAAGACAAACATCTTTTCTCCATCCCCGCTGCCTTCTGAAGGCTCTCACAGCACCCGGCCGCAGCAACCAGCCTTACTTGCAGAATTTGTAGAGGATCTTCTCAAAGACGAGCACGGGTCCGGTGCTGCCGAGGATGGTGAGAGGTTGGCCAGCAAAGAGGGAAAACACCACGCCGGTCATGGAGGCGCCCAGCAGCGACTCCATGGCACTCTGTCCGGGGAAGAGAGGCAGCAGTGAGTACAGAAAGCATTAGGGGGAAAAAAAACCCAGAGCAAACTCACTGCAGCAAGGACTTTTGCATGAGTTTTATCCTCCCCCGTGCCACCCAACAGAGAGAGCTGCTCACTATGTGGCCATCGGTCGCCTCCCCCAGCAGTCCCCCGAAGGTGATGACAGGGGACATGCAGGCACAGTAGAGGAAGAGGAAGGACGCCAGACACTGCAGCCTCAGACCATCCCGAAAGTCGCTCCAGAACCACGGGGCTTTTCGCTTCACATCCAGGATCAAACCTCCAAAGAGCCTGGAAGAAGGACAAAATAGAGACAGTTCTCCTGCAAGACCACATGGACTTTTCTTGGCTGCAGAAGGGCAATCACAAGCATGGAGTAATTTTCAGTGCTGAAAAGAAGCCGTCTCCTTCTCCCTTTTTACACCCACTAGAAACTGAGGCACGCCAAAATGCCCTCCAACAACAAAAATAAAAAGAAGAAAAAAGAAAAAACAAGACCTAACCTGAGAGCCCATCCCCTCTTACTGCAACACTCCCTTGCTCTGAGAAGCAGCAGAGCTCTACCTGGAGGTATTTGCACATCTGCTTCCACCCCAAATCAAGAAAACCTGTGTGCACTGATGCTGTGGCTGAGCCCAGCTGCCCACATCTCCCACCTGCCCAGCCCAGGGACCCAGCTGGGCATGTGGAGCCCCTTCACTGAACCAAAAAACCCCAAAAACCTGCTCAAAGGCAAGGTGCATGCTCAGATTTGGGAGGCAAGCAGAAAAAAAACACCCCAAACTATCAAAGCTTGCACCTTCCCGTCCGCTCCAGTTCAGGACCGCTGTGCTTCTCCGGCTTGGTGTGAGAAGCACTGTCATCAAGAGCTCCTGGCATCTTCCTTTTTTCCTGTTCAAATGGAAATAAGAGAAAGACAGCTATTTGTAACCACTGGCTTGTTTTGCTTCTGGTCTGGCCATGTGACTGTGTCAAATAGGGACCTTGTGAATCTGGAGCCCTGAACAGCATCCCCAGCTGCCTGCCGTCCTGCCCGTCCCCCTCGCACCTCCCTCCACCGCAGCACCCACCTGCGAAGGGACGTTTTTCGGGGGCTCGATTCGGATCGATGGATCCCACTCTCCAGGCGGCAAGACCGTGACCTGATCCAGAAACTCATCGATGCCGGCCACGAGGTCAGCCCGGTTCTTGGCTTTATAGGCGACGTCATGGAAAACCTGCCCGTAGGAGACAACCTGCTCAGAGGACAACCCATCTCGCATGCCCTAAGCAGTGCAATAAGCACTTGGCTAAACGCAAGATAATTTCCCCCAAATTTCCTGCTGGCAATGGCAGGAAGTATTCCCCCAAAAGGAAAAATCTGTCCATCGTGTTCCTTGTAATCCTCTCCTCCACGAGGCCCCCCATCCCCCATGGCACACCGCAGCCTGTTGCTTAAAGAGGACAAGTTTTACTGGCCCTGGCAATGCCACCACTGGGGACAGCATGCTGGGGACCCCGGGGAGAAGGACGAGGTGCAGGATGCACCCCGGGTGGGATTTCAGCCTCCAGGATGTGGGGTGATGCAAACGTGCGTGTTTGCTTTGGGGTGCGAACGAAGGGTGGGCTATTTGGAGAGCTGCCGGCAGCGGGGACAGCAAATGCTCTTCCTCACTACTACAGAGACAGGGAGAGGTGAAGAAAGCCAAAAATGACCCAGAGATATCCCTTCTCACGTCGCACCTCATCCGTCATGATAGTAGCCATGGACCTGCCGATCTCATGGTACTGATGGGCTTTTCCTTCTGGTCCAAGCAAAACAAACAGGAACCTGGGCAAGACAAACAAAAGGAGAGAGACGAACGTGTCATGGCTCAAAGAGCACCCAAGGAAATCCCTGGCAGCTCCCAGCCCAGAGCACGGCTCGAGAGGGGACACGGAGGCTCACCGACTCCGGTGATGAATTGGAAATTCATCAAAACCCATCGCAAATTTCATTTTGGGGCCAACTCTCATTCACGTTGGCCAATGGGTTTAAAAGCTACAGCAGGGAAGGGGGAAATGAAGGCAAGGAGACGTGGCTGGCAGAAACGTGCTGGCTCCCGCTGGCCTTGTTCCCTTGGGATGCCAAACTGGTGCATGCCATCTGATGTTTTGTTGGGGGGGTTTGAAATAAAAACTTTGTGCTTCTCGTTCAGACCTTGTTGGGATGGGAACTTCCGTCATGCCCGAGAGGAGGACAGCCGGGGTCAGGCGGACAAATGCCATGATGGGCTGGCGAAGGAAATCCAGCTCTCCTACGAGCACGTTGGACGCTTCAGCCCCGCTGGGAATTTTCTTCATGAAGTGCAGCTCCGCCTGGGCACAACAAGCCATTTTCAGGCAATTACCCCAAAAGCAAAGCCCACAGCACCCTGCAGCTCCCTCTGCAGCCAAGGTTGCAACAGCAAATTCGGCCCTGAAGGCCTAAGAAAGCTATGAGTGTCTCACCTTGCTTAAATCCGTTGTGCTGGTCTCATGGTTCACCCCATTTTTAGCTTCCACAGTGGTGGGAGAAGGATGAGGGGTAAGTGTTTGAGCTGGTAGAAAAAAGAAAGACACTCAGAAAGACGGACAAGGAGCAATTGGGATGCTTCTCCTTTGCTAGGACAAACCTAATGGGGCCAAAGCCCTGCAGAAACCCTCATCTGCTGCCAAAGCCCTGCAGAAACCTTCACCGGGTGCCAAAGCCCTGCAGGAACCCTCACCTGGCTTGTCGAGGAGGTGCAGGTCCGACCCCTTCTTGCTCACATCAGCAAACGAGCGGAGAAGGTTGTTTCTTTTCTTCTCGTTCTGATGGTGGTGCTTCTTCAAAAGAACTTCTCCAATTTTTGCCCGCGTGCGCTCGTCAAACTCCGTGAGCTGTTCTTGCTGGCCCAGGATCAGATCTGAGCATGGCACAGGAAAATGAGGCAGGGTTTGATCTGTGAAGGAAGGGCACAGCGGCGAGCCAAGCTCGACCGTTCCCGGAGGGACGCGGCACCCACAGTACCTGCGATCTCTTCGATGCTGTTGGCACTAATGTCCAGCAGCACCGTGCCATTGATGATGCAGCTCCTCAGCTCAAAGAGGCTGTGCAAGGACAGCGTGGCCACATAGGGCTTGCTCCAGCGCTCGCCGCCGTCTTCCACGTCCTCCTCAAACTTCAGCCACCTGCGGACATCGGGTGCTGTCAGCCCCATTGCAAGGAAACAGCCCCAGCTCTCCAACCCCTTTAACAGAGCTACAGGTAGCAAGAGGAGACGGCTCCTCGCATCAGCACCTACAGCTGCAAAAGCTTCGTGTCCTGCGGAGCGGAAAGCAGAGCCCGCGTGCACTGCTGGCGCAGGGACTCCTCTCCCACCACAGCCGGCAGCAGCGATTTACCTTGCCGTTTCCTTCCACTCGGCATCTTCGCCCTCTTTCACGCAGATCTCATCCAGCTCGGTGAACAAGGCGTGAGGGACATGCTGCTCGTCCTCCTTGGTCCTGAGGATGAACTGCACCCGCTGGGACGGGGTGCCTGGGGGCAGAACACAGAGACCCGTCCCGTTACCATGCTCGAATATGGCCCATCACGCTCACATGCAAAGCGGGCATCAGATCGGCACCAGTTCAGCCACAAATATTGGGCCGGCCCCTCTCCCCTGGCTCTGTTGGGGCTTGCACAGAGCCACGGAGAAGGAGAAGCATCTATTCCACCCCTGCACAAGGATGGGCAGCTTTCCTTCCCCACATTTCCATTTTTAAAGCAGGCATCCCGCTGAGGAAGATGAGCCTAAATCCATTATACATTTAACTACCTCAAAAAAAAAAGATGAAAGTTTTGAAAAAGAGGGTCTTGTTAAATAATGCCACTTTCCCTCGGAAGAACAGCAAGTCACTCAAACTAGCCACATGGACCTGCTTGCAGAAGACCCCAGCGCCCATGTAGCCCCAAGGAGTTTAGTGAACGGGGTGGCGGGACTTACAGTGGTAGCCCCGCTCCGTCGGGGCACAGTCCTCCTCCTGTTCCCGATGCTTCTGCTTGTGGGGTCGGTGATGCCGGTGGCATTGCCCCACCAGCGGCATCTGCACGCCGGCGTACAGGGTCCGGTGGCCTGCAAAAAAGCAGCATTTGCATCACTCGCGATATTGGGGAGATGGATGACGCAGACACCACGGTTAAATCAGTGCAGCCGTCCCAGGAGGAAACACCAATTTTGTTTTCACTGGATCCCTGAATGTCACAGACCTCTCCTTTTTTCCAAGCCTGTTTTACTCGAACTTTGCAACAACAGAGCAACAACAAGTGATGGCTCCCCCAAAAGTGCCCTGAAAGCATCCAACCTCTTCTCAAATTCCAGCTTGGGCTGGCCAACACTCAGCCTTGCTCATTAAGCAGTGACAGAAGGGAATTCTTTTTAAAATCTTTGTATGGCACAAGGCGACAAGAGAAGATCCAATCAGTCCCATGATAAGGAACTCCAGAAGAAAAGAAGAAAAGCACAGCCTCGCGCCTGCAGCTGTCCAATTATTCTCCAGACCTCTCCAAGCCAGGAGCAGCCTCTGCGAGTAAACAAGCCGTGAATTATCCAGCCCCATGGCTAAAGCTCACACCGTGACCTCCGCGGGGGCTTTTTCCCTCTGTTGAAAAGCCGTAATATTAAAACACGTGAAAATAACTGTGCTGCTTTATTAAGAAGCACGGCAGGTTTTGCTGCACATGATGTCACACCGAGTGAGGGACATTGTAGGGACTTTGTGCAACGGGAAAAGGCGCCGGGCTGGTGGCCCCTCTACCAGCATCTCAGCAGAGACTCACCTTCCAACTCCTCCTTCTCATAGTGAATCTTGGCACTGTTGCTCCTTCTCCCCTGGTCAATCAGTGCCTCCTCGTCATGCCTCTGTTTAGCAATGAGAAGAAGGTAAAAGTTGGGGCTGGGTGTCTAGAGCTCCCTTGCGTCCTGCCGGCAAGTCTCCTTCTCTCTTAGACACCGTTTTGCCTCCGTGCTGCGACCAGGGACGCTAAACCTGCCCCTGGCAGCCCTCCCCAGTGCAAAGCATCTCCCCCTGCCCATCCTTCTGCCCTCCAGGGAAATGCCAATGGGATTTCGGGGAGAGTTTTCCCCCTGTTTGGGGGATGCTCAGCCCTTCGGCTGTGCTACCTGTAACTCTTCCAGAAGTGTCATTTTGTAAGCCCCGTTCTGGTTCATCCTCACGTCGGTCACCGGTTTGGGGGGATAATTGAACCTCCAGATCAATCAGGGGGCCAGAGTCCCCCGGGACACCTGGACAGCTCTCACCGAGAGGAGCTCAGTGGCACCCAGTGTGCACCAACTCCAGAGACACAACAAGTGACCGTTTATGGCATCACAATCGGTGATGCGTATCCAGGCAGTTATTTAAAGCCACGCACCCCAGGACTCTTCCCGCTTGGAAAACTTAGTGGATGGGGAGAAACCAGCTCTGTTTTGGGCAAAAACTAGCCGGAATAGAGAAAAGGGGTGTAAATGCCGCATCCTGCTGGGCCAAAAGGCATAAGCAGCGTTTGGGTGTATTTAAAAGCACAAGCTGCCAAAATACGAGAGAGGTGCAAAGCCTTGGGGAAAATACGCCTTACGGGGCAAAATACGCATTAGGAGGAAACATAGGAGGAAACAGGACAAGTGAGCACCTCCGGCTCTGCGGCAAGATGCTCTCAGCGTCCCATGGCCCTTCTGTTGCAGCATCCTCGAAATCGCGGCAAGCCTTGCGCGGAGATGCCACCGAAGGAAAGGGCCCCGCTCAGAACTCACTCGGTCCCGGTTAGGCCACTCAAATGGACTCGGAGCGCTTATTTTGTTGAGGAAATTGCTGGAGGAGTTAAGGGTTTCGTAGAGCTGTGGGGTTGCGGACCTGTGGCCTTGGGATGGGATGGAGCAGGAAGGGGAGAAGCCTCCGGAAAGCAGTTTATCCCATCCCAGCATGGGCACCAGCACTTGCAAACGCTTTGCCTTCCCTCTCTGTCCTTCTCCGCTGCTGACAGGTGCCTGCAAAACATCACATTGTCAAAACTGGGCTGGGCAAGGGGATGCCGAGCTTTGCATCGCTCACTTTGGAGTTTTGGAGCAGCCAGAGTTGTTCCGCTTAGCACTATTTCCTAAGCACAAAGCTCCGGTTGGCTGCTTCGAAGCTGCTTTTGTTGGGAGGCTGAAAGCAGTAATTGCTTGTAAAACTGAAATCGGAAATCACTGGAGCAAAGGAGGAAGGTCCGACTTTTCGGGGAACGGTTCTCTTTGCAGAAGGTGAGTGCCTTTTCCTCCCTTCTGTACTACCAACCTCTGAAGAAATCAAACCAGAGTAATGAGTGCTTGCTGACAGGCACCCAGCAGTCTGGTTTTCAGCAAATAAAGGGTGACGATTGGGCAGCCTCACTATTACAATGTGCCTCGTTCTTCTGTATTTGTCCAGACGAGCTCCCTTCTGGCTCTCTACCAGCCCACGCAGGGACATTGCCATGTCCCCCCCAGGATTTCTCGGCTGTCTCAGCCCAGAGACGGGCTGCACGGGGACGTGGCGGGGCAGAGTCAGGAGGGGGCCATGCTTTGGGCACGGTGCTGAGCCCCACTCCACGCTGGCGGCTGCGTGGCAGGAAAAGCCTTTGGGGACCTTCTGCCGTGAACCTCAACATCAGCTCTCCATCCTGGAGCTGGAGGAGGTTGAGCGAAACCTCGGGGCAGCACCACGCTCCCTCCCAGGAGCAGCAAGCAGGGACCAGGGCGGAGGCACGAACCCACCGCAGCCGAGCAAGACGTCGGGCAAATGATATGGGACGGGATAGTGCATATACCTGATGTCAGGAACAAGCCTGGCTGGGCTTGGCAGACCCCCTGAAACCCAAAATTATTTCTATGGATTTATTACGGCTTTTCGGGAGGATGCTCCACACAGTGAAGTACTTTGCAGGACACAGCCCCTGCCCTGGCCACCTCCTGCAGGGAGGCTGCCAGATGCCACCACGTGCATTAAACCACCTTTTCTCCCCCCATCCTTCCCTCCTGAGCAGATGGCAGTCGTACGAATCCCAAAGCACCCAAAGCTTCGCCTCCAACACCAAGCGGCACTCGGAAGGCACCTTCACCACTCTTAGGGATTTACCCACGCCAGCCACCCTAACAGGGGCCGACCCTGGGATCCCGCTGAGAAGGCAGAGTCCCAGGGAAGGCTTCCCATCCCTCTTTGAGGAGTTCTCGGGTGACAGCTCGAGCTGGCTGCCTCCGGAGAGGGACCCCTACCCCCACTCATGCCCCCCAATTATACCTGTACCACCCAGCACCCCATCCCCAGGTCCAACCTGGAGGCCGAGCCCTTAATTCTCCCAGAGGGACATCACCTTCCCTTGGCTTCCAGCTCCGGCCTGGGGCTCTTCCCCAGCCTCTCCCTCCACTTACTCCAAACCCCACCCTCAGCACAGCCCCACACACACTCCCCTCCTCCTTCCTCTGACCTCTCTCTTCCTTAATCCTTTCCTCACCTCCAGCACACTATACAGAGGGAGCCAGACGCACCACCTCCTCCACTGACTTCCCTGGCCAGGCGGGGACACGGTTGGAAAAATACTTTGGAATACCCGGAGCTGCTCAGCTCTTGCGGCCTAAGGCTTCAACTCCTTCAGCTGCTTCCGCCTCCCTTTTCTCGGGAACCGCTCCCGCGGCGCTGCAGGACAGCAGCTGTCCCCTCCGACAGTCACCATGCCACGCTGGCAAAAGTCAACCTACAGCTTGCAAAACCCCATCCCGTAAAAGCCGTCTGATTTTGGCCCTGCTTGGGGATGTACCCCTTTCTTCCTTACAGAGCAATTCTGTAGTTTCTTTTCCCCACCCGTTTGCAAGGAGCAACAACTTGCCCTTGGCATTTGGGGTTGGCTTCATGCACGAACAGGCTCCCGCAGAGGATGGGACAAGCCGATGGCAGGAGGGCTCGTGCACCCGTCCCAGCTGGGCACGAGGCACCAGTTGCAGACGCCGAGAGCCTGGAGCACGTGCTGAGCCCACAGCAAGATGCAGGGCTGCAAGGGGACCTTTTCTTCTGGCTTGTCCTCTCCTCCCAGGCTCCACGGCCAGCCGACTCGACCGCATGTGCCTGAGGTGACACCACAGCCCAACGACCCCCCGCCCCAAAACCTCAAGAGAGCACGAGAGCCATCTCTGCTTCACAGCTTCTTCCTGCATAGCGGCAGGGGAAGGGAGAAGGAAAAGGCATCTTGCCGCTTTCCTCCCGGCTCATCCCACCCTGGGAGAGAAGAGACTTTGCAAGGACAGGGGAGAAGAAAAAACTACAGAGTGCCAGGGAGGTAAAAGGAAGGAAAACAGCACTGAATGATAAAGCGGCAGCAGTCCCTCTACCACTACAAACCCACACCACCACACGCACGTACACACGGGAACTTCACGACACCGAACTCCCATTGACTGGCACGTACACCTCAGTTTGCTGGTCTAGAGATACTGAATGCCTGAAGCACACCAAGGAGAACTGAAAACATCGACATGGCTTTAATGGGAATCCTCCAACTGGAAAACAGCGGTATCTCCCCGTCTCTGCGTTGGCACGTCCCTGAGTCACGTTCTCACTCCTCCCCTTCAAAGCCGAGGCTCCTAAATAGCAAAACTGGGGGGAAAAAAGACAAAAAGAGGGAGAGCACCATCAGTGGAAGACCTGCCGGCTGCTGCTGGTTCAACCCTGTTCGTGGGACCACCCTGGCAGTGACAAGCTGGTTTGCATGCCACGGTCCTCGCTGCCTGTTCCCAGGGACGGGCCGTTTGCTCGGTACTGCCTGCCGAAGCACGGGAAAACTGTAGGCATGCGCCGTCGCTTGCAGAGGAGCACGGTCACGTTCACATGCAATCCTTTACCTCTTTCCTCCCCGGATTCAGACTGTTTCTGTGTTCATAGTGAGAGCCTTCCACACGCTCGTTTTCAACACTTCCTCCGAGATATTAATCTCGCAAGGATCAGTCCTGCAATAAATATTTCACAGAGCAATCCGTGACTACGGGAACTGATGCCACCAAGTGCGTTAGCATCAGCAAGAGGAACAGCGGGGCCCCGAGAATCAAAGCTCAGCATAAGCACGGCAGGTTTTGCTGGATGAGGAGTTTTGCGAGGCAAGCCTGAGAGCTGCAGAGCTACAGCTCCGTGCAAAGGCTCTTGCGGGCGTTTAGCCTTGGAGTGGGCTCCTAAGCCACTGCTGGTACAGATCATGCCTGCAACTCCTCGTTTTTACGTATGAGGATCTCCAGCTACCCTAAAGTCACTGAGGATGCGACTTTTTGGGGTCAGATGGGAGTTGTGCAGCCACTCTGCTTGGAGGCAGAGCCCTGCGATCCCCTCCTGCAGCCCTGCCCGTAGATGTGATTTTCCCACCAAGCTGACTGCTGCTTTCTATGGGACGCTCAAGAAAGATGCAAGTGGAAAAAATTGTGCCAAACACCTTCCAACTAATCTTGCCGGGGGTCCTGGCACTTGGTGGGGCTTTACCTGTCCCTGCTTTGCTTTGGGATATCCAAGTTGCTGGTCTTGCCCAGTTTCAGCAGAACTGAACCGGCAGCAGCAGCAGCTTCCATCATTTTCGGGGACTCCTGACGGAAAAAAGGGACAAATCAAGTTCTCTGTCTTGGATCCAAGTGGAAAAAACCTGAACACCCAGCAAAAACATTGCATGCTGCCCTCTCCTTCTGACTCGTGGCACATTTAGCTATTAGCGCAGCAGGGTAAAGACCTTTCACTCTGAATTTTTTTGGGGGGGGGGTTAAAAACACTGTTACGAGCCAATCTTTCCATCATCATCATCATCATCATCATCTGTTATTATAAATGACTCATTTAAAAAATTATACCTCTATTCAAGTGTTAAGCTCACTGCTCATTCAGGGAAAAAAAAGGTTAAGATGTGGGATCCAGGCTATTAGGATCTGTTTCTTTTGAGTTCTGATCTTGCCCCAACATGTAAAGACAAGCTGTGCTAGAAACAGGCAATCTCACAGCCCGAGGGAGATGTCCAGCCCCGAGCGCCCAGCAAGCGTTACCTCTTCTTCATTGGCTTCGTTTTTGGCACCGTCCAACTTCTTCTTCTTGCTCTCTGGCATAAGGTCATCCAGGAAGCTGAGCTCTCGCTTTGAGAAGCAGAAATCCATGGCTTTCCGGACAAATACAAGAGCCAAGACCTGCACGAAATAGAGGGAAGATGCGGTGAGGCCAGAGGTGGTGCTACATCTCACTCCAACGCGGCAAACATCCCTGTGCCGAGCGGCACCGCCTCTTACCATCATGGGAAAGACGATGGCGGCACGGGACACCTTGATGGCCCAGAGCAGGACGAGGCAGATCAGCTGGATCACGGTGAAGAAGTGCACCTTTCGCAAGGGGACGTGCCGCAGGTAGATGAAATCCGGCTGGTGTTTCGCCGGCATCCAAAACAGCTTCAAGCGATCGAAGAACTGCAAAGTCAAAGTGGAAAAGTTGCCACCTTGGGACTGCGGAAAGCTTCTGGCCCTCTTGAGACGTGGAGGGAGTTTTCAGGATCTCGCTCGCCATGAGAAACCGTGGATCCCACTATGCTCCTCCTGGGAGCAGCACCCATTTTCCCTTCGCTCCAGCTAGAAACCAGCTTGCCCGTGAGAGCTGCCCACCCACGTGCAATTATGCCACGTTATTCTATGATTAGCTTGTCTTGGCCCACTGAATCCCCCAGCAAGGATTTCCACCAGTGGTAGAAATTGCCTTCCCTGTGCACTCAACTCCCCCATTTTCACCTAACCAAACACTGGCCTGCCCTAACCTGTGTTTAAACAGGGAGCGCTCAACTTGCCCGGTCCTCCCAGCCCTATAGACCTCCTGTGCCTCCTCCAATCTTTTTCGTACACAAAATATTTTCATTGCTTGCTTTCCGAGAGGTTTTTTTCCCATGCTGCTGCTTTTTTCCTGCTTCTACGGAGATGAAATACCAGGCAGCGGACATGCTGCACGCTGTAAAAAAGTCCGTACCTGAATTTCTCCGAGCGACGACACGCCCATGTAGAGAAAGACGCCGTAAAGCACAGGCATTGGTATAAACTGAAAGAAAGAATGCAATCATTTATTTTTTTAAATTGCATTTTCAGTAGTACCACTCTCTTCTACAGGCACTGCCTCAAATTGCCTACAGCTTTCCAGTTTCCACAGGGTTAGAGACGTGTCGGATTTTAACCAGCAGAGCTTTTGTGCCTGCGAGTGAGCTAACGCTCTGCTTTAGGCTGACCGTTGGAGTTATCTTTCATCAGCAGAATCCTATCTTCCAGAAAGGTTGGAGGAAAACAGGCGACCATGCTACCATATGCCACGTTCTGTGACGGTAGAAAAACCTTTCTCCTTATTCTTGTAGCAACAAGCAAAAGCGACGTGCCTCCTCTTAGCCTAGCGAGGAGATTATCTTGTGGGAGGAACACGCAAGGAAGCCCATGGAGATGATTTCAGTGTGTTTAGCTACTGGAACGGCTGTGCTGAGGCATTTGGGGGAGCAAATTGCCATCGATAACGTGCTGAACGGCTGGAAAGCGTAAGCGAGGAGGCTGCTTCCCACTGTGGGTCAAGCCCCAAGGTTTGGGATCACCTCCTCCTCCACTCCACAGCTGCTTGGGCCTGGAGAGAGGGGACTGGTTTTGGGTAACCTCCAAAAAGCTCGTGGCTGTTGGGTGTTTTGCATTTTCCTCTTACCTTTAACACAGAAGTGAAGAAGACAGAGCAGCCCATGAGCACAAAGATCATGGAGCCAGTGACTCTCTGCTCTCGTATCCCCAGAAACTTGGGTTGTTCTCCTGGAGCTGCGCACTCAGACTCGACTTTGAGGCTATTCACGTGGGTGATGGACAGGACGGTGGCAGCCACAAACCAGGGCAGCCCCATCACGGAGCACACCCCGAGCATCACGGCCACCATGAAAAGGTCCAGGTGGTACCCACATCCTTTCTGCGGGAAGCAAAACAAGGAGATGAGCGTCCCACAGCACAAGAGCAAGGACAACGTCGCAAGTCAGGCTCAAACCCCGCTAGAGCGCAAGTCAACTTCTTGAGAATTTAAAACACGCCTCGGAAACAAATAAGGAGGTATCTGCTCTTTGTGCAAGCCCCTTGCATGAAAAGGTGGCAGGAGTTCAGACAAAGTGGATTTGGTTGTGCGATAGCTACTTCTCAAAAGAAAAAAAGAGACCGGGTTTTTTCCTTTATAAAGAAATTTCCACCACTTGCAAGTAGGATGTGACTCTGAGTTATCCCTGGCAGCGCGTCAACACAATTCGATCCCCCATTCACTGCTGACATTTTAAAACAAAACCACGCTTCTCTATTGCTCCAAGATTAATTTGCTCCTCTGAAAGGCTGCTCATCTGAACTCCCTGTCGTTTGCTCCCTGTGTCATCATTAATGCAGGAGAGCATCCTGCCACGCAGCCTGACGTTTTCCCAAACCAATGCCTTCCCAAAGCATTTGGAATAGGAGCTTCTCCCCGTGCCTGCAGCCCGGAGTGGGTTGGGGATGGGCTCATCTCTTGCAGCCCCTTACCTTCAGCCTGTGCTCCTTCCTGTTCACAATAACAGCAGTGATCTGCTGGTCCATGAAGATCAAGATGGTGCAGAGCAGAGCTGGGATGAGCGCAGCCAACACCGTCCACCAAGGGTTGGGTCCTACGGGGCTGATGAACCACCCGCGGTCGTCTCTGGTAGGCTGCAACAAAGCACACACATCAGCATCATCTCCCAGCCCAGCCACCTCACTGGCTTTGCTTTTCCCCTCCATTCCCATGTCAGAGCACCTCCCAGCCCTGGCTTCACGTCACCCTGGGGTTCAGCACTGCCGGTGCCCTCTTTGCAAGCACCTACAGATACTTCTCCTGGAGGTATCTAGTTTTGGGGCTGTCTTCTCCTTTCCCGAAGGAAACAATGCGCTTGGAGGCAGAAGAGGAGATGGTCGCACCACCAGCATCTCCTCCGGACTCAGCCCTGTCCTGCCCCGGCATCACCTTGTGGCATCCCCAAGGGCTGAAACCAGCTCCCTGCCAAAACACCCCGTTACCTTGAACATATGGGGGACGTGGAGCTTCGGTGATGGGATCCCAATCATGAAGTCCATGAGCACCATGACGACGATGGTGAGGAAAACAGCAAAGTCGCTTACTGTGGACCGTACCTGGGGCAAGAAACCAGAGCTGAAGGGGGCGTCGCAAAGGGGGCCACAACATGACATGGAAAAGTGAGGGACGTCAACGCCATTAAGACCGGTTAACAAAACCCCTCCATGCTGAGGACATGCAGCCAAATCCCTTGGTTAGATACCGTTGCTGTGTTTGTGCCTGTGAGATCTGGTGCCAGGCAATACAAAATGTTTAATTAGGTGGAAAAGGGTTGTCTTAATTGAAACCTTAAAAAAAAAAATAAAATTACAAAAGAAGGAAGCAGATGTCTGCCACGACAGCCACGCTCACAGCTAAAACGGGAATAAGGCACTGAGGCATCATTTGCTCCTCAAAAGGAAGAAATAGTGTCGTTTGCTATGGCAGCTCCTCAGCTGAATCAGCCTTCCCCTTGAGCACATAATGCACAGAAGGTGAAAAAAAGTAACTGTGGAAGACCTGATTTCCCACTGCCTGAGCAAGAGATGGCTCCAGGACAGGTCGCCAGGCAGGTGGGAAATGCTACGATCCTTTTGCGCTCATGGAAATGAGTGAGGGACGTCCACGCTGATGGAGAGCTTGGCCTTCAAGGTCAACGTTTCCCAGCTCGACCGAGTGGTGGCAAATACTGCTTAGTGCTCCAGGAAAGCCATTTTGGGAAATGAGCGTGGAGACTGCTGCTGGCCACCGTCTTCTACCTACTCTGGTTGGGAAGTATCGGCTGGTCTTAAACTTCTTCAGTAAGCTCGACAGCACAAAGGTGGAGAAGAAGAGGATGCAGCACCAGAAGAGGACGTCAGGCGTGTAGGGGCCATTGGGTCCACAGGCAGGTCCTTGAAACTCTCCATGCAAATACCGACATTCCTGGAGAAACAGAGCATCAGGACACAAAGGCAGTGCACGTGCGGCAAGGAAACCTCGCATAACGAGGGGGTTATTTCTGCTGCCGGTCAGAAATATTGTCCTGCCACCGCGTTGAGGAGGCGGACAGTTATTACCCACGATGTTGGGCACAAGGTGGACTGGACAAGGTGGACTCTCCTTCCCAGGACCAAGCGGGTTAAAACCACCCATTAGATGTAAGCAATGACTTTTCAGAGCAGCACTAGCACAGCTGGAAGCCCATCACCACCTGAAGGGCTCCGACTTGTGCACCACGCGAATGCCCCTGGACCCCGTGGCCGCGGCACGAGGAAGCAGTGGCTCGGGGCACTTACGGTCACCGTGAGGTTTTCCCAGGCGATGCCAGACACGTTGATCTTGTTGCTCTCCCAGAAACGCAGGGTTTCATTGCTGGGATGCGTCGGTGCCTCACACTTACAGCTGGGAGGAGAGAAGCCAAGACACGGGTAAGGGAGAGGCGATGCAGGTGCAGCCCTGAGCTCCTGCCAAGGGGCAGGGGCGTTTTAGGAGGAAAAAACCCACTAGTCGATGGTGAGGAAGTCGAGCTGGCTGTGCATGTGCACAGGGTAGGTCTCCCGCAGGTGACTCAGCTTCTCTAGAGCCTCGTAGATGAAGATGAGGCAGATGAGGGAGGCGAAGGCTTCTTCAGTGAAGCGGGTGATGTAGCACACCAAAGAGCTGGCGTCGGTGGCCACCAGCACGATGCAGAAGAAGGCGGTCCACAGCCCGATGCATGCCCGCAGAGAGAGATAGGAGAGCGTGTACTCCCTGGGAAACCAAAATAAAACCAAGGGTGGAAAGGCCAGCAAGAGGCTCCAAGTTGGGGCTTAATGATAAATTTAAATTGCAATAAGGGTGGTTCATCTCACATCGAAGTCATCACAGCAGAAGGACTGTCATGGAAAATACCCATTTCACATGAAAAACTCCTACTTTTTCAATGAAATCATCCAAACTCACAACATTTCAGCAGTAGACTATTTGGCTACCTGAGCAAACTGTATTTCCACTTCCAGCAACAATCAGGCTAAGAAGTGCCTTGTTTTGTACTCAGAGGGAAGCAAATCTTCCCCCATTCCCAAACCAGAGTGATTTGTCTCCTCTTCCTTGTGCAGCCCATCTTGGGCATCCACATCCTTGTGGTTTCTCCTCCTCCAGCTGCTTCGCTTTAAGCCTAAAACCCCCAAATGACCCCATCCATCCTTCAGAGAGCCAGGGCTCTCGCACCATCACATACTAAAGCAGCAGCGTGCAGCATCTGTGACACACAAGACAACTTCAATCGAACAACTGCCGCTGAGAGAAATGAAAGACAAACATCTTTTCTCCATCCCCGCTGCCTTCTGAAGGCTCTCACAGCACCCGGCCGCAGCAACCAGCCTTACTTGCAGAATTTGTAGAGGATCTTCTCAAAGACGAGCACGGGTCCGGTGCTGCCGAGGATGGTGAGAGGTTGGCCAGCAAAGAGGGAAAACACCACGCCGGTCATGGAGGCACCCAGCAGCGACTCCATGGCACTCTGTCCGGGGAAGAGAGGCAGCAGTGAGTACAGAAAGCATTAGGGGGAAAAAAAACCCAGAGCAAACTCACTGCAGCAAGGACTTTTGCATGAGTTTTATCCTCCCCCGTGCCACCCAACAGAGAGAGCTGCTCACTATGTGGCCATCGGTCGCCTCCCCCAGCAGTCCCCCAAAGGTGATGACAGGGGACATGCAGGCACAGTAGAGGAAGAGGAAGGACGCCAGACACTGCAGCCTCAGACCATCCCGAAAGTCGCTCCAGAACCACGGGGCTTTTCGCTTCACATCCAGGATCAAACCTCCAAAGAGCCTGGAAGAAGGACAAAATAGAGACAGTTCTCCTGCAAGACCACATGGACTTTTCTTGGCTGCAGAAGGGCAATCACAAGCATGGAGTAATTTTCAGTGCTGAAAAGAAGCCGTCTCCTTCTCCCTTTTTACACCCACTAGAAGCTGAGGCACGCCAAAATGCCCTCCAACAACAAAAATAAAAAGAAGAAAAAAGAAAAAACAAGACCTAACCTGAGAGCCCATCCCCTCTTACTGCAACACTCCCTTGCTCTGAGAAGCAGCAGAGCTCTACCTGGAGGTATTTGCACATCTGCTTCCACCCCAAATCAAGAAAACCTGTGTGCAATGATGCTGTGGCTGAGCCCAGCTGCCCACATCTCCCACCTGCCCAGCCCAGGGACACAGCTGGGCATGTGGAGCCCCTTCACTGAACCAAAAAACCCCAAAAACCTGCTCAAAGGCAAGGTGCATGCTCAGATTTGGGAGGCAAGCAGAAAAAAAACACCCCAAACTATCAAAGCTTGCACCTTCCCGTCCGCTCCAGTTCAGGACCGCTGTGCTTCTCTGGCTCACTGTCAGAAGCACTGTCATCGAGAGCTCCTGGCATCTTCCTTTTTTCCTGTTCAAATGGAAATAAGAAAGACAGCTATTTGTAACCACTGGCTTGTTTTGCTTCTGGTCTGGCCATGTGACTGTGTCAAACAGGGACCTTGTGAATCTGGACCCCTGAACAGCATCCCCAGCTGCCTGCCGTCCTGCCCGTCCCCCTCGCACCTCCCTCCACCGCAGCACCCACCTGCGAAGGGACGTTTTTTGGGGGCTCGATTCGGATCGATGGATCCCACTCTCCAGGCGGCAAGACCGTGACCTGATCCAGAAACTCATCGATGCCGGCCACGAGGTCAGCCCGGTTCTTGGCTTTATAGGCGACGTCATGGAAAACCTGCCCGTAGGAGACAACCTGCTCAGAGGACAACCCATCTCGCATGCCCTAAGCAGTGCAATAAGCACTTGGCTAAACGCAAGATAATTTCCCCCAAATTTCCTGCTGGCAATGGCAGGAAGTATTCCCCCAAAAGGAAAAATCTGTCCATCGTGTTCCTTGTAATCCTCTCCTCCACGAGGCCCCCCATCCCCCATGGCACACCGCAGCCTGTTGCTTAAAGAGGACAAGTTTTACTGGCCCTGGCAATGCCACCACTGGGGACAGCGTGCTGGGGACCCTGGGGAGAAGGACGAGGTGCAGGATGCACCCCGGGTGGGATTTCAGCCTCCAGGATGTGGGGTGATGCAAACGTGCGTGTTTGCTTTGGGCTGCAAACGAAGGGTGGGCTATTTGGAGAGCTGCCAGCAGCGGGGACAGCAAATGCTCTTCCTCACTACTACAGAGACAGGGAGAGGTGAAGAAAGCCAAAAATGACCCAGAGATATCCCTTCTCACGTCGCACCTCATCCGTCATGATAGTAGCCATGGACCTGCCGATCTCATGGTACTGATGGGCTTTTCCTTCTGGTCCAAGCAAAACAAACAGGAACCTGGGCAAGACAAACAAAAGGAGAGAAACGAACGTGTCATGGCTCAAAGAGCACCCAAGGAAATCCCTGGCAGCTCCCAGCCCAGAGCACGGCTCGAGAGGGGACACGGAGGCTCACCGACTCCGGTGATGAATTGGAAATTCATCAAAACCCATCGCAAATTTCATTTTGGGGCCAACTCTCATTCACGTTGGCCAATGGGTTTAAAAGCTACAGCAGGGAAGGGGGAAATGAAGGCAAGGAGACGTGGCTGGCAGAAACGTGCTGGCTCCCGCTGGCCTTGTTCCCTTGGGATGCCAAACTGATGCATGCCATCTGATGTTTTGTTGGGGGGGTTTGAAATAAAAACTTTGTGCTTCTCGTTCAGACCTTGTTGGGATGGGAACTTCCGTCATGCCCGAGAGGAGGACAGCCGGGGTCAGGCGGACAAATGCCACGATGGGCTGGCGAAGGAAATCCAGCTCTCCTACGAGCACGTTGGACGCTTCAGCCCCGCTGGGAATTTTCTTCATGAAGTGCAGCTCCGCCTGGGCACAACAAGCCATTTTCAGGCAATTACCCCAAAAGCAAAGCCCACAGCACCCTGCAGCTCCCTCTGCAGCCAAGGTTGCAACAGCAAATTCGGCCCTGAAGGCCTAAGAAAGCTATGAGTGTCTCACCTTGCTTAAATCCGTTGTGCTGGTCTCATGGTTCACCCCATTTTTAGCTTCCACAGTGGTGGGAGAAGGATGAGGGGTAAGTGTTTGAGCTGGTAGAAAAAAGAAAGACACTCAGAAAGACGGACAAGGAGCAATTGGGATGCTTCTCCTTTGCTAGGACAAACCTAATGGGGCCAAAGCCCTGCAGAAACCCTCATCTGCTGCCAAAGCCCTGCAGAAACCTTCACCGGGTGCCAAAGCCCTGCAGGAACCCTCACCTGGCTTGTCGAGGAGGTGCAGGTCCGACCCCTTCTTGCTCACATCAGCAAACGAGCGGAGCAGGCTGTTTCTTTTCTTCTCGTTCTGATGGTGGTGCTTCTTCAAAAGAACTTCTCCAATTTTTGCCCGCGTGCGCTCGTCAAACTCCGTGAGCTGTTCTTGCTGGCCCAGGATCAGATCTGAGCATGGCACAGGAAAATGAGGCAGGGTTTGATCTGTGAAGGAAGGGCACAGCGGCGAGCCAAGCTCGACCGTTCCCGGAGGGACGCGGCACCCACAGTACCTGCGATCTCTTCGATGCTGTTGGCACTAATGTCCAGCAGCACCGTGCCATTGATGATGCAGCTCCTCAGCTCAAAGAGGCTGTGCAAGGACAGCGTGGCCACATAGGGCTTGCTCCAGCGCTCGCCGCCGTCTTCCACGTCCTCCTCAAACTTCAGCCACCTGCGGACATCGGGTGCTGTCAGCCCCATTGCAAGGAAACAGCCCCAGCTCTCCAACCCCTTTAACAGAGCTACAGGTAGCAAGAGGAGACGGCTCCTCGCATCAGCACCTACAGCTGCAAAAACTTCGCGTCCTGCGGAGCGGAAAGCAGAGCCCGCGTGCACTGCTGGCGCAGGGACTCCTCTCCCACCACAGCCGGCAGCAGGGATTTACCTTGCCGTTTCCTTCCACTCGGCATCTTCGCCCTCTTTCACGCAGATCTCATCCAGCTCGGTGAACAAGGCGTGAGGGACATGCTGCTCGTCCTCCTTGGTCCTGAGGATGAACTGCACCCGCTGGGACGGGGTGCCTGGGGGCAGAACACAGAGACCCATCCCGTTACCACGCTCGAATATGGCCCATCACGCTCACATGCAAAGCGGGCATCAGATCGGCACCAGTTCAGCCACAAATATTGGGCCGGCCCCTCTCCCCTGGCTCTGTTGGGGCTTGCACAGAGCCACGGAGAAGGAGAAGCATCTATTCCACCCCTGCACAAGGATGGGCAGCTTTCCTTCCCCACATTTCCATTTTTAAAGCAGGCATCCCGCTGAGGAAGATGAGCCTAAATCCATTATACATTTAACTACCTCAAAAAAAAAAGATGAAAGTTTTGAAAAAGAGGGTCTTGTTAAATAATGCCACTTTCCCTCGGAAGAACAGCAAGTCACTCAAACTAGCCACATGGACCTGCTTGCAGAAGACCCCAGCGCCCATGTAGCCCCAAGGAGTTTAGTGAACGGGGTGGCGGGACTTACAGTGGTAGCCCCGCTCCGTCGGGGCACAGTCCTCCTCCTGTTCCCGATGCTTCTGCTTGTGGGGTCGGTGATGCCGGTGGCATTGCCCCACCAGCGGCATCTGCACGCCGGCGTACAGGGTCCGGTGGCCTGCAAAAAAGCAGCATTTGCATCACTCGCGATATTGGGGAGATGGATGACGCAGACACCACGGTTAAATCAGTGCAGCCGTCCCAGGAGGAAACACCAATTTTGTTTTCACTGGATCCCTGAATGTCACAGACCTCTCCTTTTTTCCAAGCCTGTTTTACTCGAACTTTGCAACAACAGAGCAACAACAAGTGATGGCTCCCCCAAAAGTGCCCTGAAAGCATCCAACCTCTTCTCAAATTCCAGCTTGGGCTGGCCAACACTCAGCCTTGCTCATTAAGCAGTGACAGAAGGGAATTCTTTTTAAAATCTTTGTATGGCACAAGGCGACAAGAGAAGATCCAATCAGTCCCATGATAAGGAACTCCAGAAGAAAAGAAGAAAAGCACAGCCTCGCGCCTGCAGCTGTCCAATTATTCTCCAGACCTCTCCAAGCCAGGAGCAGCCTCTGCGAGTAAACAAGCCGTGAATTATCCAGCCCCATGGCTAAAGCTCACACCGTGACCTCCGCGGGGGCTTTTTCCCTCTGTTGAAAAGCCGTAATATTAAAACACGTGAAAATAACTGTGCTGCTTTATTAAGAAGCATGGCACGTTTTGCTGCACATGATGTCACACCGAGTGAGGGACATTGTAGGGACTTTGTGCAACGGGAAAAGGCGCCGGGCTGGTGGCCCCTCTACCAGCATCTCAGCAGAGACTCACCTTCCAACTCCTCCTTCTCATAGTGAATCTTGGCACCGTTGCTCCTTCTCCCCTGGTCAATCAGTGCCTCCTCGTCATGCCTCTGTTTAGCAATGAGAAGAAGGTAAAAGTTGGGGCTGGGCGTCTAGAGCTCCCTTGCGTCCTGCCGGCAAGTCTCCTTCTCTCTTAGACACCGTTTTGCCTCCGTGCTGCGACCAGGGACGCTAAACCTGCCCCTGGCAGCCCTCCCCAGTGCAAAGCATCTCCCCCTGCCCATCCTTCTGCCCTCCAGGGAAATGCCAATGGGATTTCGGGGAGAGTTTTCCCCCTGTTTGGGGGATGCTCAGCCCTTCAGCTGTGCTACCTGTAACTCTTCCAGAAGTGTCATTTTGTAAGCCCCGTTCTGGTTCATCCTCACGTCGGTCACCGGTTTGGGGGGATAATTGAACCTCCAGATCAATCAGGGGGCCAGAGTCCCCCGGGACACCTGGACAGCTCTCACCGAGAGGAGCTCAGTGGCACCCAGTGTGCACCAACTCCAGAGACACAACAAGTGACCGTTTATGGCATCACAATCGGTGATGCGTATCCAGGCAGTTATTTAAAGCCACGCACCCCAGGACTCTTCCCGCTTGGAAAACTTAGTGGATGGGGAGAAACCAGCTCTGTTTTGGGCAAAAACTAGCCGGAATAGAGAAAAGGGGTGTAAATGCCGCATCCTGCTGGGCCAAAAGGCATAAGCAGCGTTTGGGTGTATTTAAAAGCACAAGCTGCCAAAATAGGAGTGAGGTGCAAAGCCTTGGGGAAAATACGCCTTACGGGGCAAAATACACATTAGGAGGAAACATAGGAGGAAACAGGACAAGTGAGCACCTCCGTCTCTGTGGCAAGATGCTCTCAGCGTCCCATGGCCCTTCTGTTGCAGCATCCTCGAAATCGCGGCAAGCCTTGCGCGGAGATGCCACCGAAGGAAAGGGCCCCGCTCAGAACTCACTCGGTCCTGGTTAGGCCACTCAAATGGACTCGGAGCGCTTATTTTGTTGAGGAAATTGCTGGAGGAGTTAAGGGTTTCGTAGAGCTGTGGGGTTGCGGACCTGTGGCCTTGGGATGGGATGGAGCAGGAAGGGGAGAAGCCTCCGGAAAGCAGTTTATCCCATCCCAGCATGGGCACCAGCACTTGCAAACGCTTTGCCTTCCCTCTCTGTCCTTCTCCGCTGCTGACAGGTGCCTGCAAAACATCACATTGTCAAAACTGGGCTGGGCAAGGGGATGCCGAGCTTTGCATCGCTCACTTTGGAGTTTTGGAGCAGCCAGAGTTGTTCCGCTTAGCACTATTTCCTAAGCACAAAGCTCCGGTTGGCTGCTTCGAAGCTGCTTTTGTTGGGAGGCTGAAAGCAGTAATTGCTTGTAAAACTGAAATCGGAAATCACTGGAGCAAAGGAGGAAGGTCCGACTTTTCGGGGAACGGTTCTCTTTGCAGAAGGTGAGTGCCTTTTCCTCCCTTCTGTACTACCAATCTCTGAAGAAATCAAACCAGAGTAATGAGTGCTTGCTGACAGGCACCCAGCAGTCTGGTTTTCAGCAAATAAAGGGTGACGATTGGGCAGCCTCACTATTACAATGTGCCTCGTTCTTCTGTATTTGTCCAGACGAGCTCCCTTCTGGCTCTCTACCAGCCCACGCAGGGACATTGCCATGTCCCCCCCAGGATTTCTCGGCTGTCTCAGCCCAGAGACGGGCTGCACGGGGACGTGGCGGGGCAGAGTCAGGAGGGGGCCATGCTTCGGGCACGGTGCTGAGCCCCACTCCACGCTGGCGGCTGCGTGGCAGGAAAAGCCTTTGGGGACCTTCTGCCGTGAACCTCAACATCAGCTCTCCATCCTGGAGCTGGAGGAGGTTGAGCGAAACCTCGGGGCAGCACCACGCTCCCTCCCAGGAGCAGCAAGCAGGGACCAGGGCGGAGGCACGAACCCACCGCAGCCGAGCAAGACGTCGGGCAAATGATATGGGACGGGATAGTGCATATACCTGATGTCAGGAACAAGCCTGGCCGGGCTTGGCAGACCCCCTGAAACCCAAAATTATTTCTATGGATTTATTACGGCTTTTCTGGAGGATGCTCCACACAGTGAAGTACTTTGCAGGACACAGCCCCTGCCCTGGCCACCTCCTGCAGGGAGGCTGCCAGATGCCACCATGTGCATTAAACCACCTTTTCTCCCCCCATCCTTCCCTCCTGAGCAGATGGCAGTCGTACGAATCCCAAAGCACCCAAAGCTTCGCCTCCAACACCAAGCGGCACTCGGAAGGCACCTTCACCACTCTTAGGGATTTACCCACGCCGGCCACCCTAACAGGGGCCGACCCTGGGATCCCGCTGAGAAGGCAGAGTCCCAGGGAAGGTTTCCCATCCCTCTTTGAGGAGTTCTCGGGTGACAGCTCGAGCTGGCTGCCTCCGGAGAGGGACCCCTACCCCCACTCATGCCCCCCAATTATACCTGTACCACCCAGCACCCCATCCCCAGGTCCAACCCCGAGGCCGAGCCCTTAATTCTCCCAGAGGGACATCACCTTCCCTTGGCTTCCAGCTCCGGCCTGGGGCTCTTCCCCAGCCTCTCCCTCCACTTACTCCAAACCCCACCCTCAGCACAGCCCCACACACACTCCCCTCCTCCTTCCTCTGACCTCTCTCTTCCTTAATCCTTTCCTCACCTCCAGCACACTATACAGAGGGAGCCAGACGCACCACCTCCTCCACTGACTTCCCTGGCCAGGCGGGGACACGGTTGGAAAAATACTTTGGAATACCCGGAGCTGCTCAGCTCTTGCGGCCTAAGGCTTCAACTCCTTCAGCTGCTTCCGCCTCCCTTTTCTCGGGAACCGCTCCCGCGGCGCTGCAGGACAGCAGCTGTCCCCTCCGACAGTCACCATGCCACGCTGGCAAAAGTCAACCTACAGCTTGCAAAACCCCATCCCGTAAAAGCCGTCTGATTTTGGCCCTGCTTGGGGATGTACCCCTTTCTTCCTTACAGAGCAATTCTGTAGTTTCTTTTCCCCACCCGTTTGCAAGGAGCAACAACTTGCCCTTGGCATTTGGGGTTGGCTTCATGCACGAACAGGCTCCCGCAGAGGATGGGACAAGCCGATGGCAGGAGGGCTCGTGCACCCGTCCCAGCTGGGCACGAGGCACCAGTTGCAGACGCCGAGAGCCTGGAGCACGTGCTGAGCCCACAGCAAGATGCAGGGCTGCAAGGGGACCTTTTCTTCTGGCTTGTCCTCTCCTCCCAGGCTCCACGGCCAGCCGACTCGACCGCATGTGCCTGAGGTGACACCACAGCCCAACGACCCCCCGCCCCAAAACCTCAAGAGAGCACGAGAGCCATCTCTGCTTCACAGCTTCTTCCTGCACAGCGGCAGGGGAAGGGAGAAGGAAAAGGCATCTTGCCGCTTTCCTCCCGGCTCATCCCACCCTGGGAGAGAAGAGACTTTGCAAGGACAGGGGAGAAGAAAAAACTACAGAGTGCCAGGGAGGTAAAAGGAAGGAAAACAGCACTGAATGATAAAGCGGCAGCAGTCCCTCTACCACTACAAACCCACACCACCACACGCACGTACACACGGGAACTTCACGACACCGAACTCCCATTGACTGGCACGTACACCTCAGTTTGCTGGTCTAGAGATACTGAATGCCTGAAGCACACCAAGGAGAACTGAAAACATTGACATGGCTTTAATGGGAATCCTCCAACTGGAAAACAGCGGTATCTCCCCGTCTCTGCGTTGGCACGTCCCTGAGTCACGTTCTCACTCCTCCCCTTCAAAGCCGAGGCTCCTAAATAGCAAAACTGGGGGGAAAAAAGACAAAAAGAGGGAGAGCACCATCAGTGGAAGACCTGCCGGCTGCTGCTGGTTCAACCCTGTTCGTGGGACCACCCTGGCAGTGACGAGCTGGTTTGCATGCCACGGTCCTCGCTGCCTGTTCCCAGGGACGGGCCGTTTGCTCGGTACTGCCTGCCGAAGCACGGGAAAACTGTAGGCATGCGCCGTCGCTTGCAGAGGAGCACGGTCACGTTCACATGCAGTCCTTTACCTCTTTCCTCCCCGGATTCAGACTGTTTCTGTGTTCATAGTGAGAGCCTTCCACACGCTCGTTTTCAACACTTCCTCCGAGATATTAATCTCGCAAGGATCAGTCCTGCAATAAATATTTTACAGAGCAATCCGTGACTATGGGAACTGATGCCACCAAGTGCGTTAGCATCAGCAAGAGGAACAGCGGGGCCCCGAGAATCAAAGCTCAGCATAAGCACGGCAGGTTTTGCTGGATGAGGAGTTTTGCGAGGCAAGCCTGAGAGCTGCAGAGCTACAGCTCCGTGCAAAGGCTCTTGCGGGCGTTTAGCCCTGGAGTGGGCTCCTAAGCCACTGCTGGTACAGATCATGCCTGCAACTCCTCGTTTTTACATATGAGGATCTCCAGCTACCCTAAAGTCACTGAGGATGCGACTTTTTGGGGTCAGATGGGAGTTGTGCAGCCACTCTGCTTGGAGGCAGAGCCCTGCGATCCCCTCCTGCAGCCCTGCCCGTAGATGTGATTTTCCCACCAAGCTGACTGCTGCTTTCTATGGGACGCTCAAGAAAGATGCAAGTGGAAAAAATTGTGCCAAACACCTTCCAACTAATCTTGCCGGGGGTCCTGGCACTTGGTGGGGCTTTACCTGTCCCTGCTTTGCTTTGGTGTATCCAAGTTGCTGGTCTTGCCCAGTTTCAGCAGAACTGAACCGGCAGCAGCAGCAGCTTCCATCATTTTCGGGGACTCCTGACGGAAAAAAGGGACAAATCAAGTTCTCTGTCTTGGATCCAAGTGGAAATAAACTGAACACCCAGCAAAAACATTGCATGCTGCCCTCTCCTTCTGACTCGTGGCACCTTTAGCTATTAGCGCAGCAGGGTAAAGACCTTTCACTCTGAATTTTTTGGGAGGGGGTTAAAAACACTGTTACGAGCCAATCTTTCCATCATCATCATCATCATCTGTTATTATAAATGACTCATTTAAAAAATTATACCTCTATTCAAGTGTTAAGCTCACTGCTCATTCAGGGAAAAAAAAGGTTAAGATGTGGGATCCAGGCTATTAGGATCTGTTTCTTTTGAGTTCTGATCTTGCCCCAACATGTAAAGACAAGCTGTGCTAGAAACAGGCAATCTCACAGCCCGAGGGAGATGTCCAGCCCCGAGCGCCCAGCAAGCGTTACCTCTTCTTCATTGGCTTCGTTTTTGGCACCGTCCAACTTCTTCTTCTTGCTCTCTGGCATAAGGTCATCCAGGAAGCTGAGCTCTCGCTTTGAGAAGCAGAAATCCATGGCTTTCCGGACAAATACAAGAGCCAAAACCTGCACGAAATAGAGGGAAGATGCGGTGAGGCCAGAGGTGGTGCTACATCTCACTCCAACGTGGCAAACATCCCTGTGCCGAGCGGCACCGCCTCTTACCATCATGGGAAAGACGATGGCGGCACGGGACACCTTGATGGCCCAGAGCAGGACGAGGCAGATCAGCTGGATCACGGTGAAGAAGTGCACCTTTCGCAAGGGGACGTGCCGCAGGTAGATGAAATCCGGCTGGTGTTTCGCCGGCATCCAAAACAGCTTCAAGCGATCGAAGAACTGCAAAATCGAAGTGGAAAAGTTGCCACCTTGGGACTGCGGAAAGCTTCTGGCCCTCTTGAGACGTGGAGGGAGTTTTCAGGATCTCGCTCGCCATGAGAAACCGTGGATCCCACTATGCTCCTCCTGGGAGCAGCACCCATTTTCCCTTCGCTCCAGCTAGAAACCAGCTTGCCCGTGAGAGCTGCCCACCCACGTGCAATTATGCCACGTTATTCTATGATTAGCTTGTCTTGGCCCACTGAATCCCCCAGCAAGGATTTCCACCAGTGGTAGAAATTGCCTTCCCTGTGCACTCAACTCCCCCATTTTCACCTAACCAAACACTGGCCTGCCCTAACCTGTGTTTAAACAGGGAGCGCTCAACTTGCCCGGTCCTCCCAGCCCTATAGACCTCCTGTGCCTCCTCCAATCTTTTTCGTACACAAAATATTTTCATTGCTTGCTTTCCGAGAGGTTTTTTTCCCATGCCGCTGCTTTTTTCCTGCTTCTACGGAGATGAAATACCAGGCAGCGGACATGCTGCACGCTGTAAAAAAGTCCGTACCTGAATTTCTCCGAGCGACGACACGCCCATGTAGAGAAAGACGCCGTAAAGCACAGGCATTGGTATAAACTGAAAGAAAGAATGCAATCATTTATTTTTTTAAATTGCATTTTCAGTAGTACCACTCTCTTCTACAGGCACTGCCTCAAATTGCCTACAGCTTTCCAGTTTCCACAGGGTTAGAGACGTGTCGGATTTTAACCAGCAGAGCTTTTGTGCCTGCGAGTGAGCTAACGCTCTGCTTTAGGCTGACCGTTGGAGTTATCTTTCATCAGCAGAATCCTATCTTCCAGAAAGGTTGGAGGAAAACAGGCGACCATGCTACCATATGCCACGTTCTGTGACGGTAGAAAAACCTTTCTCCTTATTCTTGTAGCAACAAGCAAAAGCGACGTGCCTCCTCTTAGCCTAGCGAGGAGATTATCTTGTGGGAGGAACACGCAAGGAAGCCCATGGAGATGATTTCAGTGTGTTTAGCTACTGGAACGGCTGTGCTGAGGCATTTGGGGGAGCAAATTGCCATCGATAACGTGCTGAACGGCTGGAAAGCGTAAGCGAGGAGGCTGCTTCCCACTGTGGGTCAAGCCCCAAGGTTTGGGATCACCTCCTCCTCCGCTCCACAGCTGCTCGGGCCTGGAGAGAGGGGACTGGTTTTGGGTAACCTCCAAAAAGCTCGTGGCTGTTGGGTGTTTTGCATTTTCCTCTTACCTTTAACACAGAAGTGAAGAAGACAGAGCAGCCCATGAGCACAAAGATCATGGAGCCAGTGACTCTCTGCTCTCGTATCCCCAGAAACTTGGGTTGTTCTCCTGGAGCTGCGCACTCAGACTCGACTTTGAGGCTATTCACGTGGGTGATGGACAGGACGGTGGCAGCCACAAACCAGGGCAGCCCCATCACGGAGCACACCCCGAGCATCACGGCCACCATGAAAAGGTCCAGGTGGTACCCACATCCTTTCTGCGGGAAGCAAAACAAGGAGATGAGCGTCCCACAGCACAAGAGCAAGGACAACGTCGCAAGTCAGGCTCAAACCCTGCTAGAGCGCAAGTCAACTTCTTGAGAATTTAAAACACGCCTCGGAAACAAATAAGGAGGTATCTGCTCTTTGTGCAAGCCCCTTGCATGAAAAGGTGGCAGGAGTTCAGACAAAGTGGATTTGGTTGTGCGATAGCTACTTCTCAAAAGAAAAAAAGAGACCGGGTTTTTTCCTTCATAAAGAAATTTCCACCACTTGCAAGTAGGATGTGACTCTGAGTTATCCCTGGCAGCGCGTCAACACAATTCGATCCCCCATTCACTGCTGACATTTTAAAACAAAACCACGCTTCTCTATTTCTCCAAGATTAATTTGCTCCTCTGAAAGGCTGCTCATCTGAACTCCCTGTCGTTTGCTCCCTGTGTCATCATTAATGCAGGAGAGCATCCTGCCACGCAGCCTGACGTTTTCCCAAACCAATGCCTTCCCAAAGCATTTGGAATAGGAGCTTCTCCCCGTGCCTGCAGCCCGGAGTGGGTTGGGGATGGGCTCATCTCTTGCAGCCCCTTACCTTCAGCCTGTGCTCCTTCCTGTTCACAATAACAGCAGTGATCTGCTGGTCCATGAAGATCAAGATGGTGCAGAGCAGAGCTGGGATGAGCGCAGCCAACACCGTCCACCAAGGGTTGGGTCCTACGGGGCTGATGAACCACCCGCGGTCGTCTCTGGTAGGCTGCAACAAAGCACACACATCAGCATCGTCTCCCAGCCCAGCCACCTCACTGGCTTTGCTTTTCCCCTCCATTCCCATGTCAGAGCACCTCCCAGCCCTGGCTTCACGTCACCCTGGGGTTCAGCACTGCCGGTGCCCTCTTTGCAAGCACCTACAGATACTTCTCCTGGAGGTATCTAGTTTTGGGGCTGTCTTCTCCTTTCCCGAAGGAAACAATGCGCTTGGAGGCAGAAGAGGAGATGGTCGCACCACCAGCATCTCCTCCGGACTCAGCCCTGTCCTGCCCCGGCATCACCTTGTGGCATCCCCAAGGGCTGAAACCAGCTCCCTGCCAAAACACCCCGTTACCTTGAACATATGGGGGACGTGGAGCTTCGGTGATGGGATCCCAATCATGAAGTCCATGAGCACCATGACGACGATGGTGAGGAAAACAGCAAAGTCGCTTACTGTGGACCGTACCTGGGGCAAGAAACCAGAGCTGAAGGGGGCGTCGCAAAGGGGGCCACAACATGACATGGAAAAGTGAGGGACGTCAACGCCATTAAGACCGGTTAACAAAACCCCTCCATGCTGAGGACATGCAGCCCAATCCCTTGGTTAGATACCGTTGCTGTGTTTGTGCCTGTGAGATCTGGTGCCAGGCAATACAAAATGTTTAATTAGGTGGAAAAGGGTTGTCTTAGTTGAAACCTTAAAAAAAAAAATAAAATTACAAAAGAAGGAAGCAGATGTCTGCCACGACAGCCACGCTCACAGCTAAAACGGGAATAAGGCACTGAGGCATCATTTGTTCCTCAAAAGGAAGAAATAGTGTCGTTTGCTATGGCAGCTCCTCAGCTGAATCAGCCTTCCCCTTGAGCACATAATGCACAGAAGGTGAAAAAAAGTAACTGTGGAAGACCTGATTTCCCACTGCCTGAGCAAGAGATGGCTCCAGGACAGGTCGCCAGGCAGGTGGGAAATGCTACGATCCTTTTGCGCTCATGGAAATGAGTGAGGGACGTCCACGCTGATGGAGAGCTTGGCCTTCAAGGTCAACGTTTCCCAGCTCGACCGAGTGGTGGCAAATACTGCTTAGTGCTCCAGGAAAGCCATTTTGGGAAATGAGCGTGGAGACTGCTGCTGGCCACCGTCTTCTACCTACTCTGGTTGGGAAGTATCGGCTGGTCTTAAACTTCTTCAGTAAGCTCGACAGCACAAAGGTGGAGAAGAAGAGGATGCAGCACCAGAAGAGGACGTCAGGCGTGTAGGGGCCATTGGGTCCACAGGCAGGTCCTTGAAACTCTCCATGCAAATACCGACATTCCTGGAGAAACAGAGCATCAGGACACAAAGGCAGTGCACGTGCGGCAAGGAAACCTTGCATAACGAGGGGGTTATTTCTGCTGCCGGTCAGAAATATTGTCCTGCCACCGCGTTGAGGAGGCGGACAGTTATTACCCACGATGTTGGGCACAAGGTGGACTGGACAAGGTGGACGCTCCTTCCCAGGACCAAGCAGGTTAAAACCACCCATTAGATGTAAGCAATGACTTTTCAGAGCAGCACTAGCACAGCTGGAAGCCCATCACCACCTGAAGGGCTCCGACTTGCGCACCACGCGAATGCCCCTGGGCCCCGTGGCCGCGGCACGAGGAAGCAGTGGCTCGGGGCACTTACGGTCACCGTGAGGTTTTCCCAGGCGATGCCAGACACGTTGATCTTGTTGCTCTCCCAGAAACGCAGGGTTTCATTGCTGGGATGCGTCGGTGCCTCACACTTACAGCTGGGAGGAGAGAAGCCAAGACACGGGTAAGGGAGAGGCGATGCAGGTGCAGCCCTGAGCTCCTGCCAAGGGGCAGGGGCGTTTTAGGAGGAAAAAACCCACTAGTCGATGGTGAGGAAGTCGAGCTGGCTGTGCATGTGCACAGGGTAGGTCTCCCGCAGGTGACTCAGCTTCTCTAGAGCCTCGTAGATGAAGATGAGGCAGATGAGGGAGGCGAAGGCTTCTTCGGTGAAGCGGGTGATGTAGCACACCAAAGAGCTGGCGTCGGTGGCCACCAGCACGATGCAGAAGAAGGCGGTCCACAGCCCGATGCATGCCCGCAGAGAGAGATAGGAGAGCGTGTACTCCCTGGGAAACCAAAATAAAACCAAGGGTGGAAAGGCCAGCAAGAGGCTCCAAGTTGGGGCTTAATGATAAATTTAAATTGCAATAAGGGTGGTTCATCTCACATCGAAGTCATCACAGCAGAAGGACTGTCATGGAAAATACCCATTTCACATGAAAAACTCCTACTTTTTCAATGAAATCATCCAAACTCACAACATTTCAGCAGTAGACTATTTGGCTACCTGAGCAAACTGTATTTCCACTTCCAGCAACAATCAGGCTAAGAAGTGCCTTGTTTTGTACTCAGAGGGAAGCAAATCTTCCCCCATTCCCAAACCAGAGTGATTTGTCTCCTCTTCCTTGTGCAGCCCATCTTGGGCATCCACATCCTTGTGGTTTCTCCTCCTCCAGCTGCTTCGCTTTAAGCCTAAAACCCCCAAATGACCCCATCCATCCTTCAGAGAGCCAGGGCTCTCGCACCATCACATACTAAAGCAGCAGCGTGCAGCATCTGTGACACACAAGACAACTTCAATCGAACAACTGCCGCTGAGAGAAATGAAAGACAAACATCTTTTCTCCATCCCCGCTGCCTTCTGAAGGCTCTCACAGCACCCGGCCGCAGCAACCAGCCTTACTTGCAGAATTTGTAGAGGATCTTCTCAAAGACGAGCACGGGTCCGGTGCTGCCGAGGATGGTGAGAGGTTGGCCAGCAAAGAGGGAAAACACCACGCCGGTCATGGAGGCGCCCAGCAGCGACTCCATGGCACTCTGTCCGGGGAAGAGAGGCAGCAGTGAGTACAGAAAGCATTAGGGGGAAAAAAAACCCAGAGCAAACTCACTGCAGCAAGGACTTTTGCATGAGTTTTATCCTCCCCCGTGCCACCCAACAGAGAGAGCTGCTCACTATGTGGCCATCGGTCGCCTCCCCCAGCAGTCCCCCGAAGGTGATGACAGGGGACATGCAGGCACAGTAGAGGAAGAGGAAGGACGCCAGACACTGCAGCCTCAGACCATCCCGAAAGTCGCTCCAGAACCACGGGGCTTTTCGCTTCACATCCAGGATCAAACCTCCAAAGAGCCTGGAAGAAGGACAAAATAGAGACTGTTCTCCTGCAAGACCACATGGACTTTTCTTGGCTGCAGAAGGGCAATCACAAGCATGGAGTAATTTTCAGTGCTGAAAAGAAGCCGTCTCCTTCTCCCTTTTTACACCCACTAGAAGCTGAGGCACGCCAAAATGCCCTCCAACAACAAAAATAAAAAGAAGAAAAAAGAAAAAACAAGACCTAACCTGAGAGCCCATCCCCTCTTACTGCAACACTCCCTTGCTCTGAGAAGCAGCAGAGCTCTACCTGGAGGTATTTGCACATCTGCTTCCACCCCAAATCAAGAAAACCTGTGTGCAATGATGCTGTGGCTGAGCCCAGCTGCCCACATCTCCCACCTGCCCAGCCCAGGGACCCAGATGGGCATGTGGAGCCCCTTCACTGAACCAAAAAACCCCAAAAACCTGCTCAAAGGCAAGGTGCATGCTCAGATTTGGGAGGCAAGCAGAAAAAAAACACCCCAAACTATCAAAGCTTGCACCTTCCCGTCCGCTCCAGTTCAGGACCGCTGTGCTTCTCTGGCTCACTGTCAGAAGCACTGTCATCGAGAGCTCCTGGCATCTTCCTTTTTTCCTGTTCAAATGGAAATAAGAAAGACAGCTATTTGTAACCACTGGCTTGTTTTGCTTCTGGTCTGGCCATGTGACTGTGTCAAATAGGGACCTGGTGAATCTGGAGCCCTGAACAGCATCCCCAGCTGCCTGCCGTCCTGCCCGTCCCCCTCGCACCTCCCTCCACCGCAGCACCCACCTGCGAAGGGACGTTTTTCGGGGGCTCGATTCGGATCGATGGATCCCACTCTCCAGGCGGCAAGACCGTGACCTGATCCAGAAACTCATCGATGCCGGCCACGAGGTCAGCCCGGTTCTTGGCTTTATAGGCGACGTCATGGAAAACCTGCCCGTAGGAGACAACCTGCTCAGAGGACAACCCATCTCGCATGCCCTAAGCAGTGCAATAAGCACTTGGCTAAACGCAAGATAATTTCCCCCAAATTTCCTGCTGGCAATGGCAGGAAGTATTCCCCCAAAAGGAAAAATCTGTCCATCGTGTTCCTTGTAATCCTCTCCTCCACGAGGCCCCCCATCCCCCATGGCACACCGCAGCCTGTTGCTTAAAGAGGACAAGTTTTACTGGCCCTGGCAATGCCACCACTGGGGACAGCGTGCTGGGGACCCCGGGGAGAAGGACGAGGTGCAGGATGCACCCCGGGTGGGATTTCAGCCTCCAGGATGTGGGGGGATGCAAACGTGCGTGTTTGCTTTGGGGTGCGAACGAAGGGTGGGCTATTTGGAGAGCTGCCGGCAGCGGGGACAGCAAACGCTCTTCCTCACTACTACAGAGACAGGGAGAGGTGAAGAAAGCCAAAAATGACCCAGAGATATCCCTTCTCACGTCGCACCTCATCCGTCATGATAGTAGCCATGGACCTGCCGATCTCATGGTACTGATGGGCTTTTCCTTCTGGTCCAAGCAAAACAAACAGGAACCTGGGCAAGACAAACAAAAGGAGAGAAACGAACGTGTCATGGCTCAAAGAGCACCCAAGGAAATCCCTGGCAGCTCCCAGCCCAGAGCACGGCTCGAGAGGGGACACGGAGGCTCACCGACTCCGGTGATGAATTGGAAATTCATCAAAACCCATCGCAAATTTCATTTTGGGGCCAACTCTCATTCACGTTGGCCAATGGGTTTAAAAGCTACAGCAGGGAAGGGGGAAATGAAGGCAAGGAGACGTGGCTGGCAGAAACGTGCTGGCTCCCGCTGGCCTTGTTCCCTTGGGATGCCAAACTGATGCATGCCATCTGATGTTTTGTTGGGGGGGTTTGAAATAAAAACTTTGTGCTTCTCGTTCAGACCTTGTTGGGATGGGAACTTCCGTCATGCCCGAGAGGAGGACAGCCGGGGTCAGGCGGACAAATGCCACGATGGGCTGGCGAAGGAAATCCAGCTCTCCTACGAGCACGTTGGACGCTTCAGCCCCGCTGGGAATTTTCTTCATGAAGTGCAGCTCCGCCTGGGCACAACAAGCCATTTTCAGGCAATTACCCCAAAAGCAAAGCCCACAGCACCCTGCAGCTCCCTCTGCAGCCAAGGTTGCAACAGCAAATTCGGCCCTGAAGGCCTAAGAAAGCTATGAGTGTCTCACCTTGCTTAAATCCGTTGCGCTGGTCTCATGGTTCACCCCATTTTTAGCTTCCACAGTGGTGGGAGAAGGATGAGGGGTAAGTGTTTGAGCTGGTAGAAAAAAGAAAGTCACTCAGAAAGACGGACAAGGAGCAATTGGGATGCTTCTCCTTTGCTAGGACAAACCTAATGGGGCCAAAGCCCTGCAGAAACCTTCACCGGGTGCCAAAGCCCTGCAGAAACCTTCACCGGGTGCCAAAGCCCTGCAGGAACCCTCACCTGGCTTGTCGAGGAGGTGCAGGTCCGACCGCTTCTTGCTCACATCAGTAAACGAGCGGACGATGGGGAGCAGGCTGTTTCTTTTCTTCTCGTTCTGATGGTGGTGCTTCTTCAAAAGAACTTCTCCAATTTTTGCCCGCGTGCGCTCGTCAAACTCCGTGAGCTGTTCTTGCTGGCCCACGATCAGATCTGGGCATGGCACAGGAAAATGAGGCAGGGTTTGATCTAGGAAGGAAGGGCACAGCGGTGAGCCAAGCTCGGCCGTTCCCGGAGGGACGCGGCACCCACAGTACCTGCGATCTCTTCGATGCTGTTGGCACTAATGTCCAGCAGCACCGTGCCATTGATGATGCAGCTCCTCAGCTCAAAGAGGCTGTGCAAGGACAGCGTGGCCACATAGGGCTTGCTCCAGCGCTCGCCGCCGTCTTCCACATCCTCCTCAAACTTCAGCCACCTGCGGACATCAGGTGTGGTCAGCCCCATTGCAAGGAAACAGCCCCAGCTCTCCAACCCCTTTAACAGAGCTACAGGTAGCAAGGGGAGACGGCTCCTCCCATCGGCACCTGCAGCTGCAAAAGCTTCGCGTCCTGAGGAGTGGAAAACAGAGCCCGCGGGCTCTGCCGGCGCACAGGAACTCCTCTCCCACCGCAGCCAGCAGCAGGGATTTACCTTGCCGTTTCCTTCCACTCGGCATCTTCGCCCTCTTTCACGCAGATCTCATCCAGCTCGGTGAACAAGGCGTGAGGGACATGCTGCTCGTCCTCCTTGGTCCTGAGGATGAACTGCACCCGCTGGGACGGGGTGCCTGGGGGCAGAACACAGAGACCCGTCCCGTTACCACGCTCGAATACGGCCCATCACGCTCACTTGCAAAGCGGGCATCAGATCGGCACCAGTTCAGCCACAAATATTGGGCCGGCCCCTCTCCCCTGGCTCTGTTGGGGCTTGCACAGAGCCACAGAGAAGGAGAAGCATCTATTCCACCCCTGCACAAGGATGGGCAGCTTTCCTTACCCACATTTCCATTTTTAAAGCAGGCATCCCGCTAAGGAAGATGAGCCTAAATCCATTATACATTTAACTACCTCAAAAAAAAAAAGATGAAAGTTTTAAAAAAGAGGGTCTTGTTAAATAATGCCACTTTCCCTCGGAAGAACAGCAAGTCACTCAAACTAGCCACATGGACCTGCTTGCAGAAGACCCCAGTGCCCATGTAGCCCCAAGGAGTTTAATGAACGTGGTGGCGGGACTTACAGTGGTAGCCCTGCTCCGTCGGGGCACAGTCCTCCTCCTGTTCCCGATGCTTCTGCTTGTGGGGTCGGTGATGCCGGTGGCATTGCCCCACCGGCGGCATCTGCACGCCGGCGTACAGGGTCCGGTGGCCTGCAAAAAAGCAGCATTTGCATCGCTCACGATATTGGGGAGATGGATGACACAGATGCCACGGTTAAATCAGTGCAGCCATCCCAGGAGGAAACACCAATTTTGTTTTCACTGGATCCCTGAATGTCACAGACCTCTCCTTTTTTCCAAGCCTGTTTTACTCGAATTTTGCAACAACAGTGCAACAACAAGTGATGGCTCCCCCAAAAGTGCCCTGAAAGCATCCAACCTCTTCTCAAATTCCAGCTTGGGCTGGCCAACACTCAGCCTTGCTCATTAAGCAGTGACAGAAGGGAATTCTTTTTAAAATCTTTGTATGGCACAAGGCGACAAGAGAAGATCCAATCAGTCCCATGATAAGGAACTCCAGAAGAAAAGAAGAAAAGCACAGCCTCGCGCCTGCAGCTGTCCAATTATTCTCCAGACCTCTCCAAGCCAGGAGCAGCCTCTGCGAGTAAACAAGCCGTGAATTATCCAGCCCCATGGCTAAAGCTCACACCGTGACCTCCGCGGGGGCTTTTTCCCTCTGTTGAAAAGCCGTAATATTAAAACACGTGAAAATAACTGTGCTGCTTTATTAAGAAGCATGGCACGTTTTGCTGCACATGATGTCACACCGAGTGAGGGACATTGTAGGGACTTTGTGCAACGGGAAAAGGCGCCGGGCTGGTGGCCCCTCTACCAGCATCTCAGCAGAGACTCACCTTCCAACTCCTCCTTCTCATAGTGAATCTTGGCACTGTTGCTCCTTCTCCCCTGGTCAATCAGTGCCTCCTCGTCATGCCTCTGTTTAGCAATGAGAAGAAGGTAAAAGTTGGGGCTGGGCGTCTAGAGCTCCCTTGCGTCCTGCCGGCAAGTCTCCTTCTCTCTTAGACACCGTTTTGCCTCCGTGCTGCGACCAGGGATGCTAAACCTGCCCCTGGCAGCCCTCCCCAGTGCAAAGCATCTCCCCCTGCCCATCCTTCTGCCCTCCAGGGAAATGCGAATGGGATTTCGGGGAGAGTTTTCCCCCTGTTTGGGGGATGCTCAGCCCTTCGGCTGTGCTACCTGTAACTCTTCCAGAAGTGTCATTTTGTAAGCCCCGTTCTGGTTCATCCTCACGTCGGTCACCGGTTTGGGGGGATAATTGAACCTCCAGATCAATCAGGGGGCCAGAGTCCCCCGGGACACCTGGACAGCTCTCACCGAGAGGAGCTCAGTGGCACCCAGTGTGCACCAACTCCAGAGACACAACAAGTGACCGTTTATGGCATCACAATCGGTGATGCGTATCCAGGCAGTTATTTAAAGCCACGCACCCCAGGACTCTTCCCGCTTGGAAAACTTAGTGGATGGGGAGAAACCAGCTCTGTTTTGGGCAAAAACTAGCCGGAATAGAGAAAAGGGGTGTAAATGCCGCATCCTGCTGGGCCGAAAGGCATAAGCAGCGTTTGGGTGTATTTAAAAGCACAAGCTGCCAAAATACGAGTGAGGTGCAAAGCCTTGGGGAAAATACGCCTTACGGGGCAAAATACACATTAGGAGGAAACATAGGAGGAAACAGGACAAGTGAGCACCTCCGTCTCTGCGGCAAGATGCTCTCAGCGTCCCATGGCCCTTCTGTTGCAGCATCCTCGAAATCGCGACAAGCCTTGCGCGGAGATGCCACCGAAGGAAAGGGCCCCGCTCAGAACTCACTCGGTCCCGGTTAGGCCACTCAAATGGACTCGGAGCGCTTATTTTGTTGAGGAAATTGCTGGAGGAGTTAAGGGTTTCGTAGAGCTGTGGGGTTGCGGACCTGTGGCCTTGGGATGGGATGGAGCAGGAAGGGGAGAAGCCTCCGGAAAGCAGTTTATCCCATCCCAGCATGGGCACCAGCACTTGCAAACGCTTTGCCTTCCCTCTCCGTCCTTCTCCGCTGCTGACAGGTGCCTGCAAAACATCACATTGTCAAAACTGGGCTGGGCAAGGGGATGCCGAGCTTTGCATCGCTCACTTTGGAGTTTTGGAGCAGCCAGAGTTGTTCCGCTTAGCACTATTTCCTAAGCACAAAGCTCCGGTTGGCTGCTTCGAAGCTGCTTTTGTTGGGAGGCTGAAAGCAGTAATTGCTTGTAAAACTGAAATCGGAAATCACTGGAGCAAAGGAGGAAGGTCCGGCTTTTCGGGGAACGGTTCTCTTTGCAGAAGGTGAGTGCCTTTTCCTCCCTTCTGTACTACCAATCTCTGAAGAAATCAAACCAGAGTAATGAGTGCTTGCTGACAGGCACCCAGCAGTCTGGTTTTCAGCAAATAAAGGGTGACGATTGGGCAGCCTCACTATTACAATGTGCCTCGTTCTTCTGTATTTGTCCAGACGAGCTCCCTTCTGGCTCTCTACCAGCCCACGCAGGGACATTGCCATGTCCCCCCCAGGATTTCTCGGCTGTCTCAGCCCAGAGACGGGCTGCACGGGGACGTGGCGGGGCAGAGTCAGGAGGGGGCCATGCTTCGGGCACGGTGCTGAGCCCCACTCCACGCTGGCGGCTGCGTGGCAGGAAAAGCCTTTGGGGACCTTCTGCCGTGAACCTCAACATCAGCTCTCCATCCTGGAGCTGGAGGAGGTTGAGCGAAACCTCGGGGCAGCACCACGCTCCCTCCCAGGAGCAGCAAGCAGGGACCAGGGCGGAGGCACGAACCCACCGCAGCCGAGCAAGACGTCGGGCAAATGATATGGGACGGGATAGTGCATATACCTGATGTCAGGAACAAGCCTGGCCGGGCTTGGCAGACCCCCTGAAACCCAAAATTATTTCTATGGATTTATTACGGCTTTTCGGGAGGATGCTCCACACAGTGAAGTACTTTGCAGGACACAGCCCCTGCCCTGGCCACCTCCTGCAGGGAGGCTGCCAGATGCCACCACGTGCATTAAACCACCTTTTCTCCCCCCATCCTTCCCTCCTGAGCAGATGGCAGTCGTACGAATCCCAAAGCACCCAAAGCTTCGCCTCCAACACCAAGCGGCACTCGGAAGGCACCTTCACCACTCTTAGGGATTTACCCACGCCGGCCACCCTAACAGGGGCCGACCCTGGGATCCCGCTGAGAAGGCAGAGTCCCAGGGAAGGTTTCCCATCCCTCTTTGAGGAGTTCTCGGGTGACAGCTCGAGCTGGCTGCCTCCGGAGAGGGACCCCTACCCCCACTCATGCCCCCCAATTATACCTGTACCACCCAGCACCCCATCCCCAGGTCCAACCTGGAGGCCGAGCCCTTAATTCTCCCAGAGGGACATCACCTTCCCTTGGCTTCCAGCTCCGGCCTGGGGCTCTTCCCCAGCCTCTCCCTCCACTTACTCCAAACCCCACCCTCAGCACAGCCCCACACACACTCCCCTCCTCCTTCCTCTGACCTCTCTCTCTTCCTTAACCCTTTCCTCACCTCCAGCACACTATACAGAGGGAGCCAGACGCACCACCTCCTCCACTGACTTCCCTGGCCAGGCGGGGACACGGTTGGAAAAATACTTTGGAATACCCGGAGCTGCTCAGCTCTTGCGGCCTAAGGCTTCAACTCCTTCAGCTGCTTCCGCCTCCCTTTTCTCGGGAACCGCTCCCGCGGCGCTGCAGGACAGCAGCTGTCCCCTCCGACAGTCACCATGCCACGCTGGCAAAAGTCAACCTACAGCTTGCAAAACCCCATCCCGTAAAAGCCGTCTGATTTTGGCCCTGCTTGGGGATGTACCCCTTTCTTCCTTACAGAGCAATTCTGTAGTTTCTTTTCCCCACCCGTTTGCAAGGAGCAACAACTTGCCCTTGGCATTTGGGGTTGGCTTCATGCACGAACAGGCTCCCGCAGAGGATGGGACAAGCCGATGGCAGGAGGGCTCGTGCACCCGTCCCAGCTGGGCACGAGGCACCAGTTGCAGACGCCGAGAGCCTGGAGCACGTGCTGAGCCCACAGCAAGATGCAGGGCTGCAAGGGGACCTTTTCTTCTGGCTTGTCCTCTCCTCCCAGGCTCCACGGCCAGCCGACTCGACCGCATGTGCCTGAGGTGACACCACAGCCCAACGACCCCCCGCCCCAAAACCTCAAGAGAGCACGAGAGCCATCTCTGCTTCACAGCTTCTTCCTGCACAGCGGCAGGGGAAGGGAGAAGGAAAAGGCATCTTGCCGCTTTCCTCCCGGCTCATCCCACCCTGGGAGAGAAGAGACTTTGCAAGGACAGGGGAGAAGAAAAAACTACAGAGTGCCAGGGAGGTAAAAGGAAGGAAAACAGCACTGAATGATAAAGCGGCAGCAGTCCCTCTACCACTACAAACCCACACCACCACACGCACGTACACACGGGAACTTCACGACACCGAACTCCCATTGACTGGCACGTACACCTCAGTTTGCTGGTCTAGAGATACTGAATGCCTGAAGCACACCAAGGAGAACTGAAAACATCGACATGGCTTTAATGGGAATCCTCCAACTGGAAAACAGCGGTATCTCCCCGTCTCTGCGTTGGCACGTCCCTGAGTCACGTTCTCACTCCTCCCCTTCAAAGCCGAGGCTCCTAAATAGCAAAACTGGGGGGAAAAAAGACAAAAAGAGGGAGAGCACCATCAGTGGAAGACCTGCCGGCTGCTGCTGGTTCAACCCTGTTCGTGGGACCACCCTGGCAGTGACGAGCTGGTTTGCATGCCACGGTCCTCGCTGCCTGTTCCCAGGGACGGGCCGTTTGCTCGGTACTGCCTGCCGAAGCACGGGAAAACTGTAGGCATGCGCCGTCGCTTGCAGAGGAGCACGGTCACGTTCACATGCAATCCTTTACCTCTTTCCTCCCCGGATTCAGACTGTTTCTGTGTTCATAGTGAGAGCCTTCCACACGCTCGTTTTCAACACTTCCTCCGAGATATTAATCTCGCAAGGATCAGTCCTGCAATAAATATTTTACAGAGCAATCCGTGACTATGGGAACTGATGCCACCAAGTGCGTTAGCATCAGCAAGAGGAACAGCGGCGCCCCGAGAATCCAAGCTCAGCATAAGCACGGGAGGTTTTGCTGGATGAGGAGTTTTGCGAGGCAAGCCTGAGAGCTGCAGAGCTACAGCTCCGTGCAAAGGCTCTTGCGGGCGTTTAGCCCTGGAGTGGGCTCCTAAGCCACTGCTGGTACAGATCATGCCTGCAACCCCTCGTTTTTACGTATGAGGATCTCCAGCTACCCTAAAGTCACTGAGGATGCGACTTTTTGGGGTCAGATGGGAGTTGTGCAGCCACTCTGCTTGGAGGCAGAGCCCTGCGATCCCCTCCTGCAGCCCTGCCCGTAGATGTGATTTTCCCACCAAGCTGACTGCTGCTTTCTATGGGACGCTCAAGAAAGATGCAAGTGGAAAAAATTGTGCCAAACACCTTCCAACTAATCTTGCCGGGGGTCCTGGCACTTGGTGGGGCTTTACCTGTCCCTGCTTTGCTTTGGTGTATCCAAGTTGCTGGTCTTGCCCAGTTTCAGCAGAACTGAACCGGCAGCAGCAGCAGCTTCCATCATTTTCGGGGACTCCTGATGGAAAAAAGGGACAAATCAAGTTCTCTGTCTTGGATCCAAGTGGAAAAAACCTGAACACCCAGCAAAAACATTGCATGCTGCCCTCTCCTTCTGACTCGTGGCACCTTTAGCTATTAGCGCAGCAGGGTAAAGACCTTTCACTCTGAATTTTTTGGGAGGGGGTTAAAAACACTGTTACGAGCCAATCTTTCCATCATCATCATCATCATCTGTTATTATAAATGACTCATTTAAAAAATTATACCTCTATTCAAGTGTTAAGCTCACTGCTCATTCAGGGAAAAAAAAGGTTAAGATGCGGGATCCAGGCTATTAGGATCTGTTTCTTTTGAGTTCTGATCTTGCCCCAACATGTAAAGACAAGCTGTGCTAGAAACAGGCAATCTCACAGCCCGAGGGAGATGTCCAGCCCCGAGCGCCCAGCAAGCGTTACCTCTTCTTCATTGGCTTCGTTTTTGGCACCGTCCAACTTCTTCTTCTTGCTCTCTGGCATAAGGTCATCCAGGAAGCTGAGCTCTCGCTTTGAGAAGCAGAAATCCATGGCTTTCCGGACAAATACAAGAGCCAAAACCTGCACGAATAAGAGGGAAGATGAGGTGAGGCCAGAGGTGGTGCTACATCTCACTCCAACATGGCAAACATCCCTGTGCCGAGCGGCACCGCCTCTTACCATCATGGGAAAGACGATGGCGGCACGGGACACCTTGATGGCCCAGAGCAGGACGAGGCAGATCAGCTGGATCACGGTGAAGAAGTGCACCTTTCGCAAGGGGACGTGCCGCAGGTAGATGAAGTCCGGCTGGTGTTTCGCCGGCATCCAAAACAGCTTCAAGCGATCGAAGAACTGCAAAATCAAAGTGGAAAAGTTGCCACCTTGGGACTGCGGAAAGCTTCTGGCCCTCTTGAGACGTGGAGGGAGTTTTCAGGATCTCGCTCGCCATGAGAAACCGTGGATCCCACTATGCTCCTCCTGGGAGCAGCACCCATTTTCCCTTCGCTCCAGCTAGAAACCAGCTTGCCCGTGAGAGCTGCCCACCCACGTGCAATTATGCCACGTTATTCTATGATTAGCTTGTCTTGGCCCACTGAATCCCCCAGCAAGGATTTCCACCAGTGGTAGAAATTGCCTTCCCTGTGCACTCAACTCCCCCATTTTCACCTAACCAAACACTGGCCTGCCCTAACCTGTGTTTAAACAGGGAGCGCTCAACTTGCCCGGTCCTCCCAGCCCTATAGACCTCCTGTGCCTCCTCCAATCTTTTTCGTACACAAAATATTTTCATTGCTTGCTTTCCGAGAGGTTTTTTTCCCATGCCGCTGCTTTTTTCCTGCTTCTACGGAGATGAAATACCAGGCAGCGGACATGCTGCACGCTGTAAAAAAGTCCGTACCTGAATTTCTCCGAGCGACGACACGCCCATGTAGAGAAAGACGCCGTAAAGCACAGGCATTGGTATAAACTGAAAGAAAGAATGCAATCATTTATTTTTTTAAATTGCATTTTCAGTAGTACCACTCTCTTCTACAGGCACTGCCTCAAATTGCCTACAGCTTTCCAGTTTCCACAGGGTTAGAGACGTGTCGGATTTTAACCAGCAGAGCTTTTGTGCCTGCGAGTGAGCTAACGCTCTGCTTTAGGCTGACCGTTGGAGTTATCTTTCATCAGCAGAATCCTATCTTCCAGAAAGGTTGGAGGAAAACAGGCGACCATGCTACCATATGCCACGTTCTGTGACGGTAGAAAAACCTTTCTCCTTATTCTTGTAGCAACAAGCAAAAGCGACGTGCCTCCTCTTAGCCTAGCGAGGAGATTATCTTGTGGGAGGAACACGCAAGGAAGCCCATGGAGATGATTTCAGTGTGTTTAGCTACTGGAACGGCTGTGCTGAGGCATTTGGGGGAGCAAATTGCCATCGATAACGTGCTGAACGGCTGGAAAGCGTAAGCGAGGAGGCTGCTTCCCACTGTGGGTCAAGCCCCAAGGTTTGGGATCACCTCCTCCTCCGCTCCACAGCTGCTCGGGCCTGGAGAGAGGGGACTGGTTTTGGGTAACCTCCAAAAAGCTCGTGGCTGTTGGGTGTTTTGCATTTTCCTCTTACCTTTAACACAGAAGTGAAGAAGACAGAGCAGCCCATGAGCACAAAGATCATGGAGCCAGTGACTCTCTGCTCTCGTATCCCCAGAAACTTGGGTTGTTCTCCTGGAGCTGCGCACTCAGACTCGACTTTGAGGCTATTCACGTGGGTGATGGACAGGACGGTGGCAGCCACAAACCAGGGCAGCCCCATCACGGAGCACACCCCGAGCATCACAGCCACCATGAAAAGGTCCAGGTGGTACCCACATCCTTTCTGCGGGAAGCAAAACAAGGAGGTGAGCGTCCCACAGCACAAGAGCAAGGACAACGTCGCAAGTCAGGCTCAAACCCCGCTAGAGCGCAAGTCAACTTCTTGAGAATTTAAAACACGCCTCGGAAACAAATAAGGAGGTATCTGCTCTTTGTGCAAGCCCCTTGCATGAAAAGGTGGCAGGAGTTCAGACAAAGTGGATTTGGTTGTGCGATAGCTACTTCTCAAAAGAAAAAAAGAGACCGGGTTTTTTCCTTCATAAAGAAATTTCCACCACTTGCAAGTAGGATGTGACTCTGAGTTATCCCTGGCAGCGCGTCAACACAATTCGATCCCCCATCCACTGCTGACATTTTAAAACAAAACCACGCTTCTCTATTGCTCCAAGATTAATTTGCTCCTCTGAAAGGCTGCTCATCTGAACTCCCTGTCGTTTGCTCCCTGTGTCATCATTAATGCAGGAGAGCATCCTGCCACGCAGCCTGACGTTTTCCCAAACCAATGCCTTCCCAAAGCATTTGGAATAGGAGCTTCTCCCCGTGCCTGCAGCCCGGAGTGGGTTGGGGATGGGCTCATCTCTTGCAGCCCCTTACCTTCAGCCTGTGCTCCTTCCTGTTCACAATAACAGCAGTGATCTGCTGGTCCATGAAGATCAAGATGGTGCAGAGCAGAGCTGGGATGAGCGCAGCCAACACCGTCCACCAAGGGTTGGGTCCTACGGGGCTGATGAACCACCCGCGGTCGTCTCTGGTAGGCTGCAACAAAGCACACACATCAGCATCATCTCCCAGCCCAGCCACCTCACTGGCTTTGCTTTTCCCCTCCATTCCCATGTCAGAGCACCTCCCAGCCCTGGCTTCACGTCACCCTGGGGTTCAGCACTGCCGCTGCCCTCTTTGCAAGCACCTACAGATACTTCTCCTGGAGGTATCTAGTTTTGGGGCTGTCTTCTCCTTTCCCGAAGGAAACAATGCGCTTGGAGGCAGAAGAGGAGATGGTCGCACCACCAGCATCTCCTCCGGACTCAGCCCTGTCCTGCCCCGGCATCACCTTGTGGCATCCCCAAGGGCTGAAACCAGCTCCCTGCCAAAACACCCCGTTACCTTGAACATACGGGGGACGTGGAGCTTCGGTGATGGGATCCCAATCATGAAGTCCATGAGCACCATGACGACGATGGTGAGGAAAACAGCAAAGTCGCTTACTGTGGACCGTACCTGGGGCAAGAAACCAGAGCTGAAGGGGGCGTCGCAAAGGGGGCCACAACATGACATGGAAAAGTGAGGGACGTCAACGCCATTAAGACCGGTTAACAAAACCCCTCCATGCTGAGGACATGCAGCCAAATCCCTTGGTTAGATACCGTTGCTGTGTTTGTGCCTGTGAGATCTGGTGCCAGGCAATACAAAATGTTTAATTAGGTGGAAAAGGGTTGTCTTAATTGAAACCTTAAAAAAAAAAATAAAATTACAAAAGAAGGAAGCAGATGTCTGCCACGACAGCCACGCTCACAGCTAAAACGGGAATAAGGCACTGAGGCATCATTTGCTCCTCAAAAGGAAGAAATAGTGTCGTTTGCTATGGCAGCTCCTCAGCTGAATCAGCCTTCCCCTTGAGCACATAATGCACAGAAGGTGAAAAAAAGTAACTGTGGAAGACCTGATTTCCCACTGCCTGAGCAAGAGATGGCTCCAGGACAGGTCGCCAGGCAGGTGGGAAATGCTACGATCCTTTTGCGCTCATGGAAATGAGTGAGGGACGTCCACGCTGATGGAGAGCTTGGCCTTCAAGGTCAACGTTTCCCAGCTCGACCGAGTGGTGGCAAATACTGCTTAGTGCTCCAGGAAAGCCATTTTGGGAAATGAGCGTGGAGACTGCTGCTGGCCACCGTCTTCTACCTACTCTGGTTGGGAAGTATCGGCTGGTCTTAAACTTCTTCAGTAAGCTCGACAGCACAAAGGTGGAGAAGAAGAGGATGCAGCACCAGAAGAGGACGTCAGGCGTGTAGGGGCCATTGGGTCCACAGGCAGGTCCTTGAAACTCTCCATGCAAATACCGACATTCCTGGAGAAACAGAGCATCAGGACACAAAGGCAGTGCACGTGCGGCAAGGAAACCTTGCATAACGAGGGGGTTATTTCTGCTGCCGGTCAGAAATATTGTCCTGCCACCGCGTTGAGGAGGCAGACAGTTATTACCCACGATGTTGGGCACAAGGTGGACTGGACAAGGTGGACTCTCCTTCCCAGGACCAAGCGGGTTAAAACCACCCATTAGATGTAAGCAATGACTTTTCAGAGCAGCACTAGCACAGCTGGAAGCCCATCACCACCTGAAGGGCTCCGACTTGCGCACCACGCGAATGCCCCTGGGCCCCGTGGCCGCGGCACGAGGAAGCAGTGGCTCGGGGCACTTACGGTCACCGTGAGGTTTTCCCAGGCGATGCCAGACACGTTGATCTTGTTGCTCTCCCAGAAACGCAGGGTTTCATTGCTGGGATGCGTCGGTGCCTCACACTTACAGCTGGGAGGAGAGAAGCCAAGACACGGGTAAGGGAGAGGCGATGCAGGTGCAGCCCTGAGCTCCTGCCAAGGGGCAGGGGCGTTTTAGGAGGAAAAAACCCACTAGTCGATGGTGAGGAAGTCGAGCTGGCTGTGCATGTGCACAGGGTAGGTCTCCCGCAGGTGACTCAGCTTCTCTAGAGCCTCGTAGATGAAGATGAGGCAGATGAGGGAGGCGAAGGCTTCTTCGGTGAAGCGGGTGATGTAGCACACCAAAGAGCTGGTGTCGGTGGCCACCAGCACGATGCAGAAGAAGGCGGTCCACAGCCCGATGCATGCCCGCAGAGAGAGATAGGAGAGCGTGTACTCCCTGGGAAACCAAAATAAAACCAAGGGTGGAAAGGCCAGCAAGAGGCTCCAAGTTGGGGCTTAATGATAAATTTAAATTGCAATAAGGGTGGTTCATCTCACATCGAAGTCATCACAGCAGAAGGACTGTCATGGAAAATACCCATTTCACATGAAAAACTCCTACTTTTTCAATGAAATCATCCAAACTCACAACATTTCAGCAGTAGACTATTTGGCTACCTGAGCAAACTGTATTTCCACTTCCAGCAACAATCAGGCTAAGAAGTGCCTTGTTTTGTACTCAGAGGGAAGCAAATCTTCCCCCATTCCCAAACCAGAGTGATTTGTCTCCTCTTCCTTGTGCAGCCCATCTTGGGCATCCACATCCTTGTGGTTTCTCCTCCTCCAGCTGCTTCGCTTTAAGCCTAAAACCCCCAAATGACCCCATCCATCCTTCAGAGAGCCAGGGCTCTCGCACCATCACATACTAAAGCAGCAGCGTGCAGCATCTGTGACACACAAGACAACTTCAATCGAACAACTGCCGCTGAGAGAAATGAAAGACAAACATCTTTTCTCCATCCCCGCTGCCTTCTGAAGGCTCTCACAGCACCCGGCCGCAGCAACCAGCCTTACTTGCAGAATTTGTAGAGGATCTTCTCAAAGACGAGCACGGGTCCGGTGCTGCCGAGGATGGTGAGAGGTTGGCCAGCAAAGAGGGAAAACACCACGCCGGTCATGGAGGCGCCCAGCAGCGACTCCATGGCACTCTGTCCGGGGAAGAGAGGCAGCAGTGAGTACAGAAAGCATTAGGGGGAAAAAAAACCCAGAGCAAACTCACTGCAGCAAGGACTTTTGCATGAGTTTTATCCTCCCCCGTGCCACCCAACAGAGGGAGCTGCTCACTATGTGGCCATCGGTCGCCTCCCCCAGCAGTCCCCCGAAGGTGATGACAGGGGACATGCAGGCACAGTAGAGGAAGAGGAAGGACGCCAGACACTGCAGCCTCAGACCATCCCGAAAGTCGCTCCAGAACCACGGGGCTTTTCGCTTCACATCCAGGATCAAACCTCCAAAGAGCCTGGAAGAAGGACAAAATAGAGACAGTTCTCCTGCAAGACCACATGGACTTTTCTTGGCTGCAGAAGGGCAATCACAAGCATGGAGTAATTTTCAGTGCTGAAAAGAAGCCGTCTCCTTCTCCCTTTTTACACCCACTAGAAACTGAGGCACGCCAAAATGCCCTCCAACAACAAAAATAAAAAGAAGAAAAAAGAAAAAACAAGACCTAACCTGAGAGCCCATCCCCTCTTACTGCAACACTCCCTTGCTCTGAGAAGCAGCAGGGCTCTACCTGGAGGTATTTGCACATCTGCTTCCACCCCAAATCAAGAAAACCTGTGTGCACTGATGCTGTGGCTGAGCCCAGCTGCCCACATCTCCCACCTGCCCAGCCCAGGGACCCAGATGGGCATGTGGAGCCCCTTCACTGAACCAACTAACCCCAAAAACCTGCTCAAAGGCAAGGTGCATGCTCAGATTTGGGAGGCAAGCAGAAAAAAAACACCCCAAACTATCAAAGCTTGCACCTTCCCGTCCGCTCCAGTTCAGGACCGCTGTGCTTCTCCGGCTCACTGTCAGAAGCACTGTCATCGAGAGCTCCTGGCATCTTCCTTTTTTCCTGTTCAAATGGAAATAAGACAGACAGCTATTTGTAACCACTGGCTTGTTTTGCTTCTGGTCTGGCCATGTGACTGTGTCAAACAGGGACCTGGTGAATCTGGAGCCCTGAACAGCGTCCCCAGCTGCCTGCCGTCCTGCCCGTCCCCCTCGCACCTCCCTCCACCGCAGCACCCACCTGCGAAGGGACGTTTTTCGGGGGCTCGATTCGGATCGATGGATCCCACTCTCCAGGCGGCAAGACCGTGACCTGATCCAGAAACTCATCGATGCCGGCCACGAGGTCAGCCCGGTTCTTGGCTTTATAGGCGACGTCATGGAAAACCTGCCCGTAGGAGACAACCTGCTCAGAGGACAACCCATCTCGCATGCCCTAAGCAGTGCAATAAGCACTTGGCTAAACGCAAGATAATTTCCCCCAAATTTCCTGCTGGCAATGGCAGGAAGTATTCCCCCAAAAGGAAAAATCTGTCCATCGTGTTCCTTGTAATCCTCTCCTCCACGAGGCCCCCCATCCCCCATGGCACACCGCAGCCTGTTGCTTAGAGAGGACAAGTTTTACTGGCCCTGGCAATGCCACCACTGGGGACAGCGTGCTGGGGACCCCGGGGAGAAGGACGAGGTGCAGGATGCACCCCGGGTGGGATTTCAGCCTCCAGGATGTGGGGGGATGCAAACGTGCGTGTTTGCTTTGGGGTGCGAACGAAGGGTGGGCTATTTGGAGAGCTGCCGGCAGCGGGGACAGCAAACGCTCTTCCTCACTACTACAGAGACAGGGAGAGGTGAAGAAAGCCAAAAATGACCCAGAGATATCCCTTCTCACGTCGCACCTCATCCGTCATGATAGTAGCCATGGACCTGCCGATCTCATGGTACTGATGGGCTTTTCCTTCTGGTCCAAGCAAAACAAACAGGAACCTGGGCGAGACAAACAAAAGGAGAGAGACGAACGTGTCATGGCTCAAAGAGCACCCAAGGAAATCCCTGGCAGCTCCCAGCCCAGAGCACGGCTCGAGAGGGGACACGGAGGCTCACCGACTCCGGTGATGAATTGGAAATTCATCAAAACCCATCGCAAATTTCATTTTGGGGCCAACTCTCATTTACGTTGGCCAATGGGTTTAAAAGCTACAGCAGGGAAGGGGGAAATGAAGGCAAGGAGACGTGGCTGGCAGAAACGTGCTGGCTCCCGCTGGCCTTGTTCCCTTGGGATGCCAAACTGATGCATGCCATCTGATGTTTTGTTGGGGGGGTTTGAAATAAAAACTTTGTGCTTCTCGTTCAGACCTTGTTGGGATGGGAACTTCCGTCATGCCCGAGAGGAGGACAGCCGGGGTCAGGCGGACAAATGCCACGATGGGCTGGCGAAGGAAATCCAGCTCTCCTACGAGCACGTTGGACGCTTCAGCCCCGCTGGGAATTTTCTTCATGAAGTGCAGCTCCGCCTGGGCACAACAAGCCATTTTCAGGCAATTACCCCAAAAGCAAAGCCCACAGCACCCTGCAGCTCCCTCTGCAGCCAAGGTTGCAACAGCAAATTCGGCCCTGAAGGCCTAAGAAAGCTATGAGTGTCTCACCTTGCTTAAATCCGTTGTGCTGGTCTCATGGTTCACCCCATTTTTAGCTTCCACAGTGGTGGGAGAAGGATGAGGGGTAAGTGTTTGAGCTGGTAGAAAAAAGAAAGACACTCAGAAAGACGGACAAGGAGCAATTGGGATGCTTCTCCTTTGCTAGGACAAACCTAATGGGGCCAAAGCCCTGCAGAAACCCTCATCTGCTGCCAAAGCCCTGCAGAAACCTTCACCGGGTGCCAAAGCCCTGCAGGAACCCTCACCTGGCTTGTCGAGGAGGTGCAGGTCCGACCGCTTCTTGCTCACATCAGTAAACGAGCGGACGATGGGGAGCAGGCTGTTTCTTTTCTTCTCGTTCTGATGGTGGTGCTTCTTCAAAAGAACTTCTCCAATTTTTGCCCGCGTGCGCTCGTCAAACTCCGTGAGCTGTTCTTGCTGGCCCACGATCAGATCTGGGCATGGCACAGGAAAATGAGGCAGGGTTTGATCTAGGAAGGAAGGGCACAGCGGCGAGCCAAGCTCGGCCGTTCCCGGAGGGACGCGGCACCCACAGTACCTGCGATCTCTTCGATGCTGTTGGCACTAATGTCCAGCAGCACCGTGCCATTGATGATGCAGCTCCTCAGCTCAAAGAGGCTGTGCAAGGACAGCGTGGCCACATAGGGCTTGCTCCAGCGCTCGCCGCCGTCTTCCACATCCTCCTCAAACTTCAGCCACCTGCGGACATCAGGTGTGGTCAGCCCCATTGCAAGGAAACAGCCCCAGCTCTCCAACCCCTTTAACAGAGCTACAGGTAGCAAGGGGAGACGGCTCCTCCCATCGGCACCTGCAGCTGCAAAAGCTTCGCGTCCTGAGGAGTGGAAAACAGAGCCCGCGGGCTCTGCCGGCGCACAGGAACTCCTCTCCCACCGCAGCCAGCAGCAGGGATTTACCTTGCCGTTTCCTTCCACTCGGCATCTTCGCCCTCTTTCACGCAGATCTCATCCAGCTCGGTGAACAAGGCGTGAGGGACATGCTGCTCGTCCTCCTTGGTCCTGAGGATGAACTGCACCCGCTGGGACGGGGTGCCTGGGGGCAGAACACAGAGACCCGTCCCGTTACCACGCTCGAATATGGCCCATCACGCTCACTTGCAAAGCGGGCATCAGATCGGCACCAGTTCAGCCACAAATATTGGGCCGGCCCCTCTCCCCTGGCTCTGTTGGGGCTTGCACAGAGCCACGGAGAAGGAGAAGCATCTATTCCACCCCTGCACAAGGATGGGCAGCTTTCCTTACCCACATTTCCATTTTTAAAGCAGGCATCCCGCTAAGGAAGATGAGCCTAAATCCATTATACATTTAACTACCTCAAAAAAAAAAAGATGAAAGTTTTAAAAAAGAGGGTCTTGTTAAATAATGCCACTTTCCCTCGGAAGAACAGCAAGTCACTCAAACTAGCCACATGGACCTGCTTGCAGAAGACCCCAGTGCCCATGTAGCCCCAAGGAGTTTAATGAACGTGGTGGCGGGACTTACAGTGGTAGCCCTGCTCCGTCGGGGCACAGTCCTCCTCCTGTTCCCGATGCTTCTGCTTGTGGGGTCGGTGATGCCGGTGGCATTGCCCCACCGGCGGCATCTGCACGCCGGCGTACAGGGTCCGGTGGCCTGCAAAAAAGCAGCATTTGCATCGCTCACGATATTGGGGAGATGGATGACACAGATGCCACGGTTAAATCAGTGCAGCCATCCCAGGAGGAAACACCAATTTTGTTTTCACTGGATCCCTGAATGTCACAGACCTCTCCTTTTTTCCAAGCCTGTTTTACTCGAATTTTGCAACAACAGTGCAACAACAAGTGATGGCTCCCCCAAAAGTGCCCTGAAAGCATCCAACGTCTTCTCAAATTCCAGCTTGGGCTGGCCAACACTCAGCCTTGCTCATTAAGCAGTGACAGAAGGGAATTCTTTTTAAAATCTTTGTATGGCACAAGGCGACAAGAGAAGATCCAATCAGTCCCATGATAAGGAACTCCAGAAGAAAAGAAGAAAAGCACAGCCTCGTGCCTGCAGCTGTCCAATTATTCTCCAGACCTCTCCAAGCCAGGAGCAGCCTCTGCGAGTAAACAAGCCGTGAATTATCCAGCCCCATGGCTAAAGCTCACACCGTGACCTCCGCGGGGGCTTTTTCCCTCTGTTGAAAAGCCGTAATATTAAAACACGTGAAAATAACTGTGCTGCTTTATTAAGAAGCATGGCACGTTTTGCTGCACATGATGTCACACCGAGTGAGGGACATTGTAGGGACTTTGTGCAACGGGAAAAGGCGCCGGGCTGGTGGCCCCTCTACCAGCATCTCAGCAGAGACTCACCTTCCAACTCCTCCTTCTCATAGTGAATCTTGGCACTGTTGCTCCTTCTCCCCTGGTCAATCAGTGCCTCCTCGTCATGCCTCTGTTTAGCAATGAGAAGAAGGTAAAAGTTGGGGCTGGGCGTCTAGAGCTCCCTTGCGTCCTGCCGGCAAGTCTCCTTCTCTCTTAGACACCGTTTTGCCTCCGTGCTGCGACCAGGGATGCTAAACCTGCCCCTGGCAGCCCTCCCCAGTGCAAAGCATCTCCCCCTGCCCATCCTTCTGCCCTCCAGGGAAATGCCAATGGGATTTCGGGGAGAGTTTTCCCCCTGTTTGGGGGATGCTCAGCCCTTCGGCTGTGCTACCTGTAACTCTTCCAGAAGTGTCATTTTGTAAGCCCCGTTCTGGTTCATCCTCACGTCGGTCACCGGTTTGGGGGGATAATTGAACCTCCAGATCAATCAGGGGGCCAGAGTCCCCCGGGACACCTGGACAGCTCTCACCGAGAGGAGCTCAGTGGCACCCAGTGTGCACCAACTCCAGAGACACAACAAGTGACCGTTTATGGCATCACAATCGGTGATGCGTATCCAGGCAGTTATTTAAAGCCACGCACCCCAGGACTCTTCCCGCTTGGAAAACTTAGTGGATGGGGAGAAACCAGCTCTGTTTTGGGCAAAAACTAGCCGGAATAGAGAAAAGGGGTGTAAATGCCGCATCCTGCTGGGCCGAAAGGCATAAGCAGCGTTTGGGTGTATTTAAAAGCACAAGCTGCCAAAATACGAGTGAGGTGCAAAGCCTTGGGGAAAATACGCCTTACGGGGCAAAATACGCATTAGGAGGAAACATAGGAGGAAACAGGACAAGTGAGCACCTCCGTCTCTGCGGCAAGATGCTCTCAGCGTCCCATGGCCCTTCTGTTGCAGCATCCTCGAAATCGCGGCAAGCCTTGCGCGGAGATGCCACCGAAGGAAAGGGCCCCGCTCAGAACTCACTCGGTCCCGGTTAGGCCACTCAAATGGACTCGGAGCGCTTATTTTGTTGAGGAAATTGCTGGAGGAGTTAAGGGTTTCGTAGAGCTGTGGGGTTGCGGACCTGTGGCCTTGGGATGGGATGGAGCAGGAAGGGGAGAAGCCTCCGGAAAGCAGTTTATCCCATCCCAGCATGGGCACCAGCACTTGCAAACGCTTTGCCTTCCCTCTCCGTCCTTCTCCGCTGCTGACAGGTGCCTGCAAAACATCACATTGTCAAAACTGGGCTGGGCAAGGGGATGCCGAGCTTTGCATCGCTCACTTTGGAGTTTTGGAGCAGCCAGAGTTGTTCCGCTTAGCACTATTTCCTAAGCACAAAGCTCCGGTTGGCTGCTTCGAAGCTGCTTTTGTTGGGAGGCTGAAAGCAGTAATTGCTTGTAAAACTGAAATCGGAAATCACTGGAGCAAAGGAGGAAGGTCCGGCTTTTCGGGGAACGGTTCTCTTTGCAGAAGGTGAGTGCCTTTTCCTCCCTTCTGTACTACCAATCTCTGAAGAAATCAAACCAGAGTAATGAGTGCTTGCTGACAGGCACCCAGCAGTCTGGTTTTCAGCAAATAAAGGGTGACGATTGGGCAGCCTCACTATTACAATGTGCCTCGTTCTTCTGTATTTGTCCAGACGAGCTCCCTTCTGGCTCTCTACCAGCCCACGCAGGGACATTGCCATGTCCCCCCCAGGATTTCTCGGCTGTCTCAGCCCAGAGACGGGCTGCACGGGGACGTGGCGGGGCAGAGTCAGGAGGGGGCCATGCTTCGGGCACGGTGCTGAGCCCCACTCCACGCTGGCGGCTGCGTGGCAGGAAAAGCCTTTGGGGACCTTCTGCCGTGAACCTCAACATCAGCTCTCCATCCTGGAGCTGGAGGAGGTTGAGCGAAACCTCGGGGCAGCACCACGCTCCCTCCCAGGAGCAGCAAGCAGGGACCAGGGCGGAGGCACGAACCCACCGCAGCCGAGCAAGACGTCGGGCAAATGATATGGGACGGGATAGTGCATATACCTGATGTCAGGAACAAGCCTGGCCGGGCTTGGCAGACCCCCTGAAACCCAAAATTATTTCTATGGATTTATTACGGCTTTTCTGGAGGATGCTCCACACAGTGAAGTACTTTGCAGGACACAGCCCCTGCCCTGGCCACCTCCTGCAGGGAGGCTGCCAGATGCCACCATGTGCATTAAACCACCTTTTCTCCCCCCATCCTTCCCTCCTGAGCAGATGGCAGTCGTACGAATCCCAAAGCACCCAAAGCTTCGCCTCCAACACCAAGCGGCACTCGGAAGGCACCTTCACCACTCTTAGGGATTTACCCACGCCGGCCACCCTAACAGGGGCCGACCCTGGGATCCCGCTGAGAAGGCAGAGTCCCAGGGAAGGTTTCCCATCCCTCTTTGAGGAGTTCTCGGGTGACAGCTCGAGCTGGCTGCCTCCGGAGAGGGACCCCTACCCCCACTCATGCCCCCCAATTATACCTGTACCACCCAGCACCCCATCCCCAGGTCCAACCCCGAGGCTGAGCCCTTAATTCTCCCAGAGGGACATCACCTTCCCTTGGCTTCCAGCTCCGGCCTGGGGCTCTTCCCCAGCCTCTCCCTCCACTTACTCCAAACCCCACCCTCAGCACAGCCCCACAGACACTCCCCTCCTCCTTCCTCTGACCTCTCTCTTCCTTAACCCTTTCCTCACCTCCAGCACACTATACAGAGGGAGCCAGACGCACCACCTCCTCCACTGACTTCCCTGGCCAGGCGGGGACACGGTTGGAAAAATACTTTGGAATACCCGGAGCTGCTCAGCTCTTGCGGCCTAAGGCTTCAACTCCTTCAGCTGCTTCCGCCTCCCTTTTCTCGGGAACCGCTCCCGCGGCGCTGCAGGACAGCAGCTGTCCCCTCCGACAGTCACCATGCCACGCTGGCAAAAGTCAACCTACAGCTTGCAAAACCCCATCCCGTAAAAGCCGTCTGATTTTGGCCCTGCTTGGGGATGTACCCCTTTCTTCCTTACAGAGCAATTCTGTAGTTTCTTTTCCGACCCGTTTGCAAGGAGCAACAACTTGCCCTTGGCATTTGGGGTTGGCTTCATGCACGAACAGGCTCCCGCAGAGGATGGGACAAGCCGATGGCAGGAGGGCTCGTGCACCCGTCCCAGCTGGGCACGAGGCACCAGTTGCAGACGCCGAGAGCCTGGAGCACGTGCTGAGCCCACAGCAAGATGCAGGGCTGCAAGGGGACCTTTTCTTCTGGCTTGTCCTCTCCTCCCAGGCTCCACGGCCAGCCGACTCGACCGCATGTGCCTGAGGTGACACCACAGCCCAACGACCCCCCGCCCCAAAACCTCAAGAGAGCACGAGAGCCATCTCTGCTTCACAGCTTCTTCCTGCATAGCGGCAGGGGAAGGGAGAAGGAAAAGGCATCTTGCCGCTTTCCTCCCGGCTCATCCCACCCTGGGAGAGAAGAGACTTTGCAAGGACAGGGGAGAAGAAAAAACTACAGAGTGCCAGGGAGGTAAAAAGAAGGAAAACAGCACTGAATGATAAAGCGGCAGCAGTCCCTCTACCACTACAAACCCACACCACCACACGCACGTACACACGGGAACTTCACGACACCGAACTCCCATTGACTGGCACGTACACCTCAGTTTGCTGGTCTAGAGATACTGAATGCCTGAAGCACACGAAGGAGAACTGAAAACATCGACATGGCTTTAATGGGAATCCTCCAACTGGAAAACAGCGGTATCTCCCCGTCTCTGCGTTGGCACGTCCCTGAGTCACGTTCTCACTCCTCCCCTTCAAAGCCGAGGCTCCTAAATAGCAAAACTGGGGGGAAAAAAGACAAAAAGAGGGAGAGCACCATCAGTGGAAGACCTGCCGGCTGCTGCTGGTTCAACCCTGTTCGTGGGACCACCCTGGCAGTGACGAGCTGGTTTGCATGCCACGGTCCTCGCTGCCTGTTCCCAGGGACGGGCCGTTTGCTCGGTACTGCCTGCCGAAGCACGGGAAAACTGTAGGCATGCGCCGTCGCTTGCAGAGGAGCACGGTCACGTTCACATGCAATCCTTTACCTCTTTCCTCCCCGGATTCAGACTGTTTCTGTGTTCATAGTGAGAGCCTTCCACACGCTCGTTTTCAACACTTCCTCCGAGATATTAATCTCGCAAGGATCAGTCCTGCAATAAATATTTTACAGAGCAATCCGTGACTATGGGAACTGATGCCACCAAGTGCGTTAGCATCAGCAAGAGGAACAGCGGGGCCCCGAGAATCAAAGCTCAGCATAAGCACGGCAGGTTTTGCTGGATGAGGAGTTTTGCGAGGCAAGCCTGAGAGCTGCAGAGCTACAGCTCCGTGCAAAGGCTCTTGCGGGCGTTTAGCCCTGGAGTGGGCTCCTAAGCCACTGCTGGTACAGATCATGCCTGCAACTCCTCGTTTTTACGTATGAGGATCTCCAGCTACCCTAAAGTCACTGAGGATGCGACTTTTTGGGGTCAGATGGGAGTTGTGCAGCCACTCTGCTTGGAGGCAGAGCCCTGCGATCCCCTCCTGCAGCCCTGCCCGTAGATGTGATTTTCCCACCAAGCTGACTGCTGCTTTCTATGGGACGCTCAAGAAAGATGCAAGTGGAAAAAATTGTGCCAAACACCTTCCAACTAATCTTGCCGGGGGTCCTGGCACTTGGTGGGGCTTTACCTGTCCCTGCTTTGCTTTGGGATATCCAAGTTGCTGGTCTTGCCCAGTTTCAGCAGAACTGAACCGGCAGCAGCAGCAGCTTCCATCATTTTCGGGGACTCCTGACGGAAAAAAGGGACAAATCAAGTTCTCTGTCTTGGATCCAAGTGGAAAAAACCTGAACACCCAGCAAAAACATTGCATGCTGCCCTCTCCTTCTGACTCGTGGCACCTTTAGCTATTAGCGCAGCAGGGTAAAGACCTTTCACTCTGAATTTTTTGGGGGGGGGGGTTAAAAACACTGTTACGAGCCAATCTTTCCATCATCATCATCATCATCATCATCATCATCTGTTATTATAAATGACTCATTTAAAAAATTATACCTCTATTCAAGTGTTAAGCTCACTGCTCATTCAGGGAAAAAAAAGGTTAAGATGTGGGATCCAGGCTATTAGAATCTGTTTCTTTTGAGTTCTGATCTTGCCCCAACATGTAAAGACAAGCTGTGCTAGAAACAGGCAATCTCACAGCCCGAGGGAGATGTCCAGCCCCGAGCGCCCAGCAAGCGTTACCTCTTCTTCATTGGCTTCGTTTTTGGCACCGTCCAACTTCTTCTTCTTGCTCTCTGGCATAAGGTCATCCAGGAAGCTGAGCTCTCGCTTTGAGAAGCAGAAATCCATGGCTTTCCGGACAAATACAAGAGCCAAGACCTGCACGAAATAGAGGGAAGATGCGGTGAGGCCAGAGGTGGTGCTACATCTCACTCCAACGCGGCAAACATCCCTGTGCCGAGCGGCACCGCCTCTTACCATCATGGGAAAGACGATGGCGGCACGGGACACCTTGATGGCCCAGAGCAGGACGAGGCAGATCAGCTGGATCACGGTGAAGAAGTGCACCTTTCGCAAGGGGACGTGCCGCAGGTAGATGAAATCCGGCTGGTGTTTCGCCGGCATCCAAAACAGCTTCAAGCGATCGAAGAACTGCAAAATCGAAGTGGAAAAGTTGCCACCTTGGGACTGCGGAAAGCTTCTGGCCCTCTTGAGACGTGGAGGGAGTTTTCAGGATCTCGCTCGCCATGAGAAATCGTGGATCCCACTATGCTCCTCCTGGGAGCAGCACCCATTTTCCCTTCGCTCCAGCTAGAAACCAGCTTGCCCGTGAGAGCTGCCCACCCACGTGCAATTATGCCACGTTATTCTATGATTAGCTTGTCTTGGCCCACTGAATCCCCCAGCAAGGATTTCCACCAGTGGTAGAAATTGCCTTCCCTGTGCACTCAACTCCCCCATTTTCACCTAACCAAACACTGGCCTGCCCTAACCTGTGTTTAAACAGGGAGCGCTCAACTTGCCCGGTCCTCCCAGCCCTATAGACCTCCTGTGCCTCCTCCAATCTTTTTCGTACACAAAATATTTTCATTGCTTGCTTTCCGAGAGGTTTTTTTCCCATGCCGCTGCTTTTTTCCTGCTTCTACGGAGATGAAATACCAGGCAGCGGACATGCTGCACGCTGTAAAAAAGTCCGTACCTGAATTTCTCCGAGCGACGACACGCCCATGTAGAGAAAGACGCCGTAAAGCACAGGCATTGGTATAAACTGAAAGAAAGAATGCAATCATTTATTTTTTTAAATTGCATTTTCAGTAGTACCACTCTCTTCTACAGGCACTGCCTCAAATTGCCTACAGCTTTCCAGTTTCCACAGGGTTAGAGACGTGTCGGATTTTAACCAGCAGAGCTTTTGTGCCTGCGAGTGAGCTAACGCTCTGCTTTAGGCTGACCGTTGGAGTTATCTTTCATCAGCAGAATCCTATCTTCCAGAAAGGTTGGAGGAAAACAGGCGACCATGCTACCATATGCCACGTTCTGTGACGGTAGAAAAACCTTTCTCCTTATTCTTGTAGCAACAAGCAAAAGCGACGTGCCTCCTCTTAGCCTAGCGAGGAGATTATCTTGTGGGAGGAACACGCAAGGAAGCCCATGGAGATGATTTCAGTGTGTTTAGCTACTGGAACGGCTGTGCTGAGGCATTTGGGGGAGCAAATTGCCATCGATAACGTGCTGAACGGCTGGAAAGCGTAAGCGAGGAGGCTGCTTCCCACTGTGGGTCAAGCCCCAAGGTTTGGGATCACCTCCTCCTCCGCTCCACAGCTGCTCGGGCCTGGAGAGAGGGGACTGGTTTTGGGTAACCTCCAAAAAGCTCGTGGCTGTTGGGTGTTTTGCATTTTCCTCTTACCTTTAACACAGAAGTGAAGAAGACAGAGCAGCCCATGAGCACAAAGATCATGGAGCCAGTGACTCTCTGCTCTCGTATCCCCAGAAACTTGGGTTGTTCTCCTGGAGCTGCGCACTCAGACTCGACTTTGAGGCTATTCACGTGGGTGATGGACAGGACGGTGGCAGCCACAAACCAGGGCAGCCCCATCACGGAGCACACCCCGAGCATCACGGCCACCATGAAAAGGTCCAGGTGGTACCCACATCCTTTCTGCGGGAAGCAAAACAAGGAGATGAGCGTCCCACAGCACAAGAGCAAGGACAACGTCGCAAGTCAGGCTCAAACCCCGCTAGAGCGCAAGTCAACTTCTTGAGAATTTAAAACACGCCTCGGAAACAAATAAGGAGGTATCTGCTCTTTGTGCAAGCCCCTTGCATGAAAAGGTGGCAGGAGTTCAGACAAAGTGGATTTGGTTGTGCGATAGCTACTTCTCAAAAGAAAAAAAGAGACCGGGTTTTTTCCTTCATAAAGAAATTTCCACCACTTGCAAGTAGGATGTGACTCTGAGTTATCCCTGGCAGCGCGTCAACACAATTCGATCCCCCATCCACTGCTGACATTTTAAAACAAAACCACGCTTCTCTATTGCTCCAAGATTAATTTGCTCCTCTGAAAGGCTGCTCATCTGAACTCCCTGTCGTTTGCTCCCTGTGTCATCATTAATGCAGGAGAGCATCCTGCCACGCAGCCTGACGTTTTCCCAAACCAATGCCTTCCCAAAGCATTTGGAATAGGAGCTTCTCCCCGTGCCTGCAGCCCGGAGTGGGTTGGGGATGGGCTCATCTCTTGCAGCCCCTTACCTTCAGCCTGTGCTCCTTCCTGTTCACAATAACAGCAGTGATCTGCTGGTCCATGAAGATCAAGATGGTGCAGAGCAGAGCTGGGATGAGCGCAGCCAACACCGTCCACCAAGGGTTGGGTCCTACGGGGCTGATGAACCACCCGCGGTCGTCTCTGGTAGGCTGCAACAAAGCACACACATCAGCATCATCTCCCAGCCCAGCCACCTCACTGGCTTTGCTTTTCCCCTCCATTCCCATGTCAGAGCACCTCCCAGCCCTGGCTTCACGTCACCCTGGGGTTCAGCACTGCCGGTGCCCTCTTTGCAAGCACCTACAGATACTTCTCCTGGAGGTATCTAGTTTTGGGGCTGTCTTCTCCTTTCCCGAAGGAAACAATGCGCTTGGAGGCAGAAGAGGAGATGGTCGCACCACCAGCATCTCCTCCGGACTCAGCCCTGTCCTGCCCCGGCATCACCTTGTGGCATCCCCAAGGGCTGAAACCAGCTCCCTGCCAAAACACCCCGTTACCTTGAACATATGGGGGACGTGGAGCTTCGGTGATGGGATCCCAATCATGAAGTCCATGAGCACCATGACGACGATGGTGAGGAAAACAGCAAAGTCGCTTACTGTGGACCGTACCTGGGGCAAGAAACCAGAGCTGAAGGGGGCGTCGCAAAGGGGGCCACAACATGACATGGAAAAGTGAGGGACGTCAACGCCATTAAGACCGGTTAACAAAACCCCTCCATGCTGAGGACATGCAGCCAAATCCCTTGGTTAGATACCGTTGCTGTGTTTGTGCCTGTGAGATCTGGTGCCAGGCAATACAAAATGTTTAATTAGGTGGAAAAGGGTTGTCTTAATTGAAACCTTAAAAAAAAAAATAAAATTACAAAAGAAGGAAGCAGATGTCTGCCACGACAGCCACGCTCACAGCTAAAACGGGAATAAGGCACTGAGGCATCATTTGCTCCTCAAAAGGAAGAAATAGTGTCGTTTGCTATGGCAGCTCCTCAGCTGAATCAGCCTTCCCCTTGAGCACATAATGCACAGAAGGTGAAAAAAAGTAACTGTGGAAGACCTGATTTCCCACTGCCTGAGCAAGAGATGGCTCCAGGACAGGTCGCCAGGCAGGTGGGAAATGCTACGATCCTTTTGCGCTCATGGAAATGAGTGAGGGACGTCCACGCTGATGGAGAGCTTGGCCTTCAAGGTCAACGTTTCCCAGCTCGACCGAGTGGTGGCAAATACTGCTTAGTGCTCCAGGAAAGCCATTTTGGGAAATGAGCGTGGAGACTGCTGCTGGCCACCGTCTTCTACCTACTCTGGTTGGGAAGTATCGGCTGGTCTTAAACTTCTTCAGTAAGCTCGACAGCACAAAGGTGGAGAAGAAGAGGATGCAGCACCAGAAGAGGACGTCAGGCGTGTAGGGGCCATTGGGTCCACAGGCAGGTCCTTGAAACTCTCCATGCAAATACCGACATTCCTGGAGAAACAGAGCATCAGGACACAAAGGCAGTGCACGTGCGGCAAGGAAACCTTGCATAACGAGGGGGTTATTTCTGCTGCCGGTCAGAAATATTGTCCTGCCACCGCGTTGAGGAGGCAGACAGTTATTACCCACGATGTTGGGCACAAGGTGGACTGGACAAGGTGGACTCTCCTTCCCAGGACCAAGCGGGTTAAAACCACCCATTAGATGTAAGCAATGACTTTTCAGAGCAGCACTAGCACAGCTGGAAGCCCATCACCACCTGAAGGGCTCCGACTTGCGCACCACGCGAATGCCCCTGGGCCCCGTGGCCGCGGCACGAGGAAGCAGTGGCTCGGGGCACTTACGGTCACCGTGAGGTTTTCCCAGGCGATGCCAGACACGTTGATCTTGTTGCTCTCCCAGAAACGCAGGGTTTCATTGCTGGGATGCGTCGGTGCCTCACACTTACAGCTGGGAGGAGAGAAGCCAAGACACGGGTAAGGGAGAGGCGATGCAGGTGCAGCCCTGAGCTCCTGCCAAGGGGCAGGGGCGTTTTAGGAGGAAAAAACCCACTAGTCGATGGTGAGGAAGTCGAGCTGGCTGTGCATGTGCACAGGGTAGGTCTCCCGCAGGTGACTCAGCTTCTCTAGAGCCTCGTAGATGAAGATGAGGCAGATGAGGGAGGCGAAGGCTTCTTCGGTGAAGCGGGTGATGTAGCACACCAAAGAGCTGGCGTCGGTGGCCACCAGCACGATGCAGAAGAAGGCGGTCCACAGCCCGATGCATGCCCGCAGAGAGAGATAGGAGAGCGTGTACTCCCTGGGAAACCAAAATAAAACCAAGGGTGGAAAGGCCAGCAAGAGGCTCCAAGTTGGGGCTTAATGATAAATTTAAATTGCAATAAGGGTGGTTCATCTCACATCGAAGTCATCACAGCAGAAGGACTGTCATGGAAAATACCCATTTCACATGAAAAACTCCTACTTTTTCAATGAAATCATCCAAACTCACAACATTTCAGCAGTAGACTATTTGGCTACCTGAGCAAACTGTATTTCCACTTCCAGCAACAATCAGGCTAAGAAGTGCCTTGTTTTGTACTCAGAGGGAAGCAAATCTTCCCCCATTCCCAAACCAGAGTGATTTGTCTCCTCTTCCTTGTGCAGCCCATCTTGGGCATCCACATCCTTGTGGTTTCTCCTCCTCCAGCTGCTTCGCTTTAAGCCTAAAACCCCCAAATGACCCCATCCATCCTTCAGAGAGCCAGGGCTCTCGCACCATCGCATACTAAAGCAGCAGCGTGCAGCATCTGTGACACACAAGACAACTTCAATCGAACAACTGCCGCTGAGAGAAATGAAAGACAAACATCTTTTCTCCATCCCCGCTGCCTTCTGAAGGCTCTCACAGCACCCGGCCGCAGCAACCAGCCTTACTTGCAGAATTTGTAGAGGATCTTCTCAAAGACGAGCACGGGTCCGGTGCTGCCGAGGATGGTGAGAGGTTGGCCAGCAAAGAGGGAAAACACCACGCCGGTCATGGAGGCGCCCAGCAGCGACTCCATGGCACTCTGTCCGGGGAAGAGAGGCAGCAGTGAGTACAGAAAGCATTAGGGGGAAAAAAAACCCAGAGCAAACTCACTGCAGCAAGGACTTTTGCATGAGTTTTATCCTCCCCCGTGCCACCCAACAGAGAGAGCTGCTCACTATGTGGCCATCGGTCGCCTCCCCCAGCAGTCCCCCGAAGGTGATGACAGGGGACATGCAGGCACAGTAGAGGAAGAGGAAGGACGCCAGACACTGCAGCCTCAGACCATCCCGAAAGTCGCTCCAGAACCACGGGGCTTTTCGCTTCACATCCAGGATCAAACCTCCAAAGAGCCTGGAAGAAGGACAAAATAGAGACAGTTCTCCTGCAAGACCACATGGACTTTTCTTGGCTGCAGAAGGGCAATCACAAGCATGGAGTAATTTTCAGTGCTGAAAAGAAGCCGTCTCCTTCTCCCTTTTTACACCCACTAGAAGCTGAGGCACGCCAAAATGCCCTCCAACAACAAAAATAAAAAGAAGAAAAAAGAAAAAACAAGACCTAACCTGAGAGCCCATCCCCTCTTACTGCAACACTCCCTTGCTCTGAGAAGCAGCAGAGCTCTACCTGGAGGTATTTGCACATCTGCTTCCACCCCAAATCAAGAAAACCTGTGTGCAATGATGCTGTGGCTGAGCCCAGCTGCCCACATCTCCCACCTGCCCAGCCCAGGGACCCAGCTGGGCATGTGGAGCCCCTTCACTGAACCAAAAAACCCCAAAAACCTGCTCAAAGGCAAGGTGCATGCTCAGATTTGGGAGGCAAGCAGAAAAAAAACACCCCAAACTATCAAAGCTTGCACCTTCCCGTCCGCTCCAGTTCAGGACCGCTGTGCTTCTCTGGCTCACTGTCAGAAGCACTGTCATCGAGAGCTCCTGGCATCTTCCTTTTTTCCTGTTCAAATGGAAATAAGAAAGACAGCTATTTGTAACCACTGGCTTGTTTTGCTTCTGGTCTGGCCATGTGACTGTGTCAAATAGGGACCTTGTGAATCTGGAGCCCTGAACAGCATCCCCAGCTGCCTGCCGTCCTGCCCGTCCCCCTCGCACCTCCCTCCACCGCAGCACCCACCTGCGAAGGGACGTTTTTCGGGGGCTCGATTCGGATCGATGGATCCCACTCTCCAGGCGGCAAGACCGTGACCTGATCCAGAAACTCATCGATGCCGGCCACGAGGTCAGCCCGGTTCTTGGCTTTATAGGCGACGTCATGGAAAACCTGCCCGTAGGAGACAACCTGCTCAGAGGACAACCCATCTCGCATGCCCTAAGTAGTGCAATAAGCACTTGGCTAAACGCAAGATAATTCCCCCCAAATTTCCTGCTGGCAATGGCAGGAAGTATTCCCCCAAAAGGAAAAATCTGTCCATCGTGTTCCTTGTAATCCTCTCCTCCACGAGGCCCCCCATCCCCCATGGCACACCGCAGCCTGTTGCTTAAAGAGGACAAGTTTTACTGGCCCTGGCAATGCCACCACTGGGGACAGCGTGCTGGGGACCCCGGGGAGAAGGACGAGGTGCAGGATGCACCCCGGGTGGGATTTCAGCCTCCAGGATGTGGGGGGATGCAAACGTGCGTGTTTGTTTTGGGGTGCGAACGAAGGGTGGGCTATTTGGAGAGCTGCCGGCAGCGGGGACAGCAAACGCTCTTCCTCACTACTACAGAGACAGGGAGAGGTGAAGAAAGCCAAAAATGACCCAGAGATATCCCTTCTCACGTCGCACCTCATCCGTCATGATAGTAGCCATGGACCTGCCGATCTCATGGTACTGATGGGCTTTTCCTTCTGGTCCAAGCAAAACAAACAGGAACCTGGGCGAGACAAACAAAAGGAGAGAGACGAACGTGTCATGGCTCAAAGAGCACCCAAGGAAATCCCTGGCAGCTCCCAGCCCAGAGCACGGCTCGAGAGGGGACACGGAGGCTCACCGACTCCGGTGATGAATTGGAAATTCATCAAAACCCATCGCAAATTTCATTTTGGGGCCAACTCTCATTCACGTTGGCCAATGGGTTTAAAAGCTACAGCAGGGAAGGGGGAAATGAAGGCAAGGAGACGTGGCTGGCAGAAACGTGCTGGCTCCCGCTGGCCTTGTTCCCTTGGGATGCCAAACTGATGCATGCCATCTGATGTTTTGTTGGGGGGGTTTGAAATAAAAACTTTGTGCTTCTCGTTCAGACCTTGTTGGGATGGGAACTTCCGTCATGCCCGAGAGGAGGACAGCCGGGGTCAGGCGGACAAATGCCACGATGGGCTGGCGAAGGAAATCCAGCTCTCCTACGAGCACGTTGGACGCTTCAGCCCCGCTGGGAATTTTCTTCATGAAGTGCAGCTCCGCCTGGGCACAACAAGCCATTTTCAGGCAATTACCCCAAAAGCAAAGCCCACAGCACCCTGCAGCTCCCTCTGCAGCCAAGGTTGCAACAGCAAATTCGGCCCTGAAGGCCTAAGAAAGCTATGAGTGTCTCACCTTGCTTAAATCCGTTGTGCTGGTCTCATGGTTCACCCCATTTTTAGCTTCCACAGTGGTGGGAGAAGGATGAGGGGTAAGTGTTTGAGCTGGTAGAAAAAAGAAAGTCACTCAGAAAGACGGACAAGGAGCAATTGGGATGCTTCTCCTTTGCTAGGACAAACCTAATGGGGCCAAAGCCCTGCAGAAACCCTCATCTGCTGCCAAAGCCCTGCAGAAACCTTCACCGGGTGCCAAAGCCCTGCAGGAACCCTCACCTGGCTTGTCGAGGAGGTGCAGGTCCGACCGCTTCTTGCTCACATCAGTAAACGAGCGGACGATGGGGAGCAGGCTGTTTCTTTTCTTCTCGTTCTGATGGTGGTGCTTCTTCAAAAGAACTTCTCCAATTTTTGCCCGCGTGCGCTCGTCAAACTCCGTGAGCTGTTCTTGCTGGCCCACGATCAGATCTGGGCATGGCACAGGAAAATGAGGCAGGGTTTGATCTAGGAAGGAAGGGCACAGCGGCGAGCCAAGCTCGGCCGTTCCCGGAGGGACGCGGCACCCACAGTACCTGCGATCTCTTCGATGCTGTTGGCACTAATGTCCAGCAGCACCGTGCCATTGATGATGCAGCTCCTCAGCTCAAAGAGGCTGTGCAAGGACAGCGTGGCCACATAGGGCTTGCTCCAGCGCTCGCCGCCGTCTTCCACATCCTCCTCAAACTTCAGCCACCTGCGGACATCAGGTGTGGTCAGCCCCATTGCAAGGAAACAGCCCCAGCTCTCCAACCCCTTTAACAGAGCTACAGGTAGCAAGGGGAGACGGCTCCTCCCATCGGCACCTGCAGCTGCAAAAGCTTCGCGTCCTGAGGAGTGGAAAACAGAGCCCGCGGGCTCTGCCGGCGCACAGGAACTCCTCTCCCACCGCAGCCAGCAGCAGGGATTTACCTTGCCGTTTCCTTCCACTCGGCATCTTCGCCCTCTTTCACGCAGATCTCATCCAGCTCGGTGAACAAGGCGTGAGGGACATGCTGCTCGTCCTCCTTGGTCCTGAGGATGAACTGCACCCGCTGGGACGGGGTGCCTGGGGGCAGAACACAGAGACCCGTCCCGTTACCACGCTCGAATATGGCCCATCACGCTCACTTGCAAAGCGGGCATCAGATCGGCACCAGTTCAGCCACAAATATTGGGCCGGCCCCTCTCCCCTGGCTCTGTTGGGGCTTGCACAGAGCCACGGAGAAGGAGAAGCATCTATTCCACCCCTGCACAAGGATGGGCAGCTTTCCTTACCCACATTTCCATTTTTAAAGCAGGCATCCCGCTAAGGAAGATGAGCCTAAATCCATTATACATTTAACTACCTCAAAAAAAAAAAGATGAAAGTTTTGAAAAAGAGGGTCTTGTTAAATAATGCCACTTTCCCTCGGAAGAACAGCAAGTCACTCAAACTAGCCACATGGACCTGCTTGCAGAAGACCCCAGTGCCCATGTAGCCCCAAGGAGTTTAATGAACGTGGTGGCGGGACTTACAGTGGTAGCCCTGCTCCGTCGGGGCACAGTCCTCCTCCTGTTCCCGATGCTTCTGCTTGTGGGGTCGGTGATGCCGGTGGCATTGCCCCACCGGCGGCATCTGCACGCCGGCGTACAGGGTCCGGTGGCCTGCAAAAAAGCAGCATTTGCATCGCTCACGATATTGGGGAGATGGATGACACAGATGCCACGGTTAAATCAGTGCAGCCATCCCAGGAGGAAACACCAATTTTGTTTTCACTGGATCCCTGAATGTCACAGACCTCTCCTTTTTTCCAAGCCTGTTTTACTCGAATTTTGCAACAACAGTGCAACAACAAGTGATGGCTCCCCCAAAAGTGCCCTGAAAGCATCCAACCTCTTCTCAAATTCCAGCTTGGGCTGGCCAACACTCAGCCTTGCTCATTAAGCAGTGACAGAAGGGAATTCTTTTTAAAATCCTTGTATGGCACAAGGCGACAAGAGAAGATCCAATCAGTCCCATGATAAGGAACTCCAGAAGAAAAGAAGAAAAGCACAGCCTCGCGCCTGCAGCTGTCCAATTATTCTCCAGACCTCTCCAAGCCAGGAGCAGCCTCTGCGAGTAAACAAGCCGTGAATTATCCAGCCCCATGGCTAAAGCTCACACCGTGACCTCCGCGGGGGCTTTTTCCCTCTGTTGAAAAGCCGTAATATTAAAACACGTGAAAATAACTGTGCTGCTTTATTAAGAAGCATGGCACGTTTTGCTGCACATGATGTCACACCGAGTGAGGGACATTGTAGGGACTTTGTGCAACGGGAAAAGGCGCCGGGCTGGTGGCCCCTCTACCAGCATCTCAGCAGAGACTCACCTTCCAACTCCTCCTTCTCATAGTGAATCTTGGCACTGTTGCTCCTTCTCCCCTGGTCAATCAGTGCCTCCTCGTCATGCCTCTGTTTAGCAATGAGAAGAAGGTAAAAGTTGGGGCTGGGCGTCTAGAGCTCCCTTGCGTCCTGCCGGCAAGTCTCCTTCTCTCTTAGACACCGTTTTGCCTCCGTGCTGCGACCAGGGACGCTAAACCTGCCCCTGGCAGCCCTCCCCAGTGCAAAGCATCTCCCCCTGCCCATCCTTCTGCCCTCCAGGGAAATGCCAATGGGATTTCGGGGAGAGTTTTCCCCCTGTTTGGGGGATGCTCAGCCCTTCGGCTGTGCTACCTGTAACTCTTCCAGAAGTGTCATTTTGTAAGCCCCGTTCTGGTTCATCCTCACGTCGGTCACCGGTTTGGGGGGATAATTGAACCTCCAGATCAATCAGGGGGCCAGAGTCCCCCGGGACACCTGGACAGCTCTCACCGAGAGGAGCTCAGTGGCACCCAGTGTGCACCAACTCCAGAGACACAACAAGTGACCGTTTATGGCATCACAATCGGTGATGCGTATCCAGGCAGTTATTTAAAGCCACGCACCCCAGGACTCTTCCCGCTTGGAAAACTTAGTGGATGGGGAGAAACCAGCTCTGTTTTGGGCAAAAACTAGCCGGAATAGAGAAAAGGGGTGTAAATGCCGCATCCTGCTGGGCCGAAAGGCATAAGCAGCGTTTGGGTGTATTTAAAAGCACAAGCTGCCAAAATAGGAGTGAGGTGCAAAGCCTTGGGGAAAATACGCCTTACGGGGCAAAATACGCATTAGGAGGAAACATAGGAGGAAACAGGACAAGTGAGCACCTCCGGCTCTGCGGCAAGATGCTCTCAGCGTCCCATGGCCCTTCTGTTGCAGCATCCTCGAAATCGCGGCAAGCCTTGCGCGGAGATGCCACCGAAGGAAAGGGCCCCGCTCAGAACTCACTCGGTCCCGGTTAGGCCACTCAAATGGACTCGGAGCGCTTATTTTGTTGAGGAAATTGCTGGAGGAGTTAAGGGTTTCGTAGAGCTGTGGGGTTGCGGACCTGTGGCCTTGGGATGGGATGGAGCAGGAAGGGGAGAAGCCTCCGGAAAGCAGTTTATCCCATCCCAGCATGGGCACCAGCACTTGCAAACGCTTTGCCTTCCCTCTCCGTCCTTCTCCGCTGCTGACAGGTGCCTGCAAAACATCACATTGTCAAAACTGGGCTGGGCAAGGGGATGCCGAGCTTTGCATCGCTCACTTTGGAGTTTTGGAGCAGCCAGAGTTGTTCCGCTTAGCACTATTTCCTAAGCACAAAGCTCCGGTTGGCTGCTTCGAAGCTGCTTTTGTTGGGAGGCTGAAAGCAGTAATTGCTTGTAAAACTGAAATCGGAAATCACTGGAGCAAAGGAGGAAGGTCCGGCTTTTCGGGGAACGGTTCTCTTTGCAGAAGGTGAGTGCCTTTTCCTCCCTTCTGTACTACCAATCTCTGAAGAAATCAAACCAGAGTAATGAGTGCTTGCTGACAGGCACCCAGCAGTCTGGTTTTCAGCAAATAAAGGGTGACGATTGGGCAGCCTCACTATTACAATGTGCCTCGTTCTTCTGTATTTGTCCAGACGAGCTCCCTTCTGGCTCTCTACCAGCCCACGCAGGGACATTGCCATGTCCCCCCCAGGATTTCTCGGCTGTCTCAGCCCAGAGACGGGCTGCACGGGGACGTGGCGGGGCAGAGTCAGGAGGGGGCCATGCTTCGGGCACGGTGCTGAGCCCCACTCCACGCTGGCGGCTGCGTGGCAGGAAAAGCCTTTGGGGACCTTCTGCCGTGAACCTCAACATCAGCTCTCCATCCTGGAGCTGGAGGAGGTTGAGCGAAACCTCGGGGCAGCACCACGCTCCCTCCCAGGAGCAGCAAGCAGGGACCAGGGCGGAGGCACGAACCCACCGCAGCCGAGCAAGACGTCGGGCAAATGATATGGGACGGGATAGTGCATATACCTGATGTCAGGAACAAGCCTGGCCGGGCTTGGCAGACCCCCTGAAACCCAAAATTATTTCTATGGATTTATTACGGCTTTTCTGGAGGATGCTCCACACAGTGAAGTACTTTGCAGGACACAGCCCCTGCCCTGGCCACCTCCTGCAGGGAGGCTGCCAGATGCCACCATGTGCATTAAACCACCTTTTCTCCCCCCATCCTTCCCTCCTGAGCAGATGGCAGTCGTACGAATCCCAAAGCACCCAAAGCTTCGCCTCCAACACCAAGCGGCACTCGGAAGGCACCTTCACCACTCTTAGGGATTTACCCACGCCGGCCACCCTAACAGGGGCCGACCCTGGGATCCCGCTGAGAAGGCAGAGTCCCAGGGAAGGCTTCCCATCCCTCTTTGAGGAGTTCTCGGGTGACAGCTCGAGCTGGCTGCCTCCGGAGAGGGACCCCTACCCCCACTCATGCCCCCCAATTATACCTGTACCACCCAGCACCCCATCCCCAGGTCCAACCCCGAGGCTGAGCCCTTAATTCTCCCAGAGGGACATCACCTTCCCTTGGCTTCCAGCTCCGGCCTGGGGCTCTTCCCCAGCCTCTCCCTCCACTTACTCCAAACCCCACCCTCAGCACAGCCCCACAGACACTCCCCTCCTCCTTCCTCTGACCTCTCTCTTCCTTAACCCTTTCCTCACCTCCAGCACACTATACAGAGGGAGCCAGACGCACCACCTCCTCCACTGACTTCCCTGGCCAGGCGGGGACACGGTTGGAAAAATACTTTGGAATACCCGGAGCTGCTCAGCTCTTGCGGCCTAAGGCTTCAACTCCTTCAGCTGCTTCCGCCTCCCTTTTCTCGGGAACCGCTCCCGCGGCGCTGCAGGACAGCAGCTGTCCCCTCCGACAGTCACCATGCCACGCTGGCAAAAGTCAACCTACAGCTTGCAAAACCCCATCCCGTAAAAGCCGTCTGATTTTGGCCCTGCTTGGGGATGTACCCCTTTCTTCCTTACAGAGCAATTCTGTAGTTTCTTTTCCCCACCCGTTTGCAAGGAGCAACAACTTGCCCTTGGCATTTGGGGTTGGCTTCATGCACGAACAGGCTCCCGCAGAGGATGGGACAAGCCGATGGCAGGAGGGCTCGTGCACCCGTCCCAGCTGGGCACGAGGCACCAGTTGCAGACGCCGAGAGCCTGGAGCACGTGCTGAGCCCACAGCAAGATGCAGGGCTGCAAGGGGACCTTTTCTTCTGGCTTGTCCTCTCCTCCCAGGCTCCACGGCCAGCCGACTCGACCGCATGTGCCTGAGGTGACACCACAGCCCAACGACCCCCCGCCCCAAAACCTCAAGAGAGCACGAGAGCCATCTCTGCTTCACAGCTTCTTCCTGCACAGCGGCAGGGGAAGGGAGAAGGAAAAGGCATCTTGCCGCTTTCCTCCCGGCTCATCCCACCCTGGGAGAGAAGAGACTTTGCAAGGACAGGGGAGAAGAAAAAACTACAGAGTGCCAGGGAGGTAAAAGGAAGGAAAACAGCACTGAATGATAAAGCGGCAGCAGTCCCTCTACCACTACAAACCCACACCACCACACGCACGTACACACGGGAACTTCACGACACCGAACTCCCATTGACTGGCACGTACACCTCAGTTTGCTGGTCTAGAGATACTGAATGCCTGAAGCACACCAAGGAGAACTGAAAACATCGACATGGCTTTAATGGGAATCCTCCAACTGGAAAACAGCGGTATCTCCCCGTCTCTGCGTTGGCACGTCCCTGAGTCACGTTCTCACTCCTCCCCTTCAAAGCCGAGGCTCCTAAATAGCAAAACTGGGGGGAAAAAAGACAAAAAGAGGGAGAGCACCATCAGTGGAAGACCTGCCGGCTGCTGCTGGTTCAACCCTGTTCGTGGGACCACCCTGGCAGTGACGAGCTGGTTTGCATGCCACGGTCCTCGCTGCCTGTTCCCAGGGACGGGCCGTTTGCTCGGTACTGCCTGCCGAAGCACGGGAAAACTGTAGGCATGCGCCGTCGCTTGCAGAGGAGCACGGTCACGTTCACATGCAGTCCTTTACCTCTTTCCTCCCCGGATTCAGACTGTTTCTGTGTTCATAGTGAGAGCCTTCCACACGCTCGTTTTCAACACTTCCTCCGAGATATTAATCTCGCAAGGATCAGTCCTGCAATAAATATTTTACAGAGCAATCCGTGACTATGGGAACTGATGCCACCAAGTGCGTTAGCATCAGCAAGAGGAACAGCGGGGCCCCGAGAATCAAAGCTCAGCATAAGCACGGCAGGTTTTGCTGGATGAGGAGTTTTGCGAGGCAAGCCTGAGAGCTGCAGAGCTACAGCTCCGTGCAAAGGCTCTTGCGGGCGTTTAGCCCTGGAGTGGGCTCCTAAGCCACTGCTGGTACAGATCATGCCTGCAACTCCTCGTTTTTACATATGAGGATCTCCAGCTACCCTAAAGTCACTGAGGATGCGACTTTTTGGGGTCAGATGGGAGTTGTGCAGCCACTCTGCTTGGAGGCAGAGCCCTGCGATCCCCTCCTGCAGCCCTGCCCGTAGATGTGATTTTCCCACCAAGCTGACTGCTGCTTTCTATGGGACGCTCAAGAAAGATGCAAGTGGAAAAAATTGTGCCAAACACCTTCCAACTAATCTTGCCGGGGGTCCTGGCACTTGGTGGGGCTTTACCTGTCCCTGCTTTGCTTTGGTGTATCCAGGTTGCTGGTCTTGCCCAGTTTCAGCAGAACTGAACCGGCAGCAGCAGCAGCTTCCATCATTTTCGGGGACTCCTGATGGAAAAAAGGGACAAATCAAGTTCTCTGTCTTGGATCCAAGTGGAAAAAACCTGAACACCCAGCAAAAACATTGCATGCTGCCCTCTCCTTCTGACTCGTGGCACCTTTAGCTATTAGCGCAGCAGGGTAAAGACCTTTCACTCTGAATTTTTTGGGGGGGGGGTTAAAAACACTGTTACGAGCCAATCTTTCCATCATCATCATCATCATCATCTGTTATTATAAATGACTCATTTAAAAAATTATACCTCTATTCAAGTGTTAAGCTCACTGCTCATTCAGGGAAAAAAAAGGTTAAGATGTGGGATCCAGGCTATTAGGATCTGTTTCTTTTGAGTTCTGATCTTGCCCCAACATGTAAAGACAAGCTGTGCTAGAAACAGGCAATCTCACAGCCCGAGGGAGATGTCCAGCCCCGAGCGCCCAGCAAGCGTTACCTCTTCTTCATTGGCTTCGTTTTTGGCACCGTCCAACTTCTTCTTCTTGCTCTCTGGCATAAGGTCATCCAGGAAGCTGAGCTCTCGCTTTGAGAAGCAGAAATCCATGGCTTTCCGGACAAATACAAGAGCCAAGACCTGCACGAAATAGAGGGAAGATGCGGTGAGGCCAGAGGTGGTGCTACATCTCACTCCAACGCGGCAAACATCCCTGTGCCGAGCGGCACCGCCTCTTACCATCATGGGAAAGACGATGGCGGCACGGGACACCTTGATGGCCCAGAGCAGGATGAGGCAGATCAGCTGGATCACGGTGAAGAAGTGCACCTTTCGCAAGGGGACGTGCCGCAGGTAGATGAAATCCGGCTGGTGTTTCGCCGGCATCCAAAACAGCTTCAAGCGATCGAAGAACTGCAAAGTCAAAGTGGAAAAGTTGCCACCTTGGGACTGCGGAAAGCTTCTGGCCCTCTTGAGACGTGGAGGGAGTTTTCAGGATCTCGCTCGCCATGAGAAACCGTGGATCCCACTATGCTCCTCCTGGGAGCAGCACCCATTTTCCCTTCGCTCCAGCTAGAAACCAGCTTGCCCGTGAGAGCTGCCCACCCACGTGCAATTATGCCACGTTATTCTATGATTAGCTTGTCTTGGCCCACTGAATCCCCCAGCAAGGATTTCCACCAGTGGTAGAAATTGCCTTCCCTGTGCACTCAACTCCCCCATTTTCACCTAACCAAACACTGGCCTGCCCTAACCTGTGTTTAAACAGGGAGCGCTCAACTTGCCCGGTCCTCCCAGCCCTATAGACCTCCTGTGCCTCCTCCAATCTTTTTCGTACACAAAATATTTTCATTGCTTGCTTTCCGAGAGGTTTTTTTCCCATGCCGCTGCTTTTTTCCTGCTTCTACGGAGATGAAATACCAGGCAGCGGACATGCTGCACGCTGTAAAAAAGTCCGTACCTGAATTTCTCCGAGCGACGACACGCCCATGTAGAGAAAGACGCCGTAAAGCACAGGCATTGGTATAAACTGAAAGAAAGAATGCAATCATTTATTTTTTTAAATTGCATTTTCAGTAGTACCACTCTCTTCTACAGGCACTGCCTCAAATTGCCTACAGCTTTCCAGTTTCCACAGGGTTAGAGACGTGTCGGATTTTAACCAGCAGAGCTTTTGTGCCTGCGAGTGAGCTAACGCTCTGCTTTAGGCTGACCGTTGGAGTTATCTTTCATCAGCAGAATCCTATCTTCCAGAAAGGTTGGAGGAAAACAGGCGACCATGCTACCATATGCCACGTTCTGTGACGGTAGAAAAACCTTTCTCCTTATTCTTGTAGCAACAAGCAAAAGCGACGTGCCTCCTCTTAGCCTAGCGAGGAGATTATCTTGTGGGAGGAACACGCAAGGAAGCCCATGGAGATGATTTCAGTGTGTTTAGCTACTGGAACGGCTGTGCTGAGGCATTTGGGGGAGCAAATTGCCATCGATAACGTGCTGAACGGCTGGAAAGCGTAAGCGAGGAGGCTGCTTCCCACTGTGGGTCAAGCCCCAAGGTTTGGGATCACCTCCTCCTCCGCTCCACAGCTGCTCGGGCCTGGAGAGAGGGGACTGGTTTTGGGTAACCTCCAAAAAGCTCGTGGCTGTTGGGTGTTTTGCATTTTCCTCTTACCTTTAACACAGAAGTGAAGAAGACAGAGCAGCCCATGAGCACAAAGATCATGGAGCCAGTGACTCTCTGCTCTCGTATCCCCAGAAACTTGGGTTGTTCTCCTGGAGCTGCGCACTCAGACTCGACTTTGAGGCTATTCACGTGGGTGATGGACAGGACGGTGGCAGCCACAAACCAGGGCAGCCCCATCACGGAGCACACCCCGAGCATCACGGCCACCATGAAAAGGTCCAGGTGGTACCCACATCCTTTCTGCGGGAAGCAAAACAAGGAGATGAGCGTCCCACAGCACAAGAGCAAGGACAACGTCGCAAGTCAGGCTCAAACCCCGCTAGAGCGCAAGTCAACTTCTTGAGAATTTAAAACACGCCTCGGAAACAAATAAGGAGGTATCTGCTCTTTGTGCAAGCCCCTTGCATGAAAAGGTGGCAGTTCAGACAAAGTGGATTTGGTTGTGCGATAGCTACTTCTCAAAAGAAAAAAAAAAGACCGGGTTTTTTCCTTCATAAAGAAATTTCCACCACTTGCAAGTAGGATGTGACTCTGAGTTATCCCTGGCAGCGCGTCAACACAATTCGATCCCCCATCCACTGCTGACGTTTTAAAACAAAACCACGCTTCTCTATTGCTCCAAGATTAATTTGCTCCTCTGAAAGGCTGCTCATCTGAACTCCCTGTCGTTTGCTCCCTGTGTCATCATTAATGCAGGAGAGCATCCTGCCACGCAGCCTGACGTTTTCCCAAACCAATGCCTTCCCAAAGCATTTGGAATAGGAGCTTCTCCCCGTGCCTGCAGCCCGGAGTGAGTTGGGGATGGGCTCATCTCTTGCAGCCCCTTACCTTCAGCCTGTGCTCCTTCCTGTTCACAATAACAGCAGTGATCTGCTGGTCCATGAAGATCAAGATGGTGCAGAGCAGAGCTGGGATGAGCGCAGCCAACACCGTCCACCAAGGGTTGGGTCCTACGGGGTTGATGAACCACCCGCGGTCGTCTCTGGTAGGCTGCAACAGAGCACACACATCAGCATCATCTCCCAGCCCAGCCACCTCACTGGCTTTGCTTTTCCCCTCCATTCCCATGTCAGAGCACCTCCCAGCCCTGGCTTCACGTCACCCTGGGGTTCAGCACTGCCGCTGCCCTCTTTGCAAGCACCTACAGATACTTCTCCTGGAGGTATCTAGTTTTGGGGCTGTCTTCTCCTTTCCCGAAGGAAACAATGCGCTTGGAGGCAGAAGAGGAGATGGTCGCACCACCAGCATCTCCTCCGGACTCAGCCCTGTCCTGCCCCGGCATCACCTTGTGGCATCCCCAAGGGCTGAAACCAGCTCCCTGCCAAAACACCCCGTTACCTTGAACATATGGGGGACGTGGAGCTTCGGTGATGGGATCCCAATCATGAAGTCCGTGAGCACCATGACGACGATGGTGAGGAAAACAGCAAAGTCGCTTACTGTGGACCGTACCTGGGGCAAGAAACCAGAGCTGAAGGGGGCGTCGCAAAGGGGGCCACAACATGACATGGAAAAGTGAGGGACGTCAACGCCATTAAGACCGGTTAACAAAACCCCTCCATGCTGAGGACATGCAGCCCAATCCCTTGGTTAGATACCGTTGCTGTGTTTGTGCCTGTGAGATCTGGTGCCAGGCAATACAAAATGTTTAATTAGGTGGAAAAGGGTTGTCTTAGTTGAAACCTTAAAAAAAAAAATAAAATTACAAAAGAAGGAAGCAGATGTCTGCCACGACAGCCACGCTCACAGCTAAAACGGGAATAAGGCACTGAGGCATCATTTGCTCCTCAAAAGGAAGAAATAGTGTCGTTTGCTATGGCAGCTCCTCAGCTGAATCAGCCTTCCCCTTGAGCACATAATGCACAGAAGGTGAAAAAAAGTAACTGTGGAAGACCTGATTTCCCACTGCCTGAGCAAGAGATGGCTCCAGGACAGGTCGCCAGGCAGGTGGGAAATGCTACGATCCTTTTGCGCTCATGGAAATGAGTGAGGGACGTCCACGCTGATGGAGAGCTTGGCCTTCAAGGTCAACGTTTCCCAGCTCGACCGAGTGGTGGCAAATACTGCTTAGTGCTCCAGGAAAGCCATTTTGGGAAATGAGCGTGGAGACTGCTGCTGGCCACCGTCTTCTACCTACTCTGGTTGGGAAGTATCGGCTGGTCTTAAACTTCTTCAGTAAGCTCGACAGCACAAAGGTGGAGAAGAAGAGGATGCAGCACCAGAACAGGACGTCAGGCGTGTAGGGGCCATTGGGTCCACAGGCAGGTCCTTGAAACTCTCCATGCAAATACCGACATTCCTGGAGAAACAGAGCATCAGGACACAAAGGCAGTGCACGTGCGGCAAGGAAACCTTGCATAACGAGGGGGTTATTTCTGCTGCCGGTCAGAAATATTGTCCTGCCACCGCGTTGAGGAGGCAGACAGTTATTACCCACGATGTTGGGCACAAGGTGGACTGGACAAGGTGGACTCTCCTTCCCAGGACCAAGCGGGTTAAAACCACCCATTAGATGTAAGCAATGACTTTTCAGAGCAGCACTAGCACAGCTGGAAGCCCATCACCACCTGAAGGGCTCCGACTTGCGCACCACGCGAATGCCCCTGGACCCCGTGGCCGCGGCACGAGGAAGCAGTGGCTCGGGGCACTTACGGTCACCGTGAGGTTTTCCCAGGCGATGCCAGACACGTTGATCTTGTTGCTCTCCCAGAAACGCAGGGTTTCATTGCTGGGATGCGTCGGTGCCTCACACTTACAGCTGGGAGGAGAGAAGCCAAGACACGGGTAAGGGAGAGGCGATGCAGGTGCAGCCCTGAGCTCCTGCCAAGGGGCAGGGGCGTTTTAGGAGGAAAAAACCCACTAGTCGATGGTGAGGAAGTCGAGCTGGCTGTGCATGTGCACAGGGTAGGTCTCCCGCAGGTGACTCAGCTTCTCTAGAGCCTCGTAGATGAAGATGAGGCAGATGAGGGAGGCGAAGGCTTCTTCGGTGAAGCGGGTGATGTAGCACACCAAAGAGCTGGCGTCGGTGGCCACCAGCACGATGCAGAAGAAGGCGGTCCACAGCCCGATGCATGCCCGCAGAGAGAGATAGGAGAGCGTGTACTCCCTGGGAAACCAAAATAAAACCAAGGGTGGAAAGGCCAGCAAGAGGCTCCAAGTTGGGGCTTAATGATAAATTTAAATTGCAATAAGGGTGGTTCATCTCACATCGAAGTCATCACAGCAGAAGGACTGTCATGGAAAATACCCATTTCACATGAAAAACTCCTACTTTTTCAATGAAATCATCCAAACTCACAACATTTCAGCAGTAGACTATTTGGCTACCTGAGCAAACTGTATTTCCACTTCCAGCAACAATCAGGCTAAGAAGTGCCTTGTTTTGTACTCAGAGGGAAGCAAATCTTCCCCCATTCCCAAACCAGAGTGATTTGTCTCCTCTTCCTTGTGCAGCCCATCTTGGGCATCCACATCCTTGTGGTTTCTCCTCCTCCAGCTGCTTCGCTTTAAGCCTAAAACCCCCAAATGACCCCATCCATCCTTCAGAGAGCCAGGGCTCTCGCACCATCGCATACTAAAGCAGCAGCGTGCAGCATCTGTGACACACAAGACAACTTCAATCGAACAACTGCCGCTGAGAGAAATGAAAGACAAACATCTTTTCTCCATCCCCGCTGCCTTCTGAAGGCTCTCACAGCACCCGGCCGCAGCAACCAGCCTTACTTGCAGAATTTGTAGAGGATCTTCTCAAAGACGAGCACGGGTCCGGTGCTGCCGAGGATGGTGAGAGGTTGGCCAGCAAAGAGGGAAAACACCACGCCGGTCATGGAGGCGCCCAGCAGCGACTCCATGGCACTCTGTCCGGGGAAGAGAGGCAGCAGTGAGTACAGAAAGCATTAGGGGGAAAAAAAACCCAGAGCAAACTCACTGCAGCAAGGACTTTTGCATGAGTTTTATCCTCCCCCGTGCCACCCAACAGAGAGAGCTGCTCACTATGTGGCCATCGGTCGCCTCCCCCAGCAGTCCCCCGAAGGTGATGACAGGGGACATGCAGGCACAGTAGAGGAAGAGGAAGGACGCCAGACACTGCAGCCTCAGACCATCCCGAAAGTCGCTCCAGAACCACGGGGCTTTTCGCTTCACATCCAGGATCAAACCTCCAAAGAGCCTGGAAGAAGGACAAAATAGAGACAGTTCTCCTGCAAGACCACATGGACTTTTCTTGGCTGCAGAAGGGCAATCACAAGCATGGAGTAATTTTCAGTGCTGAAAAGAAGCCGTCTCCTTCTCCCTTTTTACACCCACTAGAAACTGAGGCACGCCAAAATGCCCTGTGTGCACTGATGCTGTGGCTGAGCCCAGCTGCCCACATCTCCCACCTGCCCAGCCCAGGGACCCAGCTGGGCATGTGGAGCCCCTTCACTGAACCAAAAAACCCCAAAAACCTGCTCAAAGGCAAGGTGCATGCTCAGATTTGGGAGGCAAGCAGAAAAAAAACACCCCAAACTATCAAAGCTTGCACCTTCCCGTCCGCTCCAGTTCAGGACCGCTGTGCTTCTCCGGCTCACTGTCAGAAGCACTGTCATCGAGAGCTCCTGGCATCTTCCTTTTTTCCTGTTCAAATGGAAATAAGAGAAAGACAGCTCTTTGTAACCACTGGCTTGTTTTGCTTCTGGTCTGGCCATGTGACTGTGTCAAACAGGGACCTTGTGAATCTGGAGCCCTGAACAGCATCCCCAGCTGCCTGCCGTCCTGCCCGTCCCCCTCGCACCTCCCTCCACCGCAGCACCCACCTGCGAAGGGACGTTTTTCGGGGGCTCGATTCGGATCGATGGATCCCACTCTCCAGGCGGCAAGACCGTGACCTGATCCAGAAACTCATCGATGCCGGCCACGAGGTCAGCCCGGTTCTTGGCTTTATAGGCGACGTCATGGAAAACCTGCCCGTAGGAGACAACCTGCTCAGAGGACAACCCATCTCGCATGCCCTAAGCAGTGCAATAAGCACTTGGCTAAACGCAAGATAATTTCCCCCAAATTTCCTGCTGGCAATGGCAGGAAGTATTCCCCCAAAAGGAAAAATCTGTCCATCGTGTTCCTTGTAATCCTCTCCTCCACGAGGCCCCCCATCCCCCATGGCACACCGCAGCCTGTTGCTTAAAGAGGACAAGTTTTACTGGCCCTGGCAATGCCACCACTGGGGACAGCGTGCTGGGGACCCCGGGGAGAAGGACGAGGTGCAGGATGCACCCCGGGTGGGATTTCAGCCTCCAGGATGTGGGGTGATGCAAACGTGCGTGTTTGCTTTGGGGTGCGAACGAAGGGTGGGCTATTTGGAGAGCTGCCGGCAGCGGGGACAGCAAATGCTCTTCCTCACTACTACAGAGACAGGGAGAGGTGAAGAAAGCCAAAAATGACCCAGAGATATCCCTTCTCACGTCGCACCTCATCCGTCATGATAGTAGCCATGGACCTGCCGATCTCATGGTACTGATGGGCTTTTCCTTCTGGTCCAAGCAAAACAAACAGGAACCTGGGCAAGACAAACAAAAGGAGAGAGACGAACGTGTCATGGCTCAAAGAGCACCCAAGGAAATCCCTGGCAGCTCCCAGCCCAGAGCACGGCTCGAGAGGGGACACGGAGGCTCACCGACTCCGGTGATGAATTGGAAATTCATCAAAACCCATCGCAAATTTCATTTTGGGGCCAACTCTCATTCACGTTGGCCAATGGGTTTAAAAGCTACAGCAGGGAAGGGGGAAATGAAGGCAAGGAGACGTGGCTGGCAGAAACGTGCTGGCTCCCGCTGGCCTTGTTCCCTTGGGATGCCAAACTGGTGCATGCCATCTGATGTTTTGTTGGGGGGGTTTGAAATAAAAACTTTGTGCTTCTCGTTCAGACCTTGTTGGGATGGGAACTTCCGTCATGCCCGAGAGGAGGACAGCCGGGGTCAGGCGGACAAATGCCATGATGGGCTGGCGAAGGAAATCCAGCTCTCCTACGAGCACGTTGGACGCTTCAGCCCCGCTGGGAATTTTCTTCATGAAGTGCAGCTCCGCCTGGGCACAACAAGCCATTTTCAGGCAATTACCCCAAAAGCAAAGCCCACAGCACCCTGCAGCTCCCTCTGCAGCCAAGGTTGCAACAGCAAATTCGGCCCTGAAGGCCTAAGAAAGCTATGAGTGTCTCACCTTGCTTAAATCCGTTGTGCTGGTCTCATGGTTCACCCCATTTTTAGCTTCCACAGTGGTGGGAGAAGGATGAGGGGTAAGTGTTTGAGCTGGTAGAAAAAAGAAAGACACTCAGAAAGACGGACAAGGAGCAATTGGGATGCTTCTCCTTTGCTAGGACAAACCTAATGGGGCCAAAGCCCTGCAGAAACCCTCATCTGCTGCCAAAGCCCTGCAGAAACCTTCACCGGGTGCCAAAGCCCTGCAGGAACCCTCACCTGGCTTGTCGAGGAGGTGCAGGTCCGACCCCTTCTTGCTCACATCAGCAAACGAGCGGAGAAGGTTGTTTCTTTTCTTCTCGTTCTGATGGTGGTGCTTCTTCAAAAGAACTTCTCCAATTTTTGCCCGCGTGCGCTCGTCAAACTCCGTGAGCTGTTCTTGCTGGCCCAGGATCAGATCTGAGCATGGCACAGGAAAATGAGGCAGGGTTTGATCTGTGAAGGAAGGGCACAGCGGCGAGCCAAGCTCGACCGTTCCCGGAGGGACGCGGCACCCACAGTACCTGCGATCTCTTTGATGCTGTTGGCACTAATGTCCAGCAGCACCGTGCCATTGATGATGCAGCTCCTCAGCTCAAAGAGGCTGTGCAAGGACAGCGTGGCCACATAGGGCTTGCTCCAGCGCTCGCCGCCGTCTTCCACGTCCTCCTCAAACTTCAGCCACCTGCGGACATCGGGTGCTGTCAGCCCCATTGCAAGGAAACAGCCCCAGCTCTCCAACCCCTTTAACAGAGCTACAGGTAGCAAGAGGAGATGGCTCCTCGCATCAGCACCTGCAGCTGCAAAAGCTTCGCGTCCTGCGGAGCGGATAGCAGAGCCCGCGTGCACTGCTGGCGCAGGGACTCCTCTCCCACCACAGCCGGCAGCAGGGATTTACCTTGCCGTTTCCTTCCACTCGGCATCTTCGCCCTCTTTCACGCAGATCTCATCCAGCTCGGTGAACAAGGCGTGAGGGACATGCTGCTCGTCCTCCTTGGTCCTGAGGATGAACTGCACCCGCTGGGACGGGGTGCCTGGGGGCAGAACACAGAGACCCGTCCCGTTACCACGCTCGAATATGGCCCATCACGCTCACATGCAAAGCGGGCATCAGATCGGCACCAGTTCAGCCACAAATATTGGGCCGGCCCCTCTCCCCTGGCTCTGTTGGGGCTTGCACAGAGCCACGGAGAAGGAGAAGCATCTATTCCACCCCTGCACAAGGATGGGCAGCTTTCCTTCCCCACATTTCCATTTTTAAAGCAGGCATCCCGCTGAGGAAGATGAGCCTAAATCCATTATACATTTAACTACCTCAAAAAAAAAAGATGAAAGTTTTGAAAAAGAGGGTCTTGTTAAATAATGCCACTTTCCCTCGGAAGAACAGCAAGTCACTCAAACTAGCCACATGGACCTGCTTGCAGAAGACCCCAGCGCCCATGTAGCCCCAAGGAGTTTAGTGAACGGGGTGGCGGGACTTACAGTGGTAGCCCTGCTCCGTCGGGGCACAGTCCTCCTCCTGTTCCCGATGCTTCTGCTTGTGGGGTCGGTGATGCCGGTGGCATTGCCCCACCAGCGGCATCTGCACGCCGGCGTACAGGGTCCGGTGGCCTGCAAAAAAGCAGCATTTGCATCACTCGCGATATTGGGGAGATGGATGACGCAGACACCACGGTTAAATCAGTGCAGCCGTCCCAGGAGGAAACACCAATTTTGTTTTCACTGGATCCCTGAATGTCACAGACCTCTCCTTTTTTCCAAGCCTGTTTTACTCGAACTTTGCAACAACAGAGCAACAACAAGTGATGGCTCCCCCAAAAGTGCCCTGAAAGCATCCAACGTCTTCTCAAATTCCAGCTTGGGCTGGCCAACACTCAGCCTTGCTCATTAAGCAGTGACAGAAGGGAATTCTTTTTAAAATCCTTGTATGGCACAAGGCGACAAGAGAAGATCCAATCAGTCCCATGATAAGGAACTCCAGAAGAAAAGAAGAAAAGCACAGCCTCGCGCCTGCAGCTGTCCAATTATTCTCCAGACCTCTCCAAGCCAGGAGCAGCCTCTGCGAGTAAACAAGCCGTGAATTATCCAGCCCCATGGCTAAAGCTCACACCGTGACCTCCGCGGGGGCTTTTTCCCTCTGTTGAAAAGCCGTAATATTAAAACACGTGAAAATAACTGTGCTGCTTTATTAAGAAGCATGGCACGTTTTGCTGCACATGATGTCACACCGAGTGAGGGACGTTGTAGGGACTTTGTGCAACGGGAAAAGGCGCCGGGCTGGTGGCCCCTCTACCAGCATCTCAGCAGAGACTCACCTTCCAACTCCTCCTTCTCATAGTGAATCTTGGCACCGTTGCTCCTTCTCCCCTGGTCAATCAGTGCCTCCTCGTCATGCCTCTGTTTAGCAATGAGAAGAAGGTAAAAGTTGGGGCTGGGCGTCTAGAGCTCCCTTGCGTCCTGCCGGCAAGTCTCCTTCTCTCTTAGATACCGTTTTGCCTCCGTGCTGCGACCAGGGACGCTAAACCTGCCCCTGGCAGCCCTCCCCAGTGCAAAGCATCTCCCCCTGCCCATCCTTCTGCCCTCCAGGGAAATGCCAATGGGATTTCGGGGAGAGTTTTCCCCCTGTTTGGGGGATGCTCAGCCCTTCGGCTGTGCTACCTGTAACTCTTCCAGAAGTGTCATTTTGTAAGCCCCGTTCTGGTTCATCCTCACGTCGGTCACCGGTTTGGGGGGATAATTGAACCTCCAGATCAATCAGGGGGCCAGAGTCCCCCGGGACACCTGGACAGCTCTCACCGAGAGGAGCTCAGTGGCACCCAGTGTGCACCAACTCCAGAGACACAACAAGTGACCGTTTATGGCATCACAATCGGTGATGCGTATCCAGGCAGTTATTTAAAGCCACGCACCCCAGGACTCTTCCCGCTTGGAAAACTTAGTGGATGGGGAGAAACCAGCTCTGTTTTGGGCAAAAACTAGCCGGAATAGAGAAAAGGGGTGTAAATGCCGCATCCTGCTGGGCCAAAAGGCATAAGCAGCGTTTGGGTGTATTTAAAAGCACAAGCTGCCAAAATAGGAGTGAGGTGCAAAGCCTTGGGGAAAATACGCCTTACGGGGCAAAATACGCATTAGGAGGAAACATAGGAGGAAACAGGACAAGTGAGCACCTCCGGCTCTGCGGCAAGATGCTCTCAGCGTCCCATGGCCCTTCTGTTGCAGCATCCTCGAAATCGCGGCAAGCCTTGCGCGGAGATGCCACCGAAGGAAAGGGCCCCGCTCAGAACTCACTCGGTCCCGGTTAGGCCACTCAAATGGACTCGGAGCGCTTATTTTGTTGAGGAAATTGCTGGAGGAGTTAAGGGTTTCGTAGAGCTGTGGGGTTGCGGACCTGTGGCCTTGGGATGGGATGGAGCAGGAAGGGGAGAAGCCTCCGGAAAGCAGTTTATCCCATCCCAGCATGGGCACCAGCACTTGCAAACGCTTTGCCTTCCCTCTCCGTCCTTCTCCGCTGCTGACAGGTGCCTGCAAAACATCACATTGTCAAAACTGGGCTGGGCAAGGGGATGCCGAGCTTTGCATCGCTCACTTTGGAGTTTTGGAGCAGCCAGAGTTGTTCCGCTTAGCACTATTTCCTAAGCACAAAGCTCCGGTTGGCTGCTTCGAAGCTGCTTTTGTTGGGAGGCTGAAAGCAGTAATTGCTTGTAAAACTGAAATCGGAAATCACTGGAGCAAAGGAGGAAGGTCCGGCTTTTCGGGGAACGGTTCTCTTTGCAGAAGGTGAGTGCCTTTTCCTCCCTTCTGTACTACCAATCTCTGAAGAAATCAAACCAGAGTAATGAGTGCTTGCTGACAGGCACCCAGCAGTCTGGTTTTCAGCAAATAAAGGGTGACGATTGGGCAGCCTCACTATTACAATGTGCCTCGTTCTTCTGTATTTGTCCAGACGAGCTCCCTTCTGGCTCTCTACCAGCCCACGCAGGGACATTGCCATGTCCCCCCCAGGATTTCTCGGCTGTCTCAGCCCAGAGACGGGCTGCACGGGGACGTGGCGGGGCAGAGTCAGGAGGGGGCCATGCTTCGGGCACGGTGCTGAGCCCCACTCCACGCTGGCGGCTGCGTGGCAGGAAAAGCCTTTGGGGACCTTCTGCCGTGAACCTCAACATCAGCTCTCCATCCTGGAGCTGGAGGAGGTTGAGCGAAACCTCGGGGCAGCACCACGCTCCCTCCCAGGAGCAGCAAGCAGGGACCAGGGCGGAGGCACGAACCCACCGCAGCCGAGCAAGACGTCGGGCAAATGATATGGGACGGGATAGTGCATATACCTGATGTCAGGAACAAGCCTGGCCGGGCTTGGCAGACCCCCTGAAACCCAAAATTATTTCTATGGATTTATTACGGCTTTTCTGGAGGATGCTCCACACAGTGAAGTACTTTGCAGGACACAGCCCCTGCCCTGGCCACCTCCTGCAGGGAGGCTGCCAGATGCCACCATGTGCATTAAACCACCTTTTCTCCCCCCATCCTTCCCTCCTGAGCAGATGGCAGTCGTACGAATCCCAAAGCACCCAAAGCTTCGCCTCCAACACCAAGCGGCACTCGGAAGGCACCTTCACCACTCTTAGGGATTTACCCACGCCGGCCACCCTAACAGGGGCCGACCCTGGGATCCCGCTGAGAAGGCAGAGTCCCAGGGAAGGTTTCCCATCCCTCTTTGAGGAGTTCTCGGGTGACAGCTCGAGCTGGCTGCCTCCGGAGAGGGACCCCTACCCCCACTCATGCCCCCCAATTATACCTGTACCACCCAGCACCCCATCCCCAGGTCCAACCCCGAGGCCGAGCCCTTAATTCTCCCAGAGGGACATCACCTTCCCTTGGCTTCCAGCTCCGGCCTGGGGCTCTTCCCCAGCCTCTCCCTCCACTTACTCCAAACCCCACCCTCAGCACAGCCCCACACACACTCCCCTCCTCCTTCCTCTGACCTCTCTCTTCCTTAATCCTTTCCTCACCTCCAGCACACTATACAGAGGGAGCCAGACGCACCACCTCCTCCACTGACTTCCCTGGCCAGGCGGGGACACGGTTGGAAAAATACTTTGGAATACCCGGAGCTGCTCAGCTCTTGCGGCCTAAGGCTTCAACTCCTTCAGCTGCTTCCGCCTCCCTTTTCTCGGGAACCGCTCCCGCGGCGCTGCAGGACAGCAGCTGTCCCCTCCGACAGTCACCATGCCACGCTGGCAAAAGTCAACCTACAGCTTGCAAAACCCCATCCCGTAAAAGCCGTCTGATTTTGGCCCTGCTTGGGGATGTACCCCTTTCTTCCTTACAGAGCAATTCTGTAGTTTCTTTTCCCCACCCATTTGCAAGGAGCAACAACTTGCCCTTGGCATTTGGGGTTGGCTTCATGCACGAACAGGCTCCCGCAGAGGATGGGACAAGCCGATGGCAGGAGGGCTCGTGCACCCGTCCCAGCTGGGCACGAGGCACCAGTTGCAGACGCCGAGAGCCTGGAGCACGTGCTGAGCCCACAGCAAGATGCAGGGCTGCAAGGGGACCTTTTCTTCTGGCTTGTCCTCTCCTCCCAGGCTCCACGGCCAGCCGACTCGACCGCATCTGCCTGAGGTGACACCACAGCCCAACGACCCCCCGCCCCAAAACCTCAAGAGAGCACAAGAGCCATCTCTGCTTCACAGCTTCTTCCTGCATAGCGGCAGGGGAAGGGAGAAGGAAAAGGCATCTTGCCGCTTTCCTCCCGGCTCATCCCACCCTGGGAGAGAAGAGACTTTGCAAGGACAGGGGAGAAGAAAAAACTACAGAGTGCCAGGGAGGTAAAAGGAAGGAAAACAGCACTGAATGATAAAGCGGCAGCAGTCCCTCTACCACTACAAACCCACACCACCACACGCACGTACACACGGGAACTTCACGACACCGAACTCCCATTGACTGGCACGTACACCTCAGTTTGCTGGTCTAGAGATACTGAATGCCTGAAGCACACCAAGGAGAACTGAAAACATCGACATGGCTTTAATGGGAATCCTCCAACTGGAAAACAGCGGTATCTCCCCGTCTCTGCGTTGGCACGTCCCTGAGTCACGTTCTCACTCCTCCCCTTCAAAGCCGAGGCTCCTAAATAGCAAAACTGGGGGGAAAAAAGACAAAAAGAGGGAGAGCACCATCAGTGGAAGACCTGCCGGCTGCTGCTGGTTCAACCCTGTTCGTGGGACCACCCTGGCAGTGACAAGCTGGTTTGCATGCCACGGTCCTCGCTGCCTGTTCCCAGGGACGGGCCGTTTGCTCGGTACTGCCTGCCGAAGCACGGGAAAACTGTAGGCATGCGCCGTCGCTTGCAGAGGAGCACGGTCACGTTCACATGCAATCCTTTACCTCTTTCCTCCCCGGATTCAGACTGTTTCTGTGTTCATAGTGAGAGCCTTCCACACGCTCGTTTTCAACACTTCCTCCGAGATATTAATCTCGCAAGGATCAGTCCTGCAATAAATATTTTACAGAGCAATCCGTGACTACGGGAACTGATGCCACCAAGTGCGTTAGCATCAGCAAGAGGAACAGCGGGGCCCCGAGAATCCAAGCTCAGCATAAGCACGGGAGGTTTTGCTGGATGAGGAGTTTTGCGAGGCAAGCCTGAGAGCTGCAGAGCTACAGCTCCGTGCAAAGGCTCTTGCGGGCGTTTAGCCTTGGAGTGGGCTCCTAAGCCACTGCTGGTACAGATCATGCCTGCAACTCCTCGTTTTTACGTATGAGGATCTCCAGCTACCCTAAAGTCACTGAGGATGCGACTTTTTGGGGTCAGATGGGAGTTGTGCAGCCACTCTGCTTGGAGGCAGAGCCCTGCGATCCCCTCCTGCAGCCCTGCCCGTAGATGTGATTTTCCCACCAAGCTGACTGCTGCTTTCTATGGGACGCTCAAGAAAGATGCAAGTGGAAAAAACTGTGCCAAACACCTTCCAACTAATCTTGCCGGGGGTCCTGGCACTTGGTGGGGCTTTACCTGTCCCTGCTTTGCTTTGGGATATCCAAGTTGCTGGTCTTGCCCAGTTTCAGCAGAACTGAACCGGCAGCAGCAGCAGCTTCCATCATTTTCGGGGACTCCTGACGGAAAAAAGGGACAAATCAAGTTCTCTGTCTTGGATCCAAGTGGAAAAAACCTGAACACCCAGCAAAAACATTGCATGCTGCCCTCTCCTTCTGACTCGTGGCACCTTTAGCTATTAGCGCAGCAGGGTAAAGACCTTTCACTCTGAATTTTTTTGGGGGGGGGTTAAAAACACTGTTACGAGCCAATCTTTCCATCATCATCATCATCATCTGTTATTATAAATGACTCATTTAAAAAATTATACCTCTATTCAAGTGTTAAGCTCACTGCTCATTCAGGGAAAAAAAAGGTTAAGATGTGGGATCCAGGCTATTAGGATCTGTTTCTTTTGAGTTCTGATCTTGCCCCAACATGTAAAGACAAGCTGTGCTAGAAACAGGCAATCTCACAGCCCGAGGGAGATGTCCAGCCCCGAGCGCCCAGCAAGCGTTACCTCTTCTTCATTGGCTTCGTTTTTGGCACCGTCCAACTTCTTCTTCTTGCTCTCTGGCATAAGGTCATCCAGGAAGCTGAGCTCTCGCTTTGAGAAGCAGAAATCCATGGCTTTCCGGACAAATACAAGAGCCAAAACCTGCACGAAATAGAGGGAAGATGCGGTGAGGCCAGAGGTGGTGCTACATCTCACTCCAACGCGGCAAACATCCCTGTGCCGAGCGGCACCGCCTCTTACCATCATGGGAAAGACGATGGCGGCACGGGACACCTTGATGGCCCAGAGCAGGACGAGGCAGATCAGCTGGATCACGGTGAAGAAGTGCACCTTTCGCAAGGGGACGTGCCGCAGGTAGATGAAATCCGGCTGGTGTTTCGCCGGCATCCAAAACAGCTTCAAGCGATCGAAGAACTGCAAAGTCAAAGTGGAAAAGTTGCCACCTTGGGACTGCGGAAAGCTTCTGGCCCTCTTGAGACGTGGAGGGAGTTTTCAGGATCTCGCTCGCCATGAGAAACCGTGGATCCCACTATGCTCCTCCTGGGAGCAGCACCCATTTTCCCTTCGCTCCAGCTAGAAACCAGCTTGCCCGTGAGAGCTGCCCACCCACGTGCAATTATGCCACGTTATTCTATGATTAGCTTGTCTTGGCCCACTGAATCCCCCAGCAAGGATTTCCACCAGTGGTAGAAATTGCCTTCCCTGTGCACTCAACTCCCCCATTTTCACCTAACCAAACACTGGCCTGCCCTAACCTGTGTTTAAACAGGGAGCGCTCAACTTGCCCGGTCCTCCCAGCCCTATAGACCTCCTGTGCCTCCTCCAATCTTTTTCGTACACAAAATATTTTCATTGCTTGCTTTCCGAGAGGTTTTTTTCCCATGCCGCTGCTTTTTTCCTGCTTCTACGGAGATGAAATACCAGGCAGCGGACATGCTGCACGCTGTAAAAAAGTCCGTACCTGAATTTCTCCGAGCGACGACACGCCCATGTAGAGAAAGACGCCGTAAAGCACAGGCATTGGTATAAACTGAAAGAAAGAATGCAATCATTTATTTTTTTAAATTGCATTTTCAGTAGTACCACTCTCTTCTACAGGCACTGCCTCAAATTGCCTACAGCTTTCCAGTTTCCACAGGGTTAGAGACGTGTCGGATTTTAACCAGCAGAGCTTTTGTGCCTGCGAGTGAGCTAACGCTCTGCTTTAGGCTGACCGTTGGAGTTATCTTTCATCAGCAGAATCCTATCTTCCAGAAAGGTTGGAGGAAAACAGGCGACCATGCTACCATATGCCACGTTCTGTGACGGTAGAAAAACCTTTCTCCTTATTCTTGTAGCAACAAGCAAAAGCGACGTGCCTCCTCTTAGCCTAGCGAGGAGATTATCTTGTGGGAGGAACACGCAAGGAAGCCCATGGAGATGATTTCAGTGTGTTTAGCTACTGGAACGGCTGTGCTGAGGCATTTGGGGGAGCAAATTGCCATCGATAACGTGCTGAACGGCTGGAAAGCGTAAGCGAGGAGGCTGCTTCCCACTGTGGGTCAAGCCCCAAGGTTTGGGATCACCTCCTCCTCCGCTCCACAGCTGCTCGGGCCTGGAGAGAGGGGACTGGTTTTGGGTAACCTCCAAAAAGCTCGTGGCTGTTGGGTGTTTTGCATTTTCCTCTTACCTTTAACACAGAAGTGAAGAAGACAGAGCAGCCCATGAGCACAAAGATCATGGAGCCAGTGACTCTCTGCTCTCGTATCCCCAGAAACTTGGGTTGTTCTCCTGGAGCTGCGCACTCAGACTCGACTTTGAGGCTATTCACGTGGGTGATGGACAGGACGGTGGCAGCCACAAACCAGGGCAGCCCCATCACGGAGCACACCCCGAGCATCACGGCCACCATGAAAAGGTCCAGGTGGTACCCACATCCTTTCTGCGGGAAGCAAAACAAGGAGATGAGCGTCCCACAGCACAAGAGCAAGGACAACGTCGCAAGTCAGGCTCAAACCCCGCTAGAGCGCAAGTCAACTTCTTGAGAATTTAAAACACGCCTCGGAAACAAATAAGGAGGTATCTGCTCTTTGTGCAAGCCCCTTGCATGAAAAGGTGGCAGGAGTTCAGACAAAGTGGATTTGGTTGTGCGATAGCTACTTCTCAAAAGAAAAAAAGAGACCGGGTTTTTTCCTTCATAAAGAAATTTCCACCACTTGCAAGTAGGATGTGACTCTGAGTTATCCCTGGCAGCGCGTCAACACAATTCGATCCCCCATCCACTGCTGACATTTTAAAACAAAACCACGCTTCTCTATTGCTCCAAGATTAATTTGCTCCTCTGAAAGGCTGCTCATCTGAACTCCCTGTCGTTTGCTCCCTGTGTCATCATTAATGCAGGAGAGCATCCTGCCACGCAGCCTGACGTTTTCCCAAACCAATGCCTTCCCAAAGCATTTGGAATAGGAGCTTCTCCCCGTGCCTGCAGCCCGGAGTGGGTTGGGGATGGGCTCATCTCTTGCAGCCCCTTACCTTCAGCCTGTGCTCCTTCCTGTTCACAATAACAGCAGTGATCTGCTGGTCCATGAAGATCAAGATGGTGCAGAGCAGAGCTGGGATGAGCGCAGCCAACACCGTCCACCAAGGGTTGGGTCCTACGGGGCTGATGAACCACCCGCGGTCGTCTCTGGTAGGCTGCAACAAAGCACACACATCAGCATCATCTCCCAGCCCAGCCACCTCACTGGCTTTGCTTTTCCCCTCCATTCCCATGTCAGAGCACCTCCCAGCCCTGGCTTCACGTCACCCTGGGGTTCAGCACTGCCGGTGCCCTCTTTGCAAGCACCTACAGATACTTCTCCTGGAGGTATCTAGTTTTGGGGCTGTCTTCTCCTTTCCCGAAGGAAACAATGCGCTTGGAGGCAGAAGAGGAGATGGTCGCACCACCAGCATCTCCTCCGGACTCAGCCCTGTCCTGCCCCGGCATCACCTTGTGGCATCCCCAAGGGCTGAAACCAGCTCCCTGCCAAAACACCCCGTTACCTTGAACATATGGGGGACGTGGAGCTTCGGTGATGGGATCCCAATCATGAAGTCCATGAGCACCATGACGACGATGGTGAGGAAAACAGCAAAGTCGCTTACTGTGGACCGTACCTGGGGCAAGAAACCAGAGCTGAAGGGGGCGTCGCAAAGGGGGCCACAACATGACATGGAAAAGTGAGGGACGTCAACGCCATTAAGACCGGTTAACAAAACCCCTCCATGCTGAGGACATGCAGCCCAATCCCTTGGTTAGATACCGTTGCTGTGTTTGTGCCTGTGAGATCTGGTGCCAGGCAATACAAAATGTTTAATTAGGTGGAAAAGGGTTGTCTTAGTTGAAACCTTAAAAAAAAAAATAAAATTACAAAAGAAGGAAGCAGATGTCTGCCACGACAGCCACGCTCACAGCTAAAACGGGAATAAGGCACTGAGGCATCATTTGCTCCTCAAAAGGAAGAAATAGTGTCGTTTGCTATGGCAGCTCCTCAGCTGAATCAGCCTTCCCCTTGAGCACATAATGCACAGAAGGTGAAAAAAAGTAACTGTGGAAGACCTGATTTCCCACTGCCTGAGCAAGAGATGGCTCCAGGACAGGTCGCCAGGCAGGTGGGAAATGCTACGATCCTTTTGTGCTCATGGAAATGAGTGAGGGACGTCCACGCTGATGGAGAGCTTGGCCTTCAAGGTCAACGTTTCCCAGCTCGACCGAGTGGTGGCAAATACTGCTTAGTGCTCCAGGAAAGCCATTTTGGGAAATGAGCGTGGAGACTGCTGCTGGCCACCGTCTTCTACCTACTCTGGTTGGGAAGTATCGGCTGGTCTTAAACTTCTTCAGTAAGCTCGACAGCACAAAGGTGGAGAAGAAGAGGATGCAGCACCAGAAGAGGACGTCAGGCGTGTAGGGGCCATTGGGTCCACAGGCAGGTCCTTGAAACTCTCCATGCAAATACCGACATTCCTGGAGAAACAGAGCATCAGGACACAAAGGCAGTGCACGTGCGGCAAGGAAACCTTGCATAACGAGGGGGTTATTTCTGCTGCCGGTCAGAAATATTGTCCTGCCACCGCGTTGAGGAGGCAGACAGTTATTACCCACGATGTTGGGCACAAGGTGGACTGGACAAGGTGGACTCTCCTTCCCAGGACCAAGCGGGTTAAAACCACCCATTAGATGTAAGCAATGACTTTTCAGAGCAGCACTAGCACAGCTGGAAGCCCATCACCACCTGAAGGGCTCCGACTTGCGCACCACGCGAATGCCCCTGGACCCCGTGGCCGCGGCACGAGGAAGCAGTGGCTTGGGGCACTTACGGTCACCGTGAGGTTTTCCCAGGCGATGCCAGACACGTTGATCTTGTTGCTCTCCCAGAAACGCAGGGTTTCATTGCTGGGATGCGTCGGTGCCTCACACTTACAGCTGGGAGGAGAGAAGCCAAGACACGGGTAAGGGAGAGGCGATGCAGGTGCAGCCCTGAGCTCCTGCCAAGGGGCAGGGGCGTTTTAGGAGGAAAAAACCCACTAGTCGATGGTGAGGAAGTCGAGCTGGCTGTGCATGTGCACAGGGTAGGTCTCCCGCAGGTGACTCAGCTTCTCTAGAGCCTCGTAGATGAAGATGAGGCAGATGAGGGAGGCGAAGGCTTCTTCGGTGAAGCGGGTGATGTAGCACACCAAAGAGCTGGCGTCGGTGGCCACCAGCACGATGCAGAAGAAGGCGGTCCACAGCCCGATGCATGCCCGCAGAGAGAGATAGGAGAGCGTGTACTCCCTGGGAAACCAAAATAAAACCAAGGGTGGAAAGGCCAGCAAGAGGCTCCAAGTTGGGGCTTAATGATAAATTTAAATTGCAATAAGGGTGGTTCATCTCACATCGAAGTCATCACAGCAGAAGGACTGTCATGGAAAATACCCATTTCACATGAAAAACTCCTACTTTTTCAATGAAATCATCCAAACTCACAACATTTCAGCAGTAGACTATTTGGCTACCTGAGCAAACTGTATTTCCACTTCCAGCAACAATCAGGCTAAGAAGTGCCTTGTTTTGTACTCAGAGGGAAGCAAATCTTCCCCCATTCCCAAACCAGAGTGATTTGTCTCCTCTTCCTTGTGCAGCCCATCTTGGGCATCCACATCCTTGTGGTTTCTCCTCCTCCAGCTGCTTCGCTTTAAGCCTAAAACCCCCAAATGACCCCATCCATCCTTCAGAGAGCCAGGGCTCTCGCACCATCGCATACTAAAGCAGCAGCGTGCAGCATCTGTGACACACAAGACAACTTCAATCGAACAACTGCCGCTGAGAGAAATGAAAGACAAACATCTTTTCTCCATCCCCGCTGCCTTCTGAAGGCTCTCACAGCACCCGGCCGCAGCAACCAGCCTTACTTGCAGAATTTGTAGAGGATCTTCTCAAAGACGAGCACGGGTCCGGTGCTGCCGAGGATGGTGAGAGGTTGGCCAGCAAAGAGGGAAAACACCACGCCGGTCATGGAGGCGCCCAGCAGCGACTCCATGGCACTCTGTCCGGGGAAGAGAGGCAGCAGTGAGTACAGAAAGCATTAGGGGGGAAAAAAAACCCAGAGCAAACTCACTGCAGCAAGGACTTTTGCATGAGTTTTATCCTCCCCCGTGCCACCCAACAGAGAGAGCTGCTCACTATGTGGCCATCGGTCGCCTCCCCCAGCAGTCCCCCGAAGGTGATGACAGGGGACATGCAGGCACAGTAGAGGAAGAGGAAGGACGCCAGACACTGCAGCCTCAGACCATCCCGAAAGTCGCTCCAGAACCACGGGGCTTTTCGCTTCACATCCAGGATCAAACCTCCAAAGAGCCTGGAAGAAGGACAAAATAGAGACAGTTCTCCTGCAAGACCACATGGACTTTTCTTGGCTGCAGAAGGGCAATCACAAGCATGGAGTAATTTTCAGTGCTGAAAAGAAGCCGTCTCCTTCTCCCTTTTTACACCCACTAGAAGCTGAGGCACGCCAAAATGCCCTCCAACAACAAAAATAAAAAGAAGAAAAAAGAAAAAACAAGACCTAACCTGAGAGCCCATCCCCTCTTACTGCAACACTCCCTTGCTCTGAGAAGCAGCAGAGCTCTACCTGGAGGTATTTGCACATCTGCTTCCACCCCAAATCAAGAAAACCTGTGTGCACTGATGCTGTGGCTGAGCCCAGCTGCCCACATCTCCCACCTGCCCAGCCCAGGGACCCAGCTGGGCATGTGGAGCCCCTTCACTGAACCAAAAAACCCCAAAAACCTGCTCAAAGGCAAGGTGCATGCTCAGATTTGGGAGGCAAGCAGAAAAAAAACACCCCAAACTATCAAAGCTTGCACCTTCCCGTCCGCTCCAGTTCAGGACCGCTGTGCTTCTCTGGCTCACTGTCAGAAGCACTGTCATCGAGAGCTCCTGGCATCTTCCTTTTTTCCTGTTCAAATGGAAATAAGAAAGACAGCTATTTGTAACCACTGGCTTGTTTTGCTTCTGGTCTGGCCATGTGACTGTGTCAAACAGGGACCTGGTGAATCTGGAGCCCTGAACAGCATCCCCAGCTGCCTGCCGTCCTGCCCGTCCCCCTCGCACCTCCCTCCACCGCAGCACCCACCTGCGAAGGGACGTTTTTCGGGGGCTCGATTCGGATCGATGGATCCCACTCTCCAGGCGGCAAGACCGTGACCTGATCCAGAAACTCATCGATGCCGGCCACGAGGTCAGCCCGGTTCTTGGCTTTATAGGCGACGTCATGGAAAACCTGCCCGTAGGAGACAACCTGCTCAGAGGACAACCCATCTCACATGCCCTAAGCAGTGCAATAAGCACTTGGCTAAACGCAAGATAATTCCCCCCAAATTTCCTGCTGGCAATGGCAGGAAGTATTCCCCCAAAAGGAAAAATCTGTCCATCGTGTTCCTTGTAATCCTCTCCTCCACGAGGCCCCCCATCCCCCATGGCACACCGCAGCCTGTTGCTTAAAGAGGACAAGTTTTACTGGCCCTGGCAATGCCACCACTGGGGACAGCGTGCTGGGGACCCCGGGGAGAAGGACGAGGTGCAGGATGCACCCCGGGTGGGATTTCAGCCTCCAGGATGTGGGGGGATGCAAACGTGCGTGTTTGCTTTGGGGTGCGAACGAAGGGTGGGCTATTTGGAGAGCTGCCGGCAGCGGGGACAGCAAACGCTCTTCCTCACTACTACAGAGACAGGGAGAGGTGAAGAAAGCCAAAAATGACCCAGAGATATCCCTTCTCACGTCGCACCTCATCCGTCATGATAGTAGCCATGGACCTGCCGATCTCATGGTACTGATGGGCTTTTCCTTCTGGTCCAAGCAAAACAAACAGGAACCTGGGTGAGACAAACAAAAGGAGAGAGACGAACGTGTCATGGCTCAAAGAGCACCCAAGGAAATCCCTGGCAGCTCCCAGCCCAGAGCACGGCTCGAGAGGGGACACGGAGGCTCACCGACTCCGGTGATGAATTGGAAATTCATCAAAACCCATCGCAAATTTCATTTTGGGGCCAACTCTCATTCACGTTGGCCAATGGGTTTAAAAGCTACAGCAGGGAAGGGGGAAATGAAGGCAAGGAGACGTGGCTGGCAGAAACGTGCTGGCTCCCGCTGGCCTTGTTCCCTTGGGATGCCAAACTGATGCATGCCATCTGATGCTTTGTTGGGGGGGTTTGAAATAAAAACTTTGTGCTTCTCGTTCAGACCTTGTTGGGATGGGAACTTCCGTCATGCCCGAGAGGAGGACAGCCGGGGTCAGGCGGACAAATGCCACGATGGGCTGGCGAAGGAAATCCAGCTCTCCTACGAGCACGTTGGACGCTTCAGCCCCGCTGGGAATTTTCTTCATGAAGTGCAGCTCCGCCTGGGCACAACAAGCCATTTTCAGGCAATTACCCCAAAAGCAAAGCCCACAGCACCCTGCAGCTCCCTCTGCAGCCAAGGTTGCAACAGCAAATTCGGCCCTGAAGGCCTAAGAAAGCTATGAGTGTCTCACCTTGCTTAAATCCGTTGTGCTGGTCTCATGGTTCACCCCATTTTTAGCTTCCACAGTGGTGGGAGAAGGATGAGGGGTAAGTGTTTGAGCTGGTAGAAAAAAGAAAGACACTCAGAAAGACGGACAAGGAGCAATTGGGATGCTTCTCCTTTGCTAGGACAAACCTAATGGGGCCAAAGCCCTGCAGAAACCCTCATCTGCTGCCAAAGCCCTACAGAAACCTTCACCGGGTGCCAAAGCCCTGCAGGAACCCTCACCTGGCTTGTCGAGGAGGTGCAGGTCCGACCCCTTCTTGCTCACATCAGCAAACGAGCGGAGAAGGTTGTTTCTTTTCTTCTCGTTCTGATGGTGGTGCTTCTTCAAAAGAACTTCTCCAATTTTTGCCCGCGTGCGCTCGTCAAACTCCGTGAGCTGTTCTTGCTGGCCCAGGATCAGATCTGAGCATGGCACAGGAAAATGAGGCAGGGTTTGATCTGGGAAGGAAGGGCACAGCGGCGAGCCAAGCTCGACCGTTCCCGGAGGGACGCGGCACCCACAGTACCTGCGATCTCTTCGATGCTGTTGGCACTAATGTCCAGCAGCACCGTGCCATTGATGATGCAGCTCCTCAGCTCAAAGAGGCTGTGCAAGGACAGCGTGGCCACATAGGGCTTGCTCCAGCGCTCGCCGCCGTCTTCCACATCCTCCTCAAACTTCAGCCACCTGTGGACATCAGGTGTGGTCAGCCCCATTGCAAGGAAACAGCCCCAGCTCTCCAACCCCTTTAACAGAGCTACAGGTAGCAAGGGGAGACGGCTCCTCGCATCAGCACCTGCAGCTGCAAAAGCTTCGCGTCCTGAGGAGTGGAAAACAGAGCCCGCGGGCTCTGCCGGCGCACAGGAACTCCTCTCCCACTGCAGCCAGCAGCAGGGATTTACCTTGCCGTTTCCTTCCACTCGGCATCTTCGCCCTCTTTCACGCAGATCTCATCCAGCTCGGTGAACAAGGCGTGAGGGACATGCTGCTCGTCCTCCTTGGTCCTGAGGATGAACTGCACCCGCTGGGACGGGGTGCCTGGGGGCAGAACACAGAGACCCGTCCCGTTACCACGCTCGAATATGGCCCATCACGCTCACATGCAAAGCGGGCATCAGATCGGCACCAGTTCAGCCACAAATATTGGGCCGGCCCCTCTCCCCTGGCTCTGTTGGGGCTTGCACAGAGCCACGGAGAAGGAGAAGCATCTATTCCACCCCTGCACAAGGATGGGCAGCTTTCCTTACCCACATTTCCATTTTTAAAGCAGGCATCCCGCTAAGGAAGATGAGCCTAAATCCATTATACATTTAACTACCTCAAAAAAAAAAAGATGAAAGTTTTGAAAAAGATGGTCTTGTTAAATAATGCCACTTTCCCTCGGAAGAACAGCAAGTCACTCAAACTAGCCACATGGACCTGCTTGCAGAAGACCCCAGCGCCCATGTAGCCCCAAGGAGTTTAGTGAACGTGGTGGCGGGACTTACAGTGGTAGCCCCGCTCCGTCGGGGCACAGTCCTCCTCCTGTTCCCGATGCTTCTGCTTGTGGGGTCGGTGATGCCGGTGGCATTGCCCCACCAGCGGCATCTGCACGCCGGCGTACAGGGTCCGGTGGCCTGCAAAAAAGCAGCATTTGCATCACTCGCGATATTGGGGAGATGGATGACGCAGACACCACGGTTAAATCAGTGCAGCCGTCCCAGGAGGAAACACCAATTTTGTTTTCACTGGATCCCTGAATGTCACAGACCTCTCCTTTTTTCCAAGCCTGTTTTACTCGAACTTTGCAACAACAGAGCAACAACAAGTGATGGCTCCCCCAAAAGTGCCCTGAAAGCATCCAACCTCTTCTCAAATTCCAGCTTGGGCTGGCCAACACTCAGCCTTGCTCATTAAGCAGTGACAGAAGGGAATTCTTTTTAAAATCTTTGTATGGCACAAGGCGACAAGAGAAGATCCAATCAGTCCCATGATAAGGAACTCCAGAAGAAAAGAAGAAAAGCACAGCCTCGCGCCTGCAGCTGTCCAATTATTCTCCAGACCTCTCCAAGCCAGGAGCAGCCTCTGCGAGTAAACAAGCCGTGAATTATCCAGCCCCATGGCTAAAGCTCACACCGTGACCTCCGCAGGGGCTTTTTCCCTCTGTTGAAAAGCCGTAATATTAAAACACGTGAAAATAACTGTGCTGCTTTATTAAGAAGCATGGCACGTTTTGCTGCACATGATGTCACACCGAGTGAGGGACATTGTAGGGACTTTGTGCAACGGGAAAAGGTGCCGGGCTGGTGGCCCCTCTACCAGCATCTCAGCAGAGACTCACCTTCCAACTCCTCCTTCTCATAGTGAATCTTGGCACCGTTGCTCCTTCTCCCCTGGTCAATCAGTGCCTCCTCGTCATGCCTCTGTTTAGCAATGAGAAGAAGGTAAAAGTTGGGGCTGGGTGTCTAGAGCTCCCTTGCGTCCTGCCGGCAAGTCTCCTTCTCTCTTAGACACCGTTTTGCCTCCGTGCTGCGACCAGGGATGCTAAACCTGCCCCTGGCAGCCCTCCCCAGTGCAAAGCATCTCCCCCTGCCCATCCTTCTGCCCTCCAGGGAAATGCCAATGGGATTTCGGGGAGAGTTTTCCCCCTGTTTGGGGGATGCTCAGCCCTTCGGCTGTGCTACCTGTAACTCTTTCAGAAGTGTCATTTTGTAAGCCCCGTTCTGGTTCATCCTCACGTCGGTCACCGGTTTGGGGGGATAATTGAACCTCCAGATCAATCAGGGGGCCAGAGTCCCCCGGGACACCTGGACAGCTCTCACCGAGAGGAGCTCAGTGGCACCCAGTGTGCACCAACTCCAGAGACACAACAAGTGACCGTTCATGGCATCACAATCGGTGATGCGTATCCAGGCAGTTATTTAAAGCCACGCACCCCAGGACTCTTCCCGCTTGGAAAACTTAGTGGATGGGGAGAAACCAGCTCTGTTTTGGGCAAAAACTAGCCGGAATAGAGAAAAGGGGTGTAAATGCCGCATCCTGCTGGGCCAAAAGGCATAAGCAGCGTTTGGGTGTATTTAAAAGCACAAGCTGCCAAAATACGAGAGAGGTGCAAAGCCTTGGGGAAAATACGCCTTACGGGGCAAAATACGCATTAGGAGGAAACATAGGAGGAAACAGGACAAGTGAGCACCTCCGTCTCTGCGGCAAGATGCTCTCAGCGTCCCATGGCCCTTCTGTTGCAGCATCCTCGAAATCGCGGCAAGCCTTGCGCGGAGATGCCACCGAAGGAAAGGGCCCCGCTCAGAACTCACTCGGTCCCGGTTAGGCCACTCAAATGGACTCGGAGCGCTTATTTTGTTGAGGAAATTGCTGGAGGAGTTAAGGGTTTCGTAGAGCTGTGGGGTTGCGGACCTGTGGCCTTGGGATGGGATGGAGCAGGAAGGGGAGAAGCCTCCGGAAAGCAGTTTATCCCATCCCAGCATGGGCACCAGCACTTGCAAACGCTTTGCCTTCCCTCTCCGTCCTTCTCCGCTGCTGACAGGTGCCTGCAAAACATCACATTGTCAAAACTGGGCTGGGCAAGGGGATGCCGAGCTTTGCATCGCTCACTTTGGAGTTTTGGAGCAGCCAGAGTTGTTCCGCTTAGCACTATTTCCTAAGCACAAAGCTCCGGTTGGCTGCTTCGAAGCTGCTTTTGTTGGGAGGCTGAAAGCAGTAATTGCTTGTAAAACTGAAATCGGAAATCACTGGAGCAAAGGAGGAAGGTCCGACTTTTCGGGGAACGGTTCTCTTTGCAGAAGGTGAGTGCCTTTTCCTCCCTTCTGTACTACCAATCTCTGAAGAAATCAAACCAGAGTAATGAGTGCTTGCTGACAGGCACCCAGCAGTCTGGTTTTCAGCAAATAAAGGGTGACGATTGGGCAGCCTCACTATTACAATGTGCCTCGTTCTTCTGTATTTGTCCAGACGAGCTCCCTTCTGGCTCTCTACCAGCCCACGCAGGGACATTGCCATGTCCCCCCCAGGATTTCTCGGCTGTCTCAGCCCAGAGACGGGCTGCACGGGGACGTGGCGGGGCAGAGTCAGGAGGGGGCCATGCTTCGGGCACGGTGCTGAGCCCCACTCCACGCTGGCGGCTGCGTGGCAGGAAAAGCCTTTGGGGACCTTCTGCCGTGAACCTCAACATCAGCTCTCCATCCTGGAGCTGGAGGAGGTTGAGCGAAACCTCGGGGCAGCACCACGCTCCCTCCCAGGAGCAGCAAGCAGGGACCAGGGCGGAGGCACGAACCCACCGCAGCCGAGCAAGACGTCGGGCAAATGATATGGGACGGGATAGTGCATATACCTGATGTCAGGAACAAGCCTGGCCGGGCTTGGCAGACCCCCTGAAACCCAAAATTATTTCTATGGATTTATTACGGCTTTTCTGGAGGATGCTCCACACAGTGAAGTACTTTGCAGGACACAGCCCCTGCCCTGGCCACCTCCTGCAGGGAGGCTGCCAGATGCCACCATGTGCATTAAACCACCTTTTCTCCCCCCATCCTTCCCTCCTGAGCAGATGGCAGTCGTACGAATCCCAAAGCACCCAAAGCTTCGCCTCCAACACCAAGCGGCACTCGGAAGGCACCTTCACCACTCTTAGGGATTTACCCACGCCGGCCACCCTAACAGGGGCCGACCCTGGGATCCCGCTGAGAAGGCAGAGTCCCAGGGATGGTTTCCCATCCCTCTTTGAGGAGTTCTCGGGTGACAGCTCGAGCTGGCTGCCTCCGGAGAGGGACCCCTACCCCCACTCATGCCCCCCAATTATACCTGTACCACCCAGCACCCCATCCCCAGGTCCAACCTGGAGGCCGAGCCCTTAATTCTCCCAGAGGGACATCACCTTCCCTTGGCTTCCAGCTCCGGCCTGGGGCTCTTCCCCAGCCTCTCCCTCCACTTACTCCAAACCCCACCCTCAGCACAGCCCCACACACACTCCCCTCCTCCTTCCTCTGACCTCTCTCTTCCTTAATCCTTTCCTCACCTCCAGCACACTATACAGAGGGAGCCAGACGCACCACCTCCTCCACTGACTTCCCTGGCCAGGCGGGGACACGGTTGGAAAAATACTTTGGAATACCCGGAGCTGCTCAGCTCTTGCGGCCTAAGGCTTCAACTCCTTCAGCTGCTTCCGCCTCCCTTTTCTCGGGAACCGCTCCCGCGGCGCTGCAGGACAGCAGCTGTCCCCTCCGACAGTCACCATGCCACACTGGCAAAAGTCAACCTACAGCTTGCAAAACCCCATCCCGTAAAAGCCGTCTGATTTTGGCCCTGCTTGGGGATGTACCCCTTTCTTCCTTACAGAGCAATTCTGTAGTTTCTTTTCCCCACCCATTTGCAAGGAGCAACAACTTGCCCTTGGCATTTGGGGTTGGCTTCATGCACGAACAGGCTCCCGCAGAGGATGGGACAAGCCGATGGCAGGAGGGCTCGTGCACCCGTCCCAGCTGGGCACGAGGCACCAGTTGCAGACGCCGAGAGCCTGGAGCACGTGCTGAGCCCACAGCAAGATGCAGGGCTGCAAGGGGACCTTTTCTTCTGGCTTGTCCTCTCCTCCCAGGCTCCACGGCCAGCCGACTCGACCGCATGTGCCTGAGGTGACACCACAGCCCAACGACCCCCCGCCCCAAAACCTCAAGAGAGCACGAGAGCCATCTCTGCTTCACAGCTTCTTCCTGCATAGCGGCAGGGGAAGGGAGAAGGAAAAGGCATCTTGCCGCTTTCCTCCCGGCTCATCCCACCCTGGGAGAGAAGAGACTTTGCAAGGACAGGGGAGAAGAAAAAACTACAGAGTGCCAGGGAGGTAAAAGGAAGGAAAACAGCACTGAATGATAAAGCGGCAGCAGTCCCTCTACCACTACAAACCCACACCACCACACGCACGTACACACGGGAACTTCACGACACCGAACTCCCATTGACTGGCACGTACACCTCAGTTTGCTGGTCTAGAGATACTGAATGCCTGAAGCACACCAAGGAGAACTGAAAACATCGACATGGCTTTAATGGGAATCCTCCAACTGGAAAACAGCGGTATCTCCCCGTCTCTGCGTTGGCACGTCCCTGAGTCACGTTCTCACTCCTCCCCTTCAAAGCCGAGGCTCCTAAATAGCAAAACTGGGGGGAAAAAAGACAAAAAGAGGGAGAGCACCATCAGTGGAAGACCTGCCGGCTGCTGCTGGTTCAACCCTGTTCGTGGGACCACCCCGGCAGTGACGAGCTGGTTTGCATGCCACGGTCCTCGCTGCCTGTTCCCAGGGACGGGCCGTTTGCTCGGTACTGCCTGCCGAAGCACGGGAAAACTGTAGGCATGCGCCGTCGCTTGCAGAGGAGCACGGTCACGTTCACATGCAATCCTTTACCTCTTTCCTCCCCGGATTCAGACTGTTTCTGTGTTCATAGTGAGAGCCTTCCACACGCTCGTTTTCAACACTTCCTCCGAGATATTAATCTCGCAAGGATCAGTCCTGCAATAAATATTTCACAGAGCAATCCGTGACTACGGGAACTGATGCCACCAAGTGCGTTAGCATCAGCAAGAGGAACAGCGGGGCCCCGAGAATCAAAGCTCAGCATAAGCACGGCAGGTTTTGCTGGATGAGGAGTTTTGCGAGGCAAGCCTGAGAGCTGCAGAGCTACAGCTCCGTGCAAAGGCTCTTGCGGGCGTTTAGCCTTGGAGTGGGCTCCTAAGCCACTGCTGGTACAGATCATGCCTGCAACTCCTCGTTTTTACGTATGAGGATCTCCAGCTACCCTAAAGTCACTGAGGATGCGACTTTTTGGGGTCAGATGGGAGTTGTGCAGCCACTCTGCTTGGAGGCAGAGCCCTGCGATCCCCTCCTGCAGCCCTGCCCGTAGATGTGATTTTCCCACCAAGCTGACTGCTGCTTTCTATGGGACGCTCAAGAAAGATGCAAGTGGAAAAAATTGTGCCAAACACCTTCCAACTAATCTTGCCGGGGGTCCTGGCACTTGGTGGGGCTTTACCTGTCCCTGCTTTGCTTTGGGATATCCAAGTTGCTGGTCTTGCCCAGTTTCAGCAGAACTGAACCGGCAGCAGCAGCAGCTTCCATCATTTTCGGGGACTCCTGACGGAAAAAAGGGACAAATCAAGTTCTCTGTCTTGGATCCAAGTGGAAAAAACCTGAACACCCAGCAAAAACATTGCATGCTGCCCTCTCCTTCTGACTCGTGGCACCTTTAGCTATTAGCGCAGCAGGGTAAAGACCTTTCACTCTGAATTTTTTTTGGGGGGGGGGTTAAAAACACTGTTACGAGCCAATCTTTCCATCATCATCATCATCATCATCATCTGTTATTATAAATGACTCATTTAAAAAATTATACCTCTATTCAAGTGTTAAGCTCACGGCTCATTCAGGGAAAAAAAAGGTTAAGATGTGGGATCCAGGCTATTAGGATCTGTTTCTTTTGAGTTCTGATCTTGCCCCAACATGTAAAGACAAGCTGTGCTAGAAACAGGCAATCTCACAGCCCGAGGGAGATGTCCAGCCCCAAGCGCCCAGCAAGCGTTACCTCTTCTTCATTGGCTTCGTTTTTGGCACCGTCCAACTTCTTCTTCTTGCTCTCTGGCATAAGGTCATCCAGGAAGCTGAGCTCTCGCTTTGAGAAGCAGAAATCCATGGCTTTCCGGACAAATACAAGAGCCAAAACCTGCACGAAATAGAGGGAAGATGCGGTGAGGCCAGAGGTGGTGCTACATCTCACTCCAACGCGGCAAACATCCCTGTGCCGAGCGGCACCGCCTCTTACCATCATGGGAAAGACGATGGCGGCACGGGACACCTTGATGGCCCAGAGCAGGACGAGGCAGATCAGCTGGATCACGGTGAAGAAGTGCACCTTTCGCAAGGGGACGTGCCGCAGGTAGATGAAATCCGGCTGGTGTTTCGCCGGCATCCAAAACAGCTTCAAGCGATCGAAGAACTGCAAAGTCAAAGTGGAAAAGTTGCCACCTTGGGACTGCGGAAAGCTTCTGGCCCTCTTGAGACGTGGAGGGAGTTTTCAGGATCTCGCTCGCCATGAGAAACCGTGGATCCCACTATGCTCCTCCTGGGAGCAGCACCCATTTTCCCTTCGCTCCAGCTAGAAACCAGCTTGCCCGTGAGAGCTGCCCACCCACGTGCAATTATGCCACGTTATTCTATGATTAGCTTGTCTTGGCCCACTGAATCCCCCAGCAAGGATTTCCACCAGTGGTAGAAATTGCCTTCCCTGTGCACTCAACTCCCCCATTTTCACCTAACCAAACACTGGCCTGCCCTAACCTGTGTTTAAACAGGGAGCGCTCAACTTGCCCGGTCCTCCCAGCCCTATAGACCTCCTGTGCCTCCTCCAATCTTTTTCGTACACAAAATATTTTCATTGCTTGCTTTCCGAGAGGTTTTTTTCCCATGCCGCTGCTTTTTTCCTGCTTCTACGGAGATGAAATACCAGGCAGCGGACATGCTGCACGCTGTAAAAAAGTCCGTACCTGAATTTCTCCGAGCGACGACACGCCCATGTAGAGAAAGACGCCGTAAAGCACAGGCATTGGTATAAACTGAAAGAAAGAATGCAATCATTTATTTTTTTAAATTGCATTTTCAGTAGTACCACTCTCTTCTACAGGCACTGCCTCAAATTGCCTACAGCTTTCCAGTTTCCACAGGGTTAGAGACGTGTCGGATTTTAACCAGCAGAGCTTTTGTGCCTGCGAGTGAGCTAACGCTCTGCTTTAGGCTGACCGTTGGAGTTATCTTTCATCAGCAGAATCCTATCTTCCAGAAAGGTTGGAGGAAAACAGGCGACCATGCTACCATATGCCACGTTCTGTGACGGTAGAAAAACCTTTCTCCTTATTCTTGTAGCAACAAGCAAAAGCGACGTGCCTCCTCTTAGCCTAGCGAGGAGATTATCTTGTGGGAGGAACACGCAAGGAAGCCCATGGAGATGATTTCAGTGTGTTTAGCTACTGGAACGGCTGTGCTGAGGCATTTGGGGGAGCAAATTGCCATCGATAACGTGCTGAACGGCTGGAAAGCGTAAGCGAGGAGGCTGCTTCCCACTGTGGGTCAAGCCCCAAGGTTTGGGATCACCTCCTCCTCCGCTCCACAGCTGCTCGGGCCTGGAGAGAGGGGACTGGTTTTGGGTAACCTCCAAAAAGCTCGTGGCTGTTGGGTGTTTTGCATTTTCCTCTTACCTTTAACACAGAAGTGAAGAAGACAGAGCAGCCCATGAGCACAAAGATCATGGAGCCAGTGACTCTCTGCTCTCGTATCCCCAGAAACTTGGGTTGTTCTCCTGGAGCTGCGCACTCAGACTCGACTTTGAGGCTATTCACGTGGGTGATGGACAGGACGGTGGCAGCCACAAACCAGGGCAGCCCCATCACGGAGCACACCCCGAGCATCACGGCCACCATGAAAAGGTCCAGGTGGTACCCACATCCTTTCTGCGGGAAGCAAAACAAGGAGATGAGCGTCCCACAGCACAAGAGCAAGGACAACGTCGCAAGTCAGGCTCAAACCCCGCTAGAGCGCAAGTCAACTTCTTGAGAATTTAAAACACGCCTCGGAAACAAATAAGGAGGTATCTGCTCTTTGTGCAAGCCCCTTGCATGAAAAGGTGGCAGGAGTTCAGACAAAGTGGATTTGGTTGTGCGATAGCTACTTCTCAAAAGAAAAAAAGAGACCGGGTTTTTTCCTTCATAAAGAAATTTCCACCACTTGCAAGTAGGATGTGACTCTGAGTTATCCCTGGCAGCGCGTCAACACAATTCGATCCCCCATCCACTGCTGACATTTTAAAACAAAACCACGCTTCTCTATTGCTCCAAGATTAATTTGCTCCTCTGAAAGGCTGCTCATCTGAACTCCCTGTCGTTTGCTCCCTGTGTCATCATTAATGCAGGAGAGCATCCTGCCACGCAGCCTGACGTTTTCCCAAACCAATGCCTTCCCAAAGCATTTGGAATAGGAGCTTCTCCCCGTGCCTGCAGCCTGGAGTGGGTTGGGGATGGGCTCATCTCTTGCAGCCCCTTACCTTCAGCCTGTGCTCCTTCCTGTTCACAATAACAGCAGTGATCTGCTGGTCCATGAAGATCAAGATGGTGCAGAGCAGAGCTGGGATGAGCGCAGCCAACACCGTCCACCAAGGGTTGGGTCCTACAGGGCTGATGAACCACCCGCGGTCGTCTCTGGTAGGCTGCAACAAAGCACACACATCAGCATCATCTCCCAGCCCAGCCACCTCACTGGCTTTGCTTTTCCCCTCCATTCCCATGTCAGAGCACCTCCCAGCCCTGGCTTCACGTCACCCTGGGGTTCAGCACTGCCGCTGCCCTCTTTGCAAGCACCTACAGATACTTCTCCTGGAGGTATCTAGTTTTGGGGCTGTCTTCTCCTTTCCCGAAGGAAACAATGCGCTTGGAGGCAGAAGAGGAGATGGTCGCACCACCAGCATCTCCTCCGGACTCAGCCCTGTCCTGCCCCGGCATCACCTTGTGGCATCCCCAAGGGCTGAAACCAGCTCCCTGCCAAAACACCCCGTTACCTTGAACATATGGGGGACGTGGAGCTTCGGTGATGGGATCCCAATCATGAAGTCCGTGAGCACCATGACGACGATGGTGAGGAAAACAGCAAAGTCGCTTACTGTGGACCGTACCTGGGGCAAGAAACCAGAGCTGAAGGGGGCGTCGCAAAGGGGGCCACAACATGACATGGAAAAGTGAGGGACGTCAACGCCATTAAGACCGGTTAACAAAACCCCTCCATGCTGAGGACATGCAGCCCAATCCCTTGGTTAGATACCGTTGCTGTGTTTGTGCCTGTGAGATCTGGTGCCAGGCAATACAAAATGTTTAATTAGGTGGAAAAGGGTTGTCTTAATTGAAACCTTAAAAAAAAAAATAAAATTACAAAAGAAGGAAGCAGATGTCTGCCACGACAGCCACGCTCACAGCTAAAACGGGAATAAGGCACTGAGGCATCATTTGCTCCTCAAAAGGAAGAAATAGTGTCGTTTGCTATGGCAGCTCCTCAGCTGAATCAGCCTTCCCCTTGAGCACATAATGCACAGAAGGTGAAAAAAAGTAACTGTGGAAGACCTGATTTCCCACTGCCTGAGCAAGAGATGGCTCCAGGACAGGTCGCCAGGCAGGTGGGAAATGCTACGATCCTTTTGCGCTCATGGAAATGAGTGAGGGACGTCCACGCTGATGGAGAGCTTGGCCTTCAAGGTCAACGTTTCCCAGCTCGACCGAGTGGTGGCAAATACTGCTTAGTGCTCCAGGAAAGCCATTTTGGGAAATGAGCGTGGAGACTGCTGCTGGCCACCGTCTTCTACCTACTCTGGTTGGGAAGTATCGGCTGGTCTTAAACTTCTTCAGTAAGCTCGACAGCACAAAGGTGGAGAAGAAGAGGATGCAGCACCAGAAGAGGACGTCAGGCGTGTAGGGGCCATTGGGTCCACAGGCAGGTCCTTGAAACTCTCCATGCAAATACCGACATTCCTGGAGAAACAGAGCATCAGGACACAAAGGCAGTGCATGTGCGGCAAGGAAACCTTGCATAACGAGGGGGATATTTCTGCTGCCGGTCAGAAATATTGTCCTGCCACCGCGTTGAGGAGGCGGACAGTTATTACCCACGATGTTGGGCACAAGGTGGACTGGACAAGGTGGACTCTCCTTCCCAGGACCAAGCGGGTTAAAACCACCCATTAGATGTAAGCAATGACTTTTCAGAGCAGCACTAGCACAGCTGGAAGCCCATCACCACCTGAAGGGCTCCGACTTGCGCACCACGCGAATGCCCCTGGGCCCCGTGGCCGCGGCACGAGGAAGCAGTGGCTCGGGGCACTTACGGTCACCGTGAGGTTTTCCCAGGCGATGCCAGACACGTTGATCTTGTTGCTCTCCCAGAAACGCAGGGTTTCATTGCTGGGATGCGTCGGTGCCTCACACTTACAGCTGGGAGGAGAGAAGCCAAGACACGGGTAAGGGAGAGGCGATGCAGGTGCAGCCCTGAGCTCCTGCCAAGGGGCAGGGGCGTTTTAGGAGGAAAAAACCCACTAGTCGATGGTGAGGAAGTCGAGCTGGCTGTGCATGTGCACAGGGTAGGTCTCCCGCAGGTGACTCAGCTTCTCTAGAGCCTCGTAGATGAAGATGAGGCAGATGAGGGAGGCGAAGGCTTCTTCGGTGAAGCGGGTGATGTAGCACACCAAAGAGCTGGCGTCGGTGGCCACCAGCACGATGCAGAAGAAGGCAGTCCACAGCCCGATGCATGCCCGCAGAGAGAGATAGGAGAGCGTGTACTCCCTGGGAAACCAAAATAAAACCAAGGGTGGAAAGGCCAGCAAGAGGCTCCAAGTTGGGGCTTAATGATAAATTTAAATTGCAATAAGGGTGGTTCATCTCACATCGAAGTCATCACAGCAGAAGGACTGTCATGGAAAATACCCATTTCACATGAAAAACTCCTACTTTTTCAATGAAATCATCCAAACTCACAACATTTCAGCAGTAGACTATTTGGCTACTTGAGCAAACTGTATTTCCACTTCCAGCAACAATCAGGCTAAGAAGTGCCTTGTTTTGTACTCAGAGGGAAGCAAATCTTCCCCCATTCCCAAACCAGAGTGATTTGTCTCCTCTTCCTTGTGCAGCCCATCTTGGGCATCCACATCCTTGTGGTTTCTCCTCCTCCAGCTGCTTCGCTTTAAGCCTAAAACCCCCAAATGACCCCATCCATCCTTCAGAGAGCCAGGGCTCTCGCACCATCGCATACTAAAGCAGCAGCGTGCAGCATCTGTGACACACAAGACAACTTCAATCGAACAACTGCCGCTGAGAGAAATGAAAGACAAACATCTTTTCTCCATCCCCGCTGCCTTCTGAAGACTCTCACAGCACCCGGCCGCAGCAACCAGCCTTACTTGCAGAATTTGTAGAGGATCTTCTCAAAGACGAGCACGGGTCCGGTGCTGCCGAGGATGGTGAGAGGTTGGCCAGCAAAGAGGGAAAACACCACGCCGGTCATGGAGGCGCCCAGCAGCGACTCCATGGCACTCTGTCCGGGGAAGAGAGGCAGCAGTGAGTACAGAAAGCATTAGGGGGAAAAAAAACCCAGAGCAAACTCACTGCAGCAAGGACTTTTGCATGAGTTTTATCCTCCCCCGTGCCACCCAACAGAGAGAGCTGCTCACTATGTGGCCATCGGTCGCCTCCCCCAGCAGTCCCCCGAAGGTGATGACAGGGGACATGCAGGCACAGTAGAGGAAGAGGAAGGACGCCAGACACTGCAGCCTCAGACCATCCCGAAAGTCGCTCCAGAACCACGGGGCTTTTCGCTTCACATCCAGGATCAAACCTCCAAAGAGCCTGGAAGAAGGACAAAATAGAGACAGTTCTCCTGCAAGACCACATGGACTTTTCTTGGCTGCAGAAGGGCAATCACAAGCATGGAGTAATTTTCAGTGCTGAAAAGAAGCCGTCTCCTTCTCCCTTTTTACACCCACTAGAAGCTGAGGCACGCCAAAATGCCCTCCAACAACAAAAATAAAAAGAAGAAAAAAGAAAAAACAAGACCTAACCTGAGAGCCCATCCCCTCTTACTGCAACACTCCCTTGCTCTGAGAAGCAGCAGAGCTCTACCTGGAGGTATTTGCACATCTGCTTCCACCCCAAATCAAGAAAACCTGTGTGCAATGATGCTGTGGCTGAGCCCAGCTGCCCACATCTCCCACCTGCCCAGCCCAGGGACCCAGCTGGGCATGTGGAGCCCCTTCACTGAACCAAAAAACCCCAAAAACCTGCTCAAAGGCAAGGTGCATGCTCAGATTTGGGAGGCAAGCAGAAAAAAAACACCCCAAACTATCAAAGCTTGCACCTTCCCGTCCGCTCCAGTTCAGGACCGCTGTGCTTCTCTGGCTCACTGTCAGAAGCACTGTCATCGAGAGCTCCTGGCATCTTCCTTTTTTCCTGTTCAAATGGAAATAAGAAAGACAGCTATTTGTAACCACTGGCTTGTTTTGCTTCTGGTCTGGCCATGTGACTGTGTCAAACAGGGACCTGGTGAATCTGGAGCCCTGAACAGCATCCCCAGCTGCCTGCCGTCCTGCCCGTCCCCCTCGCACCTCCCTCCACCGCAGCACCCACCTGCGAAGGGACGTTTTTCGGGGGCTCGATTCGGATCGATGGATCCCACTCTCCAGGCGGCAAGACCGTGACCTGATCCAGAAACTCATCGATGCCGGCCACGAGGTCAGCCCGGTTCTTGGCTTTATAGGCGACGTCATGGAAAACCTGCCCGTAGGAGACAACCTGCTCAGAGGACAACCCATCTCGCATGCCCTAAGCAGTGCAATAAGCACTTGGCTAAATGCAAGATAATTCCCCCCAAATTTCCTGCTGGCAATGGCAGGAAGTATTCCCCCAAAAGGAAAAATCTGTCCATCGTGTTCCTTGTAATCCTCTCCTCCACGAGGCCCCCCATCCCCCATGGCACACCGCAGCCTGTTGCTTAGAGAGGACAAGTTTTACTGGCCCTGGCAATGCCACCACTGGGGACAGCGTGCTGGGGACCCCGGGGAGAAGGACGAGGTGCAGGATGCACCCCGGGTGGGATTTCAGCCTCCAGGATGTGGGGGGATGCAAACGTGCGTGTTTGCTTTGGGGTGCGAACGAAGGGTGGGCTATTTGGAGAGCTGCCGGCAGCGGGGACAGCAAACACTCTTCCTCACTACTACAGAGACAGGGAGAGGTGAAGAAAGCCAAAAATGACCCAGAGATATCCCTTCTCACGTCGCACCTCATCCGTCATGATAGTAGCCATGGACCTGCCGATCTCATGGTACTGATGGGCTTTTCCTTCTGGTCCAAGCAAAACAAACAGGAACCTGGGCAAGACAAACAAAAGGAGAGAAACGAACGTGTCATGGCTCAAAGAGCACCCAAGGAAATCCCTGGCAGCTCCCAGCCCAGAGCACGGCTCGAGAGGGGACACGGAGGCTCACCGACTCCGGTGATGAATTGGAAATTCATCAAAACCCATCGCAAATTTCATTTTGGGGCCAACTCTCATTCACGTTGGCCAATGGGTTTAAAAGCTACAGCAGGGAAGGGGGAAATGAAGGCAAGGAGACGTGGCTGGCAGAAACGTGCTGGCTCCCGCTGGCCTTGTTCCCTTGGGATGCCAAACTGATGCATGCCATCTGATGTTTTGTTGGGGGGGTTTGAAATAAAAACTTTGTGCTTCTCGTTCAGACCTTGTTGGGATGGGAACTTCCGTCATGCCTGAGAGGAGGACAGCCGGGGTCAGGCGGACAAATGCCACGATGGGCTGGCGAAGGAAATCCAGCTCTCCTACGAGCACGTTGGACGCTTCAGCCCCGCTGGGAATTTTCTTCATGAAGTGCAGCTCCGCCTGGGCACAACAAGCCATTTTCAGGCAATTACCCCAAAAGCAAAGCCCACAGCACCCTGCAGCTCCCTCTGCAGCCAAGGTTGCAACAGCAAATTCGGCCCTGAAGGCCTAAGAAAGCTATGAGTGTCTCACCTTGCTTAAATCCGTTGTGCTGGTCTCATGGTTCACCCCATTTTTAGCTTCCACAGTGGTGGGAGAAGGATGAGGGGTAAGTGTTTGAGCTGGTAGAAAAAAGAAAGACACTCAGAAAGACGGACAAGGAGCAATTGGGATGCTTCTCCTTTGCTAGGACAAACCTAATGGGGCCAAAGCCCTGCAGAAACCCTCATCTGCTGCCAAAGCCCTGCAGAAACCTTCACCGGGTGCCAAAGCCCTGCAGGAACCCTCACCTGGCTTGTCGAGGAGGTGCAGGTCCGACCCCTTCTTGCTCACATCAGCAAACGAGCGGAGAAGGTTGTTTCTTTTCTTCTCGTTCTGATGGTGGTGCTTCTTCAAAAGAACTTCTCCAATTTTTGCCCGCGTGCGCTCGTCAAACTCCGTGAGCTGTTCTTGCTGGCCCAGGATCAGATCTGAGCATGGCACAGGAAAATGAGGCAGGGTTTGATCTGGGAAGGAAGGGCACAGCGGCGAGCCAAGCTCGGCCGTTCCCGGAGGGACGCGGCACCCACAGTACCTGCGATCTCTTCGATGCTGTTGGCACTAATGTCCAGCAGCACCGTGCCATTGATGATGCAGCTCCTCAGCTCAAAGAGGCTGTGCAAGGACAGCGTGGCCACATAGGGCTTGCTCCAGCGCTCGCCGCCGTCTTCCACATCCTCCTCAAACTTCAGCCACCTGTGGACATCAGGTGTGGTCAGCCCCATTGCAAGGAAACAGCCCCAGCTCTCCAACCCCTTTAACAGAGCTACAGGTAGCAAGGGGAGACGGCTCCTCGCATCAGCACCTGCAGCTGCAAAAGCTTCGCGTCCTGAGGAGTGGAAAACAGAGCCCGCGGGCTCTGCCGGCGCGCAGGAACTCCTCTCCCACCGCAGCCAGCAGCAGCGATTTACCTTGCCGTTTCCTTCCACTCGGCATCTTCGCCCTCTTTCACGCAGATCTCATCCAGCTCGGTGAACAAGGCGTGAGGGACATGCTGCTCGTCCTCCTTGGTCCTGAGGATGAACTGCACCCGCTGGGACGGGGTGCCTGGGGGCAGAACACAGAGACCCGTCCCGTTACCACGCTCGAATATGGCCCATCACGCTCACGTGCAAAGCGGGCATCAGATCGGCACCAGTTCAGCCACAAATATTGGGCCGGCCCCTCTCCCCTGGCTCTGTTGGGGCTTGCACAGAGCCACGGAGAAGGAGAAGCATCTATTCCACCCCTGCACAAGGATGGGCAGCTTTCCTTACCCACATTTCCATTTTTAAAGCAGGCATCCTGCTAAGGAAGACGAGCCTAAATCCATTATACATTTAACTACCTCAAAAAAAAAAGATGAAAGTTTTGAAAAAGAGGGTCTTGTTAAATAATGCCACTTTCCCTCGGAAGAACAGCAAGTCACTCAAACTAGCCACATGGACCTGTTTGCAGAAGACCCCAGCGCCCATGTAGCCCCAAGGAGTTTAGTGAACGTGGTGGCGGGACTTACAGTGGTAGCCCCGCTCCGTCGGGGCACAGTCCTCCTCCTGTTCCCGATGCTTCTGCTTGTGGGGTCGGTGATGCCGGTGGCATTGCCCCACCAGCGGCATCTGCACGCCGGCGTACAGGGTCCGGTGGCCTGCAAAAAAGCAGCATTTGCATCGCTCGCGATATTGGGGAGATGGATGACGCAGACACCACGGTTAAATCAGTGCAGCCGTCCCAGGAGGAAACACCAATTTTGTTTTCACTGGATCCCTGAATGTCACAGACCTCTCCTTTTTTCCAAGCCTGTTTTACTCGAACTTTGCAACAACAGAGCAACAACAAGTGATGGCTCCCCCAAAAGTGCCCTGAAAGCATCCAACCTCTTCTCAAATTCCAGCTTGGGCTGGCCAACACTCAGCCTTGCTCATTAAGCAGTGACAGAAGGGAATTCTTTTTAAAATCTTTGTATGGCACAAGGCGACAAGAGAAGATCCAATCAGTCCCATGATAAGGAACTCCAGAAGAAAAGAAGAAAAGCACAGCCTCGCGCCTGCAGCTGTCCAATTATTCTCCAGACCTCTCCAAGCCAGGAGCGGCCTCTGCGAGTAAACAAGCCGTGAATTATCCAGCCCCATGGCTAAAGCTCACACCGTGACCTCCGCGGGGGCTTTTTCCCTCTGTTGAAAAGCCGTAATATTAAAACACGTGAAAATAACTGTGCTGCTTTATTAAGAAGCACGGCACGTTTTGCTGCACATGATGTCACACCGAGTGAGGGACGTTGTAGGGACTTTGTGCAACGGGAAAAGGCGCCGGGCTGGTGGCCCCTCTACCAGCATCTCAGCAGAGACTCACCTTCCAACTCCTCCTTCTCATAGTGAATCTTGGCACCGTTGCTCCTTCTCCCCTGGTCAATCAGTGCCTCCTCGTCATGCCTCTGTTTAGCAATGAGAAGAAGGTAAAAGTTGGGGCTGGGTGTCTAGAGCTCCCTTGCGTCCTGCCGGCAAGTCTCCTTCTCTCTTAGACACCGTTTTGCCTCTGTGCTGCGACCAGGGACGCTAAACCTGCCCCTGGCAGCCCTCCCCAGTGCAAAGCATCTCCCCCTGCCCATCCTTCTGCCCTCCAGGGAAATGCCAATGGGATTTCGGGGAGAGTTTTCCCCCTGTTTGGGGGATGCTCAGCCCTTCGGCTGTGCTACCTGTAACTCTTCCAGAAGTGTCATTTTGTAAGCCCCGTTCTGGTTCATCCTCACGTCGGTCACCGGTTTGGGGGGATAATTGAACCTCCAGATCAATCAGGGGGCCAGAGTCCCCCGGGACACCTGGACAGCTCTCACCGAGAGGAGCTCAGTGGCACCCAGTGTGCACCAACTCCAGAGACACAACAAGTGACCGTTTATGGCATCACAATCGGTGATGCGTATCCAGGCAGTTATTTAAAGCCACGCACCCCAGGACTCTTCCCGCTTGGAAAACTTAGTGGATGGGGAGAAACCAGCTCTGTTTTGGGCAAAAACTAGCCGGAATAGAGAAAAGGGGTGTAAATGCCGCATCCTGCTGGGCCAAAAGGCATAAGCAGCGTTTGGGTGTATTTAAAAGCACAAGCTGCCAAAATACGAGAGAGGTGCAAAGCCTTGGGGAAAATATGCCTTACGGGGCAAAATACGCATTAGGAGGAAACATAGGAGGAAACAGGACAAGTGAGCACCTCCGTCTCTGCGGCAAGATGCTCTCAGCGTCCCATGGCCCTTCTGTTGCAGCATCCTCGAAATCGCGGCAAGCCTTGCGCGGAGATGCCACCGAAGGAAAGGGCCCCGCTCAGAACTCACTCGGTCCCGGTTAGGCCACTCAAATGGACTCGGAGCGCTTATTTTGTTGAGGAAATTGCTGGAGGAGTTAAGGGTTTCGTAGAGCTGTGGGGTTGCGGACCTGTGGCCTTGGGATGGGATGGAGCAGGAAGGGGAGAAGCCTCCGGAAAGCAGTTTATCCCATCCCAGCATGGGCACCAGCACTTGCAAACGCTTTGCCTTCCCTCTCTGTCCTTCTCCGCTGCTGACAGGTGCCTGCAAAACATCACATTGTCAAAACTGGGCTGGGCAAGGGGATGCCGAGCTTTGCATCGCTCACTTTGGAGTTTTGGAGCAGCCAGAGTTGTTCCGCTTAGCACTATTTCCTAAGCACAAAGCTCCGGTTGGCTGCTTCGAAGCTGCTTTTGTTGGGAGGCTGAAAGCAGTAATTGCTTGTAAAACTGAAATCGGAAATCACTGGAGCAAAGGAGGAAGGTCCGACTTTTCGGGGAACGGTTCTCTTTGCAGAAGGTGAGTGCCTTTTCCTCCCTTCTGTACTACCAACCTCTGAAGAAATCAAACCAGAGTAATGAGTGCTTGCTGACAGGCACCCAGCAGTCTGGTTTTCAGCAAATAAAGGGTGACGATTGGGCAGCCTCACTATTACAATGTGCCTCGTTCTTCTGTATTTGTCCAGACGAGCTCCCTTCTGGCTCTCTACCAGCCCACGCAGGGACATTGCCATGTCCCCCCCAGGATTTCTCGGCTGTCTCAGCCCAGAGACGGGCTGCACGGGGACGTGGCGGGGCAGAGTCAGGAGGGGGCCATGCTTCGGGCACGGTGCTGAGCCCCACTCCACGCTGGCGGCTGCGTGGCAGGAAAAGCCTTTGGGGACCTTCTGCCGTGAACCTCAACATCAGCTCTCCATCCTGGAGCTGGAGGAGGTTGAGCGAAACCTCGGGGCAGCACCACGCTCCCTCCCAGGAGCAGCAAGCAGGGACCAGGGCGGAGGCACGAACCCACCGCAGCCGAGCAAGACGTCGGGCAAATGATATGGGACGGGATAGTGCATATACCTGATGTCAGGAACAAGCCTGGCCGGGCTTGGCAGACCCCCTGAAACCCAAAATTATTTCTATGGATTTATTACGGCTTTTCTGGAGGATGCTCCACACAGTGAAGTACTTTGCAGGACACAGCCCCTGCCCTGGCCACCTCCTGCAGGGAGGCTGCCAGATGCCACCATGTGCATTAAACCACCTTTTCTCCCCCCATCCTTCCCTCCTGAGCAGATGGCAGTCGTACGAATCCCAAAGCACCCAAAGCTTCGCCTCCAACACCAAGCGGCACTCGGAAGGCACCTTCACCACTCTTAGGGATTTACCCACGCCGGCCACCCTAACAGGGGCCGACCCTGGGATCCCGCTGAGAAGGCAGAGTCCCAGGGAAGGTTTCCCATCCCTCTTTGAGGAGTTCTCGGGTGACAGCTCGAGCTGGCTGCCTCCGGAGAGGGACCCCTACCCCCACTCATGCCCCCCAATTATACCTGTACCACCCAGCACCCCATCCCCAGGTCCAACCTGGAGGCCGAGCCCTTAATTCTCCCAGAGGGACATCACCTTCCCTTGGCTTCCAGCTCCGGCCTGGGGCTCTTCCCCAGCCTCTCCCTCCACTTACTCCAAACCCCACCCTCAGCACAGCCCCACACACACTCCCCTCCTCCTTCCTCTGACCTCTCTCTTCCTTAATCCTTTCCTCACCTCCAGCACACTATACAGAGGGAGCCAGACGCACCACCTCCTCCACTGACTTCCCTGGCCAGGCGGGGACACGGTTGGAAAAATACTTTGGAATACCCGGAGCTGCTCAGCTCTTGCGGCCTAAGGCTTCAACTCCTTCAGCTGCTTCTGCCTCCCTTTTCTCGGGAACTGCTCCCGCGGCGCTGCAGGACAGCAGCTGTCCCCTCCGACAGTCACCATGCCACGCTGGCAAAAGTCAACCTACAGCTTGCAAAACCCCATCCCGTAAAAGCCGTCTGATTTTGGCCCTGCTTGGGGATGTACCCCTTTCTTCCTTACAGAGCAATTCTGTAGTTTCTTTTCCCCACCCGTTTGCAAGGAGCAACAACTTGCCCTTGGCATTTGGGGTTGGCTTCATGCACGAACAGGCTCCCGCAGAGGATGGGACAAGCCGATGGCAGGAGGGCTCGTGCACCTGTCCCAGCTGGGCACGAGGCACCAGTTGCAGACGCCGAGAGCCTGGAGCACGTGCTGAGGAGCCCACAGCAAGATGCAGGGCTGCAAGGGGACCTTTTCTTCTGGCTTGTCCTCTCCTCCCAGGCTCCACGGCCAGCCGACTCGACCGCATGTGCCTGAGGTGACACCACAGCCCAACGACCCCCCGCCCCAAAACCTCAAGAGAGCACGAGAGCCATCTCTGCTTCACAGCTTCTTCCTGCATAGCGGCAGGGGAAGGGAGAAGGAAAAGGCATCTTGCCGCTTTCCTCCCGGCTCATCCCACCCTGGGAGAGAAGAGACTTTGCAAGGACAGGGGAGAAGAAAAAACTACAGAGTGCCAGGGAGGTAAAAGGAAGGAAAACAGCACTGAATGATAAAGCGGCAGCAGTCCCTCTACCACTACAAACCCACACCACCACACGCACGTACACACGGGAACTTCACGACACCGAACTCCCATTGACTGGCACGTACACCTCAGTTTGCTGGTCTAGAGATACTGAATGCCTGAAGCACACCAAGGAGAACTGAAAACATCGACATGGCTTTAATGGGAATCCTCCAACTGGAAAACAGCGGTATCTCCCCGTCTCTGCGTTGGCACGTCCCTGAGTCACGTTCTCACTCCTCCCCTTCAAAGCCGAGGCTCCTAAATAGCAAAACTGGGGGGAAAAAAGACAAAAAGAGGGAGAGCACCATCAGTGGAAGACCTGCCGGCTGCTGCTGGTTCAACCCTGTTCGTGGGACCACCCTGGCAGTGACAAGCTGGTTTGCATGCCACGGTCCTCGCTGCCTGTTCCCAGGGACGGGCCGTTTGCTCGGTACTGCCTGCCGAAGCACGGGAAAACTGTAGGCATGCGCCGTCGCTTGCAGAGGAGCACGGTCACGTTCACATGCAATCCTTTACCTCTTTCCTCCCCGGATTCAGACTGTTTCTGTGTTCATAGTGAGAGCCTTCCACACGCTCGTTTTCAACACTTCCTCCGAGATATTAATCTCGCAAGGATCAGTCCTGCAATAAATATTTTACAGAGCAATCCGTGACTACGGGAACTGATGCCACCAAGTGCGTTAGCATCAGCAAGAGGAACAGCGGGGCCCCGAGAATCAAAGCTCAGCATAAGCACGGCAGGTTTTGCTGGATGAGGAGTTTTGCGAGGCAAGCCTGAGAGCTGCAGAGCTACAGCTCCGTGCAAAGGCTCTTGCGGGCGTTTAGCCTTGGAGTGGGCTCCTAAGCCACTGCTGGTACAGATCATGCCTGCAACTCCTCGTTTTTACGTATGAGGATCTCCAGCTACCCTAAAGTCACTGAGGATGCGACTTTTTGGGGTCAGATGGGAGTTGTGCAGCCACTCTGCTTGGAGGCAGAGCCCTGCGATCCCCTCCTGCAGCCCTGCCCGTAGATGTGATTTTCCCACCAAGCTGACTGCTGCTTTCTATGGGACGCTCAAGAAAGATGCAAGTGGAAAAAATTGTGCCAAACACCTTCCAACTAATCTTGCCGGGGGTCCTGGCACTTGGTGGGGCTTTACCTGTCCCTGCTTTGCTTTGGGATATCCAAGTTGCTGGTCTTGCCCAGTTTCAGCAGAACTGAACCGGCAGCAGCAGCAGCTTCCATCATTTTCGGGGACTCCTGACGGAAAAAAGGGACAAATCAAGTTCTCTGTCTTGGATCCAAGTGGAAAAAACCTGAACACCCAGCAAAAACATTGCATGCTGCCCTCTCCTTCTGACTCGTGGCACCTTTAGCTATTAGCGCAGCAGGGTAAAGACCTTTCACTCTGAATTTTTTTGGGGGGGGGCGTTAAAAACACTGTTACGAGCCAATCTTTCCATCATCATCATCATCATCATCATCTGTTATTATAAATGACTCATTTAAAAAATTATACCTCTATTCAAGTGTTAAGCTCACTGCTCATTCAGGGAAAAAAAAGGTTAAGATGTGGGATCCAGGCTATTAGGATCTGTTTCTTTTGAGTTCTGATCTTGCCCCAACATGTAAAGACAAGCTGTGCTAGAAACAGGCAATCTCACAGCCCGAGGGAGATGTCCAGCCCCGAGCGCCCAGCAAGCGTTACCTCTTCTTCATTGGCTTCGTTTTTGGCACCGTCCAACTTCTTCTGCTTGCTCTCTGGCATAAGGTCATCCAGGAAGCTGAGCTCTCGCTTTGAGAAGCAGAAATCCATGGCTTTCCGGACAAATACAAGAGCCAAGACCTGCACGAAATAGAGGGAAGATGCGGTGAGGCCAGAGGTGGTGCTACATCTCACTCCAACGCGGCAAACATCCCTGTGCCGAGCGGCACCGCCTCTTACCATCATGGGAAAGACGATGGCGGCACGGGACACCTTGATGGCCCAGAGCAGGACGAGGCAGATCAGCTGGATCACGGTGAAGAAGTGCACCTTTCGCAAGGGGACGTGCCGCAGGTAGATGAAATCCGGCTGGTGTTTCGCCGGCATCCAAAACAGCTTCAAGCGATCGAAGAACTGCAAAATCGAAGTGGAAAAGTTGCCACCTTGGGACTGCGGAAAGCTTCTGGCCCTCTTGAGACGTGGAGGGAGTTTTCAGGATCTCGCTCGCCATGAGAAATCGTGGATCCCACTATGCTCCTCCTGGGAGCAGCACCCATTTTCCCTTCGCTCCAGCTAGAAACCAGCTTGCCCGTGAGAGCTGCCCACCCACGTGCAATTATGCCACGTTATTCTATGATTAGCTTGTCTTGGCCCACTGAATCCCCCAGCAAGGATTTCCACCAGTGGTAGAAATTGCCTTCCCTGTGCACTCAACTCCCCCATTTTCACCTAACCAAACACTGGCCTGCCCTAACCTGTGTTTAAACAGGGAGCGCTCAACTTGCCCGGTCCTCCCAGCCCTATAGACCTCCTGTGCCTCCTCCAATCTTTTTCGTACACAAAATATTTTCATTGCTTGCTTTCCGAGAGGTTTTTTTCCCATGCCGCTGCTTTTTTCCTGCTTCTACGGAGATGAAATACCAGGCAGCGGACATGCTGCACGCTGTAAAAAAGTCCGTACCTGAATTTCTCCGAGCGACGACACGCCCATGTAGAGAAAGACGCCGTAAAGCACAGGCATTGGTATAAACTGAAAGAAAGAATGCAATCATTTATTTTTTTAAATTGCATTTTCAGTAGTACCACTCTCTTCTACAGGCACTGCCTCAAATTGCCTACAGCTTTCCAGTTTCCACAGGGTTAGAGACGTGTCGGATTTTAACCAGCAGAGCTTTTGTGCCTGCGAGTGAGCTAACGCTCTGCTTTAGGCTGACCGTTGGAGTTATCTTTCATCAGCAGAATCCTATCTTCCAGAAAGGTTGGAGGAAAACAGGCGACCATGCTACCATATGCCACGTTCTGTGACGGTAGAAAAACCTTTCTCCTTATTCTTGTAGCAACAAGCAAAAGCGACGTGCCTCCTCTTAGCCTAGCGAGGAGATTATCTTGTGGGAGGAACACGCAAGGAAGCCCATGGAGATGATTTCAGTGTGTTTAGCTACTGGAACGGCTGTGCTGAGGCATTTGGGGGAGCAAATTGCCATCGATAACGTGCTGAACGGCTGGAAAGCGTAAGCGAGGAGGCTGCTTCCCACTGTGGGTCAAGCCCCAAGGTTTGGGATCACCTCCTCCTCCACTCCACAGCTGCTCGGGCCTGGAGAGAGGGGACTGGTTTTGGGTAACCTCCAAAAAGCTCGTGGCTGTTGGGTGTTTTGCATTTTCCTCTTACCTTTAACACAGAAGTGAAGAAGACAGAGCAGCCCATGAGCACAAAGATCATGGAGCCAGTGACTCTCTGCTCTCGTATCCCCAGAAACTTGGGTTGTTCTCCTGGAGCTGCGCACTCAGACTCGACTTTGAGGCTATTCACGTGGGTGATGGACAGGACGGTGGCAGCCACAAACCAGGGCAGCCCCATCACGGAGCACACCCCGAGCATCACGGCCACCATGAAAAGGTCCAGGTGGTACCCACATCCTTTCTGCGGGAAGCAAAACAAGGAGATGAGCGTCCCACAGCACAAGAGCAAGGACAACGTCGCAAGTCAGGCTCAAACCCCGCTAGAGCGCAAGTCAACTTCTTGAGAATTTAAAACACGCCTTGGAAACAAATAAGGAGGTATCTGCTCTTTGTGCAAGCCCCTTGCATGAAAAGGTGGCAGGAGTTCAGACAAAGTGGATTTGGTTGTGCGATAGCTACTTCTCAAAAGAAAAAAAGAGACCGGGTTTTTTCCTTTATAAAGAAATTTCCACCACTTGCAAGTAGGATGTGACTCTGAGTTATCCCTGGCAGCGCGTCAACACAATTCGATCCCCCATTCACTGCTGACATTTTAAAACAAAACCACGCTTCTCTATTGCTCCAAGATTAATTTGCTCCTCTGAAAGGCTGCTCATCTGAACTCCCTGTCGTTTGCTCCCTGTGTCATCATTAATGCAGGAGAGCATCCTGCCACGCAGCCTGACGTTTTCCCAAACCAATGCCTTCCCAAAGCATTTGGAATAGGAGCTTCTCCCCGTGCCTGCAGCCCGGAGTGGGTTGGGGATGGGCTCATCTCTTGCAGCCCCTTACCTTCAGCCTGTGCTCCTTCCTGTTCACAATAACAGCAGTGATCTGCTGGTCCATGAAGATCAAGATGGTGCAGAGCAGAGCTGGGATGAGCGCAGCCAACACCGTCCACCAAGGGTTGGGTCCTACGGGGCTGATGAACCACCCGCGGTCGTCTCTGGTAGGCTGCAACAAAGCACACACATCAGCATCATCTCCCAGCCCAGCCACCTCACTGGCTTTGCTTTTCCCCTCCATTCCCATGTCAGAGCACCTCCCAGCCCTGGCTTCACGTCACCCTGGGGTTCAGCACTGCCGCTGCCCTCTTTGCAAGCACCTACAGATACTTCTCCTGGAGGTATCTAGTTTTGGGGCTGTCTTCTCCTTTCCCGAAGGAAACAATGCGCTTGGAGGCAGAAGAGGAGATGGTCGCACCACCAGCATCTCCTCCGGACTCAGCCCTGTCCTGCCCCGGCATCACCTTGTGGCATCCCCAAGGGCTGAAACCAGCTCCCTGCCAAAACACCCCGTTACCTTGAACATATGGGGGACGTGGAGCTTCGGTGATGGGATCCCAATCATGAAGTCCATGAGCACCATGACGACGATGGTGAGGAAAACAGCAAAGTCGCTTACTGTGGACCGTACCTGGGGCAAGAAACCAGAGCTGAAGGGGGCGTCGCAAAGGGGGCCACAACATGACATGGAAAAGTGAGGGACGTCAACGCCATTAAGACCGGTTAACAAAACCCCTCCATGCTGAGGACATGCAGCCCAATCCCTTGGTTAGAT